>NC_134532.1:20857812-21175625 GCF_050624435.1 Tenrec ecaudatus
ATCAGACAGTGTAATATATGACAAAATAATAATAATTTATAAATTATCAAGAGTTCTTTAGGGAGGGAGGAGCCGGGAAGGAGGGGGAAAACTGAAGAACTGATGCAAAGGGCTCAAGTAGAAAGCAAATGTTTTGAGAATTATGATGGCAACACATGTACAAATGTGCTTGACAAATGGATGTAGGTATGGATTGTGAGAATTGTATGAGTCCTCAATAAAATGGTTTTTAAAGAGAAATATTTGTTACTAGAAACAGTACACAATAAAAAACAACAGCAACAAAACCATTGATCATATATCATACTTTTCTATGTTACTTTTTAACTACAATACTAGCGTTTTAATGGCACAAAAACAATTGACACAGTGAATTCATTGACTTGGACTTAAATAATATGCTGTGCCTGAAAAATCATCTAAGGTGATATCGAATTCATCTCAGTGGTTTAATGCTGTAGGTCAACCTTTAACAATATAGCTCAATCCTCAACCTAAGCATTTAACTCCCAAGTCTTTACAGTACTTCAGATTCACTGTTTTCATTTTGGGAAGACCTGGAATCAATTCATCCTCTGAGATGAAGAAATATCTCCTGTCTGACATGAATGTCAGCTATGGAGGCTGAAGAAAACAGAGTACCCTCAATTTAGAGTGGGTCCTGTATTTAATGCAAACACTCAGATTGGAGCATGGTTTTGAGGCCACAAGGAACCACTTAGGGTAAGAAGTGCAGACCAAGAAACTGACATGCCCTACTCAATATTATCTACTGCTAAGTTTCAGGCCACAGATTTGCCAGAGAGATATACCGTCCAGTTGAGGAGCTAAAACCTGGGAATACTATCTTTCACGTTTATGCACGACAAGGAAAGATTTCAACATTTGGCTGGTGTGTGAACCAAATTCATTCAACCAACTCCAAACTTCCTAGATTTCTGTTTCTTGTATGTAAAGAATGCATTAATTTGACTTCAAGAAGCTTGAGCTACAAAATGCTATTAAAGATCCTTAGGGTATTTTCATTATCCAGATAAAGGTTAGATAGGACTTGTGGGGAACCCTATGTCCAATAGCTGAGGGTTGTCTATAATGTAAGAGCATGACAGGGGAGGGGAACAAAGACGAGACTTCATAAAGCTTCGTGATAGCTATTGCTATCAAATGTATATATGGTATAATCCACTGGATTACTGGGATGATCTTCCTTATGTGACTTGGGGCTGGTTATTTAAGGCGTCAGCCTCCTAGTTTGGGAATTGGTACACTGGGATGGGCAACAGGACTTCCTGAGTAGAGTCTGGATATAAAGCTCTACCAGAGGACATGGATTATCTGTTTGTCTAGTGTCAGCATTTCTTCAGCCCTACAGTTTTTTTTCTTTACTTCAAGCAGTGAAACATTTTCTATAGATTTCTGAAAATGGGAGCTTGAGCTCTTTCATGGTTTAGAAATGTAATCGTCTCAGGGCTTCATTAACAGAATGAATCTGATGGCAATGTATCCAGTTGGTCAATACTTGGGAATTATTTTTTTATGGATGGTTATACTTAGACTGGTAGACGCACTCCTCATTAGTAATGACCCTTTGCACAACAGAAGGAAACCCTGCCTAGTCTTTCACTATCTCCACAATGCCTGACATAATTAGCCCCTGTATTGTTAAACTACACCCTATTGTTAAAATACAGCCATTGAAGGTGGTTCTATTTTTTGTTAAACTTAAAAAAAAAACATGTTCTTTTCTCTGGACTATTCCATTCCTGTAATATGTCCCATGTATGAGGGAATAATACATCAACATCTTTGATTTTAATGATATTTTTCCTGAACTTCTTCTAAGAGACAAAACAAACCCAACAAAAAGTACAAACTCACTGTGATAGAAAGGACTGAAACTCATTACAGCCTAAAAGGAGAGGGTAGAGCTGTCCCCATGGGTTTCTTACACTGGAACTATGTGTGGGAATAGAAAGCCTATTTTTCTCCAGTGAAGTGGCTGGAAGTTTCCGACTACTGACTGAGCAGTTAGCAGCCAATTGTTTCATTAGTGCTCCATCCAAGATATATTTGTTTATTCTTCTTCCTGTCTGTGGTGTATTCAATATTCTGCACAAATAACAAAACAATTAAAATAAATTAATTTATAGTTTTACTCATTGTCCACTTTTAAAAAATGGATATGTTATAATGAATATACCATGGTCTGGCTTGAGCCAAGATCCCCATGTTGATTTCAACACTTTAATTGAATCCTTTGCAGAAGATTTTCTCCAATAAAATATGTTTTTGGATTTATTGACAGTTTTGCCATGGATTATGGATGCAAATAAAATAAAAACTTTTTTTCAGTGTAGCAATAATGAAACTCACAACTTTCTTCTGGTTCTTAAACACTTCCTCTCCCCCCCCCCCCCGCCCCACCCCATTATCATGATCCCAATTCTACCTTGAAAACCTGGTTAAACCACAGGATGTACAGCGGTGCAGATGGGAACTGGAAACACAAGGAATCCAGGACAGATGAACCCCTCAGGACCAGCGGTGAGAGTGGTGATACTGGGAGGGAAGAAGGGGTAGGAAGGGGGAGTCGATCACAAGGATCTACATATAACCTCCTCCCTGGGGGATGGACAACAGAAAAGTGGGTGAAGGGAGATGATGGACAGTGTAAGATATAACAAAATAATATTAATTTATAAATTATCAAGGGTTCATAAGGGAGGGGGGTGCATGGAGGGAGGGGAAAATTAACAGCTGATGCCAAGGGAAAAACATCATATCATTGTGAATGAGGGGGAGTTCGGAGTGGAGACCCAGGCCCATAAGATTGTGATTGGTTCCCTCTTTCTATCCCACTTTCCCCTTATCCTCATGGTATCGCTACTCTCATTATTTGTCCTGACGGGTTTATCTCTCCTGGATTCCCTGTGATTCCAGTTCTTATCTGTACCAGTGTACATCCTCTGGTCTAGCCACATTTCAAAGGTAGAATTGGGATCATGGTAGTAGGGGGGGAGGAAGAATAAAGAGGTACATGAAAGTTGTATGTTTCATCAGTGGTATACTGCACACTGACTGGCTGCTTTCCTCCCCACAACCCTTCTGTAAGGGGATGTCCAGTTGCCTACAGATGGGTCTTTGGTCTCTACTCTGAACTCCCCCTCATTCACAGTGATATGATTTTTCCCCTTTGATTCCTGATGTCTGATTCCATTGACAACTTGTGATCACACGGGCTGGTGTGCTTCTTCCAAGGGGGCTTTATTGCTTCTTATCTAGATGGCAGCTTGTTTATCTTCAAGCCTTTGAGACTCCAGATGTTATATCTTCTGATACCCGGTCATCTTAAGCTTTCTTTACCACATTTGCTTATATACCGCTTTGTCTTCAGTGATCCTGTCAGGAAGATGAGCATCATGGAATGCCAGTTTAATAGAACAAAGTGTCCTGGAATTGAGGGACTACTTGAGTAGAGGCCCAGTGTCCACCTGCTAACTTAATACTAAACCTATAAATATATGCACATCATCATATATAAATATATTTACATGTACACATGTCTGTATTTAGATGTCTCTAAATGCCCTTTGCCTCCTAGTTCTTTGCTCTATTTCTTATTCCTTTCCTCATGTTCCACTCTCATTCTCAGCCTTCATTTGGGTTTCAGGAATTCCTCTTAGTTACTTTGCTCTTTGTCAAGCCCTACCTGGTCTCCAACTCCCTCCTTGCCATTGATTTGGTTCCTTTGCCCCTGCGTTTATTAACACATATTTCCTTTCCCCCAACTCCCCCTCTCCAAGATACCCCCGGAACTGCCGGTTCCACCGTGTTTTTCCTCCAGATTCTTTGTCCCGCCTACCTTATCTAGATAGACCTTCAGAGATAATAATATGCACAAAAAATAAGACAGAGCAAAACAAAGCAACAAAAGAAACAAAACAACAACAAAAGGAAAAGCCTGTGAATCAGCAGTTCTCAACTTGTGGGTCATGACCCCTTTGGGGGGTGGGGATCGACCGACACTGCCACAGGAGTCACCCGATTCATAACAGTAGCAAAATTATAGTTATGAAGTAGCAACAAAATAATTCTATGGCGGGGGGGGGCACACCACAACATGAAAAACTATATTAGAGGGTCGTGGCATTAGGAAGTTTGAGAACCACTGCTGTAAATAGTTCAAGGTCTGTTTGTTGACCTTTAGGAGTGTTTTCTTGTGGAGTCTGATGAGGTGCCACTCCCTGGCCCCAAAGTCCATTTTTTATATTCCCTTGGGACTCCATGCTCTGCTTCCCTTGCTGTTCTATCACACTCCTTTAGTGTTTGCCTCAGGGTGGTGGGGTCAGATTGCACACAATTCCCAGTGTCTCCAGTGTTGTCCCCCATAGTGCTATGGGCCAGTGAGGGATGTCATGCCGCGTAGTGGGGCCAGCCCTATGGTCCTCTGTATGCATTGGCTGCGCTGAGCTGGAATATCATCCTGAGAGCTTGGCGGCCCAGCATGTGCCCTGCTCTCTCTTCCACTCCCTTCGTTTGCACCTGTGTGCTCTGATCAGACAGGTCCCTTTCTCTGAGCTGTAGTTTCAGTGTGGTCCTCTGAAGTACATTCTTCTGGGCGGAGGGGAGACTGTCCTCGTAGTTGGGATTGTGGCCGACCCCTCAAACCTCTCTATTGGTTCCCTTCTTCATGCTAATATGTTTCATTCGTGTCATGGAGCACCAGCTGAAGTCTGGCCCCTCTTTCTCTGTGGAGATAAACTATATCCTACCCTTTGGTGGGTTAGTACCCTGTTGTCCTGCTACCCATGTCTTTTCTTTCTTTCTTTCTTTCTTTTTGGGTCCTCATTTTGAATTGGCTTCTATATGTATCGCTAGATTTGGTCTGGCCCCTGCCATACTACCTGTACCTCTCCCCAGGAATGTTTGTATACAGTAGCTTTTCCGCTATGCCCCTTTTGCATAAAATAAAAATCTTGATTTAAAATTATGCTCAGACTATTAGGAATGCTCTTTATTGGTTCAGTTGTGAGAATTTTATTTTCTTTGTTCTGTTTTTGAATCAATACTCAAGGTTATAGTCTTGGATCTTCATTAGTAATCTCTTTACATTCTATTCACTTTAATGAAGAAATATCTCTTTGTCATACATTATTAATTTGATTTTCTTCCATCTTGATACCATGTTTTTTATTATGTCTAGTTTTCCAGATTAAAAAAATAGTATCTTTACTGATTTTACATTACCCAAAAACATACCATTATTCTGTTTGAATAGCTTCCACTATTTTTCCAATTAAGGATTCTTATAAGTACCAAAAGACAGACCAGCATATTTATGGTATTATCTTACTAGATCTTATACAACAACCATCTGATATCACCCCAATATCAGAAGTTCACATTTCAGAAGTTCTTCTACATCCATTCTTGGGGTCCTGGCAGTTCCGTTGATCTAGAATTAAAGGTGTCTCTGAGTTATTTTAGCATCATTTTATATTTGTGTCATAATAATTATAGTTTTAAAATGTGAAGGTTAATTTAAATGTCTCTTTTGTAGAATTCACCTTAATATGCACATCGACCAGTCTGCGGACAAGTACATGCTTTCCAAATTTGGAACATAGACAATTTCCAAATTTAAATGTGTTTGTTTAACCATATTATTAATATTCAGTCAATTATTGAAACATTGTTTATCCATAATACTGCACAGTACATTTTATTTTTTTATGAAAGTTGTTCATTTCTTTATTTGTTTGTTTTTAAAGAACAGTTTCCCTTTTTTTCAGGTTTATTTTACTTCAGCTTCTAATCTTTGCTTAGGCTTTGGAGATGGTCCTCGGACAGTACCCATAGGTCTAAAATGGGGTGGGAAGGTTTAGACTTCATGTGAAGGTTCTGGGATTCAAGTCACTGGTTCCTGACAACCTTGTTGTGAGTAGCACAACTCACACAATAACGTGACTTCCCATACAACTTGGGAAGCACACATGCACTAAGGCATTTGCTATGGAAATGTCTCTGAAGGCTGCAGTCTACACTGTTCTCTATTACAAAGTTCTTCATGGCCTTGTCTCTGGGCTCACAGCAGGCACAGTTCATGCAGCGAATAGTGTGCATGTGGCGTTTGGCTTTCTTGTCATGGCCATTGTTATGCCTTTCCTTTTGTATCTCTGAAGAGAGGATGTGAGAGAAAGGGCAGTGCCAGCTCCTTCATTTCCTGATGTCATGATAGCTCCTCAAATGTTTGATAAGAGGCCTAAATCAAACAAACAAGTTCCAGTCTTCAGTATCTATTGATAATGTTTCAAAATTAACTTGTTTTTAAAAATATATATTTAATTTTTTTTTGCTATGGAAGGTGTTGTTCTACACCCACACCCATACCCACACACAGAAAATATAATGTAGACAATGGTGTTTATAGTAGAGAGTTTCTATCATAAACTATTACAATAGGACACAGACTGGCATTGGACAGTCCAAATGGGCAGTGATGTTTGCTATGTAATAAACTGGCAGAAGTGTCACAAAGTTAGTAGAAAAGAGGATTAAAGGTAATGAAAGTTTTGTGCAAAAATTCTGAATGGTGTTCATATTGATAAGTCTGTGAGATGAGTTGAGATCTTTGGAGAAGTGAATGTAGATGGTTCGAGAATGACAAGAATGACTAAACCCAAAGGTAGACTTTATGGGACACACAACCATTTGTCAAATCCTTATCAAATGAAAGTTGATCAGAACTTTAAGCCGCATCTTTCTTTTCACACATATTTGAATGCTTAATCCTCAGATGAAGCTGAATATGTGGACTATTTTTGGATTCAGTGACTGGTGAGGGTGAGGCCGTGGATTTTACCACAGCTGGATGGGTAGTGCTGGGTGTTTCTCAGAAGCAACTCTACAGAGATGTGATGGTGGAGACCTTCAAGAACTTAGTGATAGTAGGTATGAATAGCTTATTTCAAATTAATGCATTATTTACCAAATACAGGTGATTGTTGCCTCAGTCACTGGGATAATGGATAGGGATACCTGGTTAAATATGACAATAAAGTTAATTTTATCTCAGTTCTGATTATATCCAAAGTTTCCCATGATCACAATTCTCTACATATTACAGACTGCCACTACTCTGTTTTGCACAATATTAAACTTCCATGATTTTATTATGGAAGCTACACAAGTATTTCAATTACTAGCAGTATTACCCATGCTAAACAGGTATCTGTGGAACTTCCCAACTGAGCAGACTAGTAGTAAGGAAGAAGTGTTCCACTTCTGAAATACAAGCCACTGACAAACACATGAATCATAATGGAACATTCTCTGATACAGTGACAGATGAAGAGCCCCATGTAGTAAAATATATCCAAAGTCTAATTTTTCCCCCACGGACCAGGATGTCAATATAAAACTTCTGATGTTCCAGTTACCAGCATAATGTGTACCACCTATGCAACCAAAGTATTAGTGTATTTATTAAATGTTTGAAAGGGAAAAAGTAATTTATTTTGCAAATTATTCGCACCTGCATATTTTTTGAAATCTTGAAATATCAAAGTATTGAAACAACTACAGGGAAATGTTAATAGGACTTCTTTTTTCTGTCAGGAGCAGTATGTTGCTAAGACCTATTTTGTTCTCTTAGAGCAATAAGAGAAATGCCAGGAGAGAGGAAAATTCTTTTGGGATCACTGTGTCACGAAAGCAATGACCAACTCTTTATGGAAGAAATTTTACTTGAAAAATTTGTAAGAAAAAGTCTCAGTTGCCCAAGAACATTCTGCACAAATGGCTGCCCTGGTGTTTTCATTAATTTTAGACATTACTACAGCACCTGTGTTCATAAAGAAAAGGAAACCACATTCATCTTTAGTGTTACATCTGCCCTGTGCACCATAGCTTTTTAATTTGATGTTCTAATTATAAACTACATATGTTACTGTTGTTGTTAATCTTCAAGGATGCTTCATTGCCAATATCTCTTTGGCCATAGTTAAAACATCAAAAAATATTTACACAACAAAGTATTTCTTGTCTCATAGCTACTTCTTGTCTGTGTATAACGCTGTTCTTTTTGTTTCATACTGTGAACTTCAATATGCATAATTGGTTCTGCTTCTCATATGTTAATGATTAAGAAAAAATACTAACCACGGAAGATGTAATGGTAAGATTCTTGAAAAAAATTATACAAGTGCCTCCATATTACAAAAAATCTGTAAGTTTCATGGAAGTGTAAAGCAAGATAACAAGAACCCACTTTTGAGGTGAGTGTAATTTATTTGAGAGAGAGCAATGCTCCATATTTGAGTTGGAAGGCTATATTATGTTATTTAAGTACATGTATGAGTAAAGAGACAGAAGCTAGTATTTTGACATTTTAAGTATATGTAGTGTAGATGACTAAGCACTCATCTAATAACAAAACGTGGCAATTCTGAACCTGCCAGTGACTCTAAAGCCTCTCCCCACTGTGAATCTCCTTCTTTAATAGTTACAGATAAGCCACTCTGAGCCAAAATTGTCTTATCATCTTAAAATACCCTCTCTTTACATGTACATGTAGGAATATGTTGTTATATATTATAAATATGTAAAGATAAGTTATATATGATATCAAATAAATATCTGTGCATAATCATCACACTGTCTACATATATTCAACCACTGCACTTTTGTCCATTTGAAAGTATAGTGACAAAGAATTAGAGTGGAGTGCTACATAAAATTTTGTTGAGGATGCTAAATAATCTTTTTGAGCATAGATCGCCTCATATTAAGTTGGTGATCAACTTTGTTCATTTCAGCAGCACTATAACTTAGTAGCCAACACCTAATTCACCTGGTGTAGTGGTGAAGGAAAGTAAAAAGTCCGCTTTTCATCTTTAGTGTTACATCTGCATTGTGTCCCATAGTTTTTAATTTGATCTTCTAATTATAAACTGTACACGTTTTTGTTAGTGATAAAATGTGTTTAATTGCGAATTGCTCTTTGAATATTGCCTGCTAACCATAAGTTCGGCAGTTCTAAACCACCACCTGTTCCAAGAGAGAAACCTAAGGCCTTGTACTCCATTGAAAAGCTATAATCTCAGAAAACTACGGGTACATTTTTACATGGACCTCAAGTGTTGAACTGAGTCATAATCCACTCAAAGTGAATTTTGAGACATAGTTGGCACATCAACAAAACAAAATCTATGAAAAAATTGAAATTATTCCAGAAAACATTTAATGGCATCTCATATTATGGTAGATGAATATAAATGTATGTTTATACATATGTATATGTAGTCACAGAAACATAAGCCTAGCGGTGTATTATATTAAGCATTTGATCGCTAACTGAAAGGAGAGTGGTTCTAACACATTGGCCACACATTATGAGAAATATGATATTATTTTTCTGATAAAAATTAATATTTCTATTCTACCTTACAAAGTCACAATGAGTAGAATCACTAAATTACAGCTTATATCTCTATCCATATATCTATTAGAATATAAAATATAGGCATATAAATTACAAATATTGTTACATATACATATGTATAACCTATACGTATATTAATTCAATTACCACAATTATGACTAAAGAAATGGCACTCAATATAAAGTGTCAACATTTATTTTAATAGTACACTTAAAATATTTTGTTGCACATACATAGTTTTTTTTTTACATTTTATTAGGGACTCATACAACTCTTATCACAATCCATACATATACATACATCAATTGTATAAAGCACATCCATACATTCCCTGCCCCAATCATTCTCAAGGCATTTGCTCTCCACTTAAGCCCCTTGCATCAGGTCCTCTTTTTTTTCCCCTCCCTCCTTTTTCCCCCCTCCCTCATGTGCCCTTGGTAATTTATACATCGTTATTTTGTCATATCTTGCCCTATCTGGAGTCTCCCTTCCCCCCTTCTCTGCTGTCCCTCTCCCAGGGAAGAGGTCACATGTGGATCCTTGTAATCAGTTCCCCCTTTCCAACCCACTCACCGTCCACTCTCCCAGCATCGTCCTTCACACCCTTGGTCCTGAAGGTATCATCCACCCTGGATTCCCTGTACCTCCAGCCCTCATATGCACCAGTGTACAGCCTGTGTCCTATCCAGCCCTGCAAGGTAGAATTCGGATCATGGTAGTTGGGGGGAGGAAGCATCCAGGATCTGGGGGAAAGCTGTGTTCTTCATCGGTGCTACCTCGCACCCTACTTAACCCATCTCCTCTCCTAAACCCCTCTATGAGGGGATCTCCATTGGCCGACAGTTGGGCCTTGGGTCTCCACTCTGCACTTCCCCCTTCATTTAATATGGTATATATATATATGCATATACATATATACATATACACATACATACACACACTTATATCTTTTTTTTTTTTTGCATGATGCCTTATACCTGGTACCTTGGCACCTCGTGATCACACTGGCCGGTGTGCTTCTTCCATGTGGGCTTTTTTGCTTCTGAGATAGATGGCCGCTTGTTCACCTTCAAGCCTTTAAGACCCCAGACACTATCTCTTTTGATAGCCGGGCACCATCAGCTTTCTTCACCACATTTGCTTGTGCACCCATTTGTCTTTAGCGATCCTATCATGGAGGTGTGCAGTCAATGATATGATTTTTTGTTCTTTGATGCCTGGTAACTGATCCCTTTGGGACCACTCGATCACACAGACTGGTGTGTTCTTCCATGTGGACTTTGTTGCTTCTGAGCTAGATGGCCGCTTTTTTATCTTTAAGCCTTTAAGACCCCAGTCACTATCTCTTTTGATAGCCGGGCACCACCAGCTTTCTTCACCACGCACATATATAGTTTTAATCCCTGTGAATTACTTTTAAATATTAAAATATATTTCTCATATACCCACTTATATAATTCCTCCATATGTTATTAACTCACCGACCATTATGATTGTATCTGATATTTAAATTTATGATTTGTTAGATAATTGAGGTAAACTGTGTATGTTTACTACCTATAGGCATAATAAAATGGTAAAAACCTTCTTTTTACCTGGTTGTTTTAGTAGAAAGTATTTTCCCTTGATATCCTCTAGAATATATGAAGTAAATACTATTCATGAGCTCTCCAGTCAAATGGCAATTCTTCCAGCATTAAAAAGACAAGGACACTTATATCCCATGGAATGTCTTTGGGATGGAAAATCATTCAAGCATGTACCTTCACTACAGCATAACAAGCAATTTCACACTCAATTCAATGCTGACAAGTTTAACAAATATGGAAAAAAACAATATGTACACTACAATAGGATTTCTAAAAGAAAGCAAAGGTGATAATAAAGAATCGGGAAAAATCCATGGAGATCAATAAACACTCATGGGTGATATTGGATATTCCAATGGAGCTCAATCTCATGAATGTAAGCACTGTGGGAAGGCTTTTACTCAAGACACATGTCTCATTCAACATTTGAAAACTCACAGCAGAGGAATGTGTTAACGCTTTTCTTAGAGCCTCAGATCATACTAGACATATGAGAGTTCACACTGGAAGTAGGCCTTATAAATGTAAAGAATGAGAAAAAAACTTTTACTAGATCTGCTAGTTTTACTCAACATATGAGAATTCACAGTGGGGAGAGGCCTTATGAGTGTAAGGAATGTGGAAAAGCCTTTAATAATTCCTCAAAACTCAATCAACATATGAGAATTCATAGTGGAGAGAAGACATTATTTTAGTAATGAATGTAGAAACTAATTTATTCAATACTCACACTTCATTATACATATAACAATTCAAAGTAAAGGGAAGATTTATGAATGCAAGGAACGTAGTAACAGATTTAGGAATGTAAGGAACGTAGTAACATATTTAGTGAATCCGAAAACTTCACTGTACATATGAAAAACCCATATTGCAGAGAAGTATTAGCAATTATGACAAAGCTATATAACTTCAGTAGTGTAATATTTTGTTATTTTGCACTCAGTTTTCTCATCTGCTGACTTGTATAAATGTAACATAAATTTTATGGATCGTTATTTTTATTTATATACAAATATTTTTATGACCTCACCAATATATAGGAATTTGGAAATGTTTTATACACTATATTCTAAAATTTTAATTAAAGAATATATTAACAATCCTGTACCACTTTTTTTCTGAACATATATACTTTTATATGAATAAATACTTGTGGGGATCTAGCTGTCATATGGTATGTGTATTTATAACAAGTTTATATCAATTCGTTTTTAAGTAACTGTGACATTCTGTGATCTAATTAGTAGTGTTTCAATGTAGTTTCTGCTGGAATCACCCAGGCTACTTTTTGGAACTACTCAAAGTACTATTTTTGTTAGTGGTACCAGGAAAGGGCATTCTGGAGGTAAATCACTGTACAAAAACCCCATATATGTTGAGGTGATGAATTTGTCTATTGCAATCAACTGGAACAAAGTCTAACATGCTCTAAGTCATCAAAGACACCACAGACAGCCTGGCCTCAATCTAGGACACAAGAGTTTTCTTTTGTTTTCCCAAGAAGAAAATATGACTTTTCGTGATCCATGTAAATGATGTGGCTGCTAATCCTAGAAAACATGGTTACTGATTGATGGCAGGTCCAATGCACTGTTACAGGTAAAAAACCAGACTTGGGCATGTGGGTCACATAGTAATCAGCCTTGTATATTTCACTTGACTACCAGGTCTAAAGTAATTTTTATCTTCTTTGCACCAATTTAAGTCTTTTTATGCCCAAACAGTAATCACATTGACCAATACTGGATAATTGGAATGAATGATTTCTTTTGTTCTGTTTTTAATCATTTTATTAGGGGCTCATACAACTCTTATCACAACCCATACATATATCAACCGTGTAAAGCACATCTGCACATGCATTGCCCTCATCATTCCCAAAACATTTTCTCTCCATATAAGCCTCTGGCATCAGTTCTTCTCCCCCACCTCTGCTCCCCCCACCCTCTTGAATGCTTGATAATTTAAAGTTTATTTTCTCCTATCTTACACTGTCCAACGTCTTCCTTCACCCACTTTTATGTTGTCTGTCCCCCCATGGAGGAGGTTATACGTAGATCCTTGTAATCGGTTCCCCCTTTCCACCCCTCCCTCCCTCCCTCCACTGTCCCAGTATTACCACTCATAGGACTGGTCCTGAAGTGATCATCCGCCCTGGATTCCCTGTGTTTCTAGTTCCGAACTGTACCAGAGTACATCCTTTGGTCTAGCCAGATTTGTGAGGTAGAATTGGGATCAGGATAGTTGGGGGTAGAAAGCATTTAGGAACTAGAAGGAAGTTGTATGTTTCATTTTTGCTACATTGTACCCTGACCGGCTCCTCTCCTCCCTGCGACCCTTCCATAAGGGAATCTCCAATTGCCTACAGATGGGCTGTGGTTCTCCACTACGCACAGCACAGCCCCTTATTCACAATGATATGATTTTTTGTTCTGATGGTACCTGATACCTGATCACTTCTACACCTTGGGACCACACAGGCTGGTGTGCTTCTTCCATGTGGGCTTTGTTGTTTCTGAGCAAGATGGCCACTTTTTTACCTTCAAGATTTTTAAGACCCCAGATCCTATATCTTTTGATAAACGGGCACCGTCAGCTTGCTTCACCACATTTGATTATGCACCCACTTTGTCTTCAGCAATTGTGTCAAGAAGGTGAGCATCATGAAATTCCAGTTTAATAGAAAAAAGTACTCTTGCATTGAGGGGATACTTGAGTGGAGCCCTAATGGAATGAAAGAGTTCTGATCCAACTGGGCATAATCAGGAATCTTGACTCCTCCTTCAAGATCCTGACTTCATTTTGTTTTCAATTTATTAGGTCTGATCTCGGCCCAACATTTTTGTATCTTCACTTCCACTTAGTTCTTGGTTAATTGAGTTTATTTTTTAACGAGGAGGGTGCCATTTTATCACCTGGAGTTTCTCCACCCGAAACTTTCAAAATGTTATGGTCCTGTCTCCCGAAGGACAAATCATCTATATTTTTGATTGAGGGAGATCCTGATATGTCTGTGTTCTTAATTTAGTCATTCTATGTTCTGGTGAATAGTAGGTATAGATTTTTTGTGTAATTATGTAATTTACTGACATTTGCTCATTTCTCTTAGTTCAAAAATATCAGGTTAAAAAGTTTATTTATCAGAGATAAAAGACATAAGTTTAAATTCATATTTTTGATGAGGAAATTCTCCACTCAAAACGCTTTTCAAATGATTGAATTTCAGGGGAAAACATGGCTGCCTGGAAGACCCTCTTAGCAAACTCAACCAATCTCAGTCAGAATATAACTATAACATATATATTATTTTTATTCTTTTTCTTAAAAATCAAAACAAAACCTTAATCCCCCATACCGCCCAGATAACCCAGAATTCCATATAACAGCAAGTCTATCAGGCTCCCTCTCCTTCAACTTGGCAACTAACCAGTGCTGCCATTTAGCTCCTCATGACCTCCCCCTGATTAGAAGCACCCCGTCACCACCACTAAAACCTCAACCCTCCGTTCCTACTGGACCTCCATTTCCTTTCTGGGACCCTGCATTGATGATGGTTAGCTGATGTGACACAGAAACCCAATGCCTCGTCACTATGTCCCATGTGACACTGACGCTTAAAGCTGCAAAACAGAGTGTCTCCCCCCCCCCCAAAAAAAAGGGGGGGCTTTTAAAAATAAACATAGTAACATTGATTTGTTGCATTGTTCATGTATTATGTAGGGAATTGATAAGTTACTCTGGTAGATTACTAGACATACTCTATATATACCACATTCACCACTGCTTCAAGACCCACCCCGCCTTTTCTCAGTGACACCCTTTCACATAAACAAACAAGTACTGGAACACCTCTTGAAATTCCCTTTTCTAATTTATTAAAAAAACATTATACTTAGTTAGAAGACCACTTATGATTATAACATCGCTTAAACCCTACCCTTGTGCTAATATATCCTATTCTCTGTACCTACTCATCTATCAAGCTTTCTTCATCTCAACACAACACTATTTACAGCTATCAGATATTCCCCTCTAACCCAAAGATCCAGCACCGCATGACCTCTACAAAACCCTCAACCCTTCAGACTAGCTATATTTGATGTAATATGCCACAACAATCATAAACTCCCATACTTAAGTAGCTTTATTTTATATATATATATAGACATACGAATACACTCATGCCAAGCAAAAGATAACATGCTTCAACAACTGGAGAAATAAATACCAGACGTTTTAAACGTCTGGTATTTATTTCTCCAGTTGTTGAAGCATGTTATCTTTTGCTTGGCATGAGTGTATTCGTATGTCTATTCAGAATCTGTGAAGATTTGCTCTACTCAGTAGAAATGAGTATCCAGAGAGAATGTACTGGTTACCCTCTTTATATTTCCCATATCACCATGTGTGAAGTTTAGCTTTGCATTCCTTTCCCACCAGTGATGCCTTATTGTTGTGTCACATTGGTTGGACTATGCTTCTCAGTGTTTAGGCAGCTATGTCATGATGCTACTTTGGTAACCCAAGTGGAGTTGGGAATTTAGCCCTAGCGGTGCTGTGACAGAAACATTTGACAGCTAAGGACATGGTCTGTGTGCTACTCCTACCAGTTACTTCACTGGGAAGGACAGTGATATGTTCACAGCCCGAGAAACCATGAAAGGGGTAACTACCTAGGGTGCTGAATGAACTCCATGAGAGAGGTCTGTGTGGGGTCATGTCAACAGTTATATCCTGGGCTCCAAACCAAAAGACAGTGCTTGAACACAGGTCTGCTTTGCATTGTTTGAATGACATTCCAGAGCACATTTACCATGCTCCAATTGCCATAAACAGGGTGTCATAATTCGGAGGTCTTGTTCACTCTCTTTTTTGCCTTCACTGTCTTTGCAGTTGATCTCTGGCATGCTTTCTCTTATGCAGATCTCATTTCCCTGAGGTGGGTCTTTTCCATGTCAGCTTGGTCAGGCATGACACTCAGTCGATTGGCAATCATGCCACCTTGTAAATTTGAAGCCCTTGTTGTATGAAGGCTTATTTGTTGGTCTGTGACCTCAAATTACTCTATCAAAGAAGATGAGACTGCTACCATTGAGATTTAGCACACTGGAAGTCATAGAGATCTTCTCAGTCGTACATTGTAGATGTGAGTGAATATAGAGCTGGTAGAAGGGTGTTTAGGTTCTCTTATAGATTATGAATATTGTCTTCCATTTGTATGAGTCCACCATGGGTGAGCTTATGTGATAAACCATGACACAAATGTAGTTTGGAATACTAACCCTTTATCCAGTGAAGGAGTATCACCTCTACTTGGATGTCACGCTGATGGACGCCCTGCACAGTCTTTTATTTTCTCTGTTAGCTAGGGCATGGGTTAGTAAGCACGTATGCACTTTCTCAAAGTACACAAGGAATGAGGGAGCAGAATAAGCACTAAGTTCTCATAACAAATAGCCTTACCAGGAAACTCACGGTGTTAGTCCTTGAGAAGGATTTGTTTTCATTTTCAGCAGTCCAGGGTACTGTCAATGTTTTCTGCCATTACTACATTCTAACACTCTGATTCTTCTTCAGTCTTCCTTTCTATGCACTGAAGAATGTACAACTTTCACATTCATTGTTCACAGGCAATTGAAAATACTGTCTGCACACTTGTTTAATTTCCTTTTCTCAATTGTGTTTTAAATATTTTACCATGCACTACATCAATGACACTATAAACAGAAGAATCATATGCTCCAAGGGGATGATTGATAAAGTTCTCTGGATTAAAATAACAAAGATATCTGGAAGGTGAGCCAGAGGTGAATAGAAAACACAGAGTCAGGGGTGGATGTGGGGGTCACACTTAACCCTAGCTCAATCTATGAACAATTAGTTCTTATGACATGGCCCTGATCAGTATGTGCCCTTTTGAAAGAACCGCAGAAGGTGTGGGTGCTACAGCAAAGTGTGGTGAAGGAATGAGATGGTATCTGGCTCTCAGAAAGAATGTTGTCTGGGGTCTTAAGCTTTGTTTTTAAATAAGCAGTCATCTAAGTGTAACATCAAATAAGCCCACATGGAAGAAGAACACCAACATGCTGATTCAAGGATTGTCAATAGTAACATTCAAATCTGAAGGAGAGAATTGTATCAGAGTTTAAATTTTTTTAACTCTGATTTGCAGAAAGCTATGGATTACAGTTGAAGATCAAATACATTTGCGAGTTCTACACAAGAAATAAGCTTCTGCTGATTTCTCTTTGACCATAACTAAGGGATGGGAATAACCTGGTTATCAGACAATATTAGAGAGATGATTATAGCAGATTGAAATTAAAAATCTGACTTGAAATTAAAAAAACTTGTTATTTGATCTCCCTTTTGATAAACTTTCACCTTAATCTTGTTTTTTAATACTTTCTGATTTTGGTTTTCAAATTGAGATTTTTTTCTTTGTTGTTGTTGTTATTGTTGGCAGCCTTCTTGACTCTGTTCTGGATCTTTATGTATATATTTGGTATACACAACCCAGTGTGAGTGACTCTATAGAAACTATAACTACATTAAGGTTTCCTGGTGGGAGATAATGGGGACTTGCTATCAAGTAATATAAGCAAAAAGAAAATGTTTGAAACTGATAGATAGTCATTTACATGACATGATACAACTATTGAATGATGTGATGTCTGGATTATTTCTCAAAATAGTTTGAGGATAAAGAAAGAATCAGAAAATTCCAAGACTCCTGCAGGCATACTTTAAAATCCTCAAGGTAACTTCTTTGCTTTTCAACACTTTCAAGAGGTCTTTTGAAGCAGATTTATCCAATATCATGGTTCACTTGATCTCCTGACTTCTGCTTCCATGGGTACTTATTGTGCATGCAAGCAAGATGAAATTATTGACAATCCCAATATTTTCTAAAATTCTCATGCTATGTATTGGTCCAGTCACCTAAAAATGTATCTTTCTACCCACCCAAATGGGAAGAGAATGACTTTCTGTTTGTGAAAGTCTTACATGTGTTGTATTTACTTCTTTCATAATGAGCATGTGTAGCAGAAGGCATGAAAGCCTACTTTTGGGGTGAACTGTGTGTAATATATGTTGAATTTTGAAGATATGGATTTACTTGCTCTATTCAATATAAACAGGGCAAACAGATTTGGATGTAATGCTCACTCTCTATCTCTTTTACAGCTCAGTACTTATTCAGGGCTCTCGTTGTGTTTAAATATCTTACCTATATGCAGAGGTTCATTATCTGTATCAACTTGCTGGGGTCATAATTCTCTGTAGTGTAGCAATTATGTAATGATGTCAGTTTTAGAGTCTGGTCGAGCAGTATGCTCAGTGGGTCTATTAATCAAGAGATGGTGGCTTCAAACTCACCAGGTTTCCAATTGAGAAAGATGAGAAGTTTGCTCCCATAAAGACATATTTTAGTTTTTACCAAAGTACCAGATCCTTCATCTTGAGTGGAAATGGAGTGGTCCACATGTACTTTATAGGAGAAATATGTCGTTTTCTAATTCCAGAAAGAATGACAGCCATAGAAACTCACAGGGGCAGTTCTACCTTGTCCTAGATAGATATTAGTCTGCTCTGATGCAATGACAGTGAGAATATTTTTACTCTTATTCTGGATTATGGTATATAACACAAACATTTTCATTTGTCTGCAGGGATGTGGGTGATTTTTCTGTTTTCCTGATAATAGGGGATGCAATAGGGCCAGTAGTTTGGGGATCCAATTATGGACAGCATTGAGGGAACTAGGGAGCAATTCTAGTCGGTCCAATGATGGGCTATGAGGGGGAATGGACACAGTGTTACTGGGTTTGGTTTATTTTCTGTGGATGATATAAAATGTAACTCTGAAGGATCAGTTGTGATGGTATCATGTGTGAAGACATTCCATGGTAAAGGGATTCAGGCTGTTTGGTAAATTCTTTAATCCCTTCATAAGCTTTCTGAGATAAAGATAAAGTGATTTTCCTGAGGTATAGCTGCACAACCTTTCATCTCTGAAAGCATTATAGAGAATTGAAAAGAGAGATGTAGGATCTGACTACAGCAAGAAGTAGACCTGGATCAGAGTTCTTCTGTGGACCAGCAGTCCCTACATAGTAAACCTCCTAGATCCAAGGTAATGTTGAAGCACACATTCACATACACAGTGCTGGCTAAAGCAAGTTAATCCCACAGATAGTCCAAGTAGACAAGGACCTTGCCCCAGAAACAACAGAATAAGAGATGCTTAACCTATGGCTGATAGGATATGTAACATAAGCCACAAAATTCTACCCACCTAATTTATAAGAAAATACACTTTAAACGGAAAACCCCCCAATTAGTGATGGTTCCTTCAAAACACACTTAAAAACTAAGAAAATGTGCTGGACTCTTCTTCAGAGGTCAATACTCTGAACACATCTGGTTGGATGCTATTTCTGGAAGGTATTGCCCATCCCTTCTTCCCTTTCAAATCTTTCAGTGTTATTGAAATCACTTGGGTTTGTGGAACAGTGGGATTTTTGGAATGGGTTAGGTTCTTTATCGACTTGGCTTGGCCAGGATTCTCAGAAGGTTAGCGATTATGATAATGTCAGCCTAGGTGACAAGTAATGCCATCACATCCATGAAGAGATTTTCTGTCAGCATCCAGGAGTGGGAGGTGTTATCCTGGTGGGCGTGGTTTCCCCAAGTATAAATGGAAGTGGATTCTCTCTGTAAGCTGTGCAGCTTTTGGCCAGGTTCCGGACTTCACCAGACTTGTGGCTCTCCAGACTTGAGACAGCATCTTGCCATATTTCCTACATAACTTGGATTCATCCTTCTGAATAACCTGGGAGGAAGCAGCCTACCATCCCACGTGCCCATCTTGGATTCCTCTAGCCCTCACCTACTTGAGTCAAGAGAGTGGTCCAGACTGATATCTGAGCCTTGACAGCCCCTACAACTGTGAATTGAAAAGGTGAGAAGTGTGACTAGAATTTTTCCTAAACATTTCTGACACGGTGTAAGGGTGGTGGGATGGGACTAAAAGTGAGGCTTTCTTCTTTAGTAAAGGGCACAGTCTCTGAAACTCACAGGGAAGCATTGATTCAATAACATTCAGTGACTAAGGGTGCTGGGGCCAAGATTTCAGAGGACGGAGGTCACCCACCCACTTGGCCCTTCCTGAGGTCTGAGCAGATGCAGCTTACCCTTCATGGGTCAGGATTCCTTTTGGAGCAGATTCGTCAGATTGAGCACAGGGACCCACTCAGCATCTTGGAGCTTCCCATCCAGAGTTATCTTGCAACATGAGGCTTCATCCATTGCCTCTCTGGAACGGCTGTCCATAGAATTCTCCCACCGTTGTTCATGGCAGCTGTTGCCTGGAGATAGAGGGAGACAGTGAAAGTCCTGGTGGAGTCCTGGCCCTTCATCTCGCTGCCCCTGGTTGTTCTTGGGACAATCTCACAGGACATCTTTTGCTTGTGAAAGACAGTTGTCTTCATATTCTAAGTTTCCGGAGCTTTTCAAGAACATTTGATATTTGGTTGTTTTTATTTTACAGTGGCTTATGTTTGTCTGAAAATTTTGCCTCAGTGTTTTTAAAGGGTATTTTTTTTCAAAAGTCAGCCACTAGGCCTATCTGTTAAAGTGTCTCTGAGGAGAAACGAATCATCTTCTCAGCTGCTAAACATTGGAACTGTTTGTGTTAGGGGTTCCAAGTTTAATTTCACATTTATTCAAGAGGGAAATTGACACATTGTGATGTATTTATTTTGGAGGTTTTAAAGAATTTTTAAAATTATGGTAAATTCTCCCTTTTAAGCTTCTTGGGTTTGCATTTGTATTTGTTTTGTTTCACATTCTAGTAAAAATCTCTGACATTTAAGGAAAAGGCATTGCTTTTAGAATGCTGTTGTTGGTGTTGCTGAGATGACTGCAAGGTGTGACATAAGTGTGGATCAAGTACAAGTCCGGGGAGATATCATATAGCTAAATAAGAGACTGTCACAGTATTTTAACATTAGAATAGAGGCGTCTAACCTACTAAGAATTGTGTAGGGAGATTTGCATTCTGGTGGTGAGAATAATTTTTTATATAATTCATGAATTCTATTTATGAATCATAAAATGCCTGTCATTGACAAGATGTTTTAGGCTGTTCTTGTTGTTAAGGGATATGAAATTGGTCCAGAATCTTACATACCCTCAGCACTGACTCATAGTTAGCCTATATGAAAATGGAGGAAATACTGGAAAATCCAGGGACATCCTCAAAATTGTAATGTTGAAACGAAATGCTGCAGTTATCATATCACTCCAGCTTAATGAGTTGATTATACTAAGAAAGTGTTTATACTACTCACTGCTATAACATATTTGATGTAATCATTCAAATTGTTAATTTGGTCTTCAAATATCCAATTCTTTATAGGTCATTGTCTTCCTTGAAAAATGCTGACAGAGACCTGCTCTGATCTGCCTTTCAAGATGTTGATCTTAATTACAAAACATGCCCACATCTTCCTTGAAAGATATCGATTATCTGACTTGTAAGATGGTGACAGAAGACCTGACAAAAGTCTTTCTTGCAAGATGTTACTAAGCTTCCTTGCAAGATGCTGGGAAAACATTCTCTTATCTGTCTTACAAGATGTCGCTGATACTCTTTAAAAGGTGCTGATAGAAGACCTGGCCTGAGCTTCACTGATCTTTTTTGGAAGATGCTGATAGAGTACTGCTCTGATCTTCCTGACAAGATGTTGCTGCTCTTCCTTGCAAATTGCGAGAGAAGACCTGTTCTGATCTACCTTGCAAGATTTAGCTGAACTTCCTTGCAAGAAATTGATTGAGACCTGCAATGATCTTCCTTACAAGATATTGCTGGTCTTCCTTAAAGGGTGCTGATAGAAGACTTGCTCTGGTCTTCCTTGCCAAGATGTTGATGATCTGCTTTGCAATATAGAAGACCTGCAGTGATCTTCTGTACAAGATGCTGCTGATCTTCTTCAAAGAAGCTGTTTGAAGATCTGCTCTGGTCATTCTTTTTTACTTCTTCTTATTTTACATTTTATTAGGGGCTCATACAACTCTTATCACAACCATACATATACATACATCAATTGTATAAAGCACATCCCCACATTCCCTTCCCCAATCATTCTCAAAGCATTTGCTCTCCACTTAAGCCCTTTGCATTAGGTCCACTTTTCCCCCTCCCTCCCCGCTCCCCCCTCCCTCATGAGCCCTTGATAATTTATACATTGTTATTTTGTCATATCTTACCCTATCCAGAGTCTCCCTTCCCCCACTTCTCTGCCGTCCATCTCCCAGGGAGGAGGTCACATGTGGATCCTTGTAATCAGTTCCCTCTTTCCAACCCACTCACATTCTACTCTCCCAGCATCGCCCCTCTCACCACTGCTCCTGAATGTATCATCCACCCTGGATTCCCTGTGCCTCCAGCTCCCCTATGCACCAGTGTACAACCTCTTCCCTATCCAGTTCTGCAAGGTAGAATTCGGATCATGGTAGTTGGGGGGAGGAAGCATCCAGGATCTGGGGGAAAGCTGTGTTCTTCATCAGTACTACATCACACCCTGACCGACCCATCTCCTCTCCTAAACCCCTCTATGAGGGGATCTCCATTGGCCGACACTTGGGCCTCCGGTTTCCACTCTGCAATTCCTCCTTCATTCACTATGGTATATATATATACATATATATATATATATACATATATATATATTCTTTTTTCCCCCTTTTTTTTTTTTTTTGCATGATGCCTTATACCTGGTCCCTTTGGCACCGTGTGATCACACCGGCTGGTGTGCTTCTTCCATGTGGGATTTATTGCTTCTGAGCTAGATAGTCGCTTGTTCATCTTCAAACCTTTAAGACCCTCTTTCGATAGCTGGCCATCATCAGCTTTCTTCACCATATTTGCTTATGCACCTGTTTGTCTTCGGCGATTGTATGATCGAGGTGTGCAGCCAATGATATGACTTTTTGTTCTTTGATGCCTGATAACTGATCCCTTCGGGACCACGCGATCACACAGGTTGGTGTTTTCTTCCATGTGGGCTTTGTTGCTTCTGAGCTATATGGCCGCTTGTTTATCTTCAAGCTTTTAAGACCCCAGTCACTATCTCTTTTGATAGCCGGGCACCATCAGCTTTCTTCATCACATTTACTTATTCACCCACTTTGGCTTCAGCAGTTGTGTTGGGAGAGTGAGCATCATAGAGTGCAAATTTAATAAAAGAAAGTATTCATGCATTTAGGGAGTTCTTGAGTAGAGGCCCAAGGTCCTTCTGCCACCTTAATACTAAACCTATGAATATAGACATATAGATCTATTTCCCCAACCTCCTATATATATATTAGCATGTACATGTCTTTGTCTAGACCTACATAAATACCCCTTGAATCCTAGCTCTTTCCTCCATCTCCCTTGACTTTCCTCCTGCCTTACAACCATGCTCCGTCCCCACCTGGGCTACAGCTATACCACTTCTCTCCACAACTTTGCCCTATATCATTCCCTACCAGGCCTGCCACTCCCCCCTCACTACCATTTTAGGTCCCATGTTGTTCCCTTGTCCCTGTGTTTGTTAATACCACTTCCTTACCACCCTACCGCCCCCTTCCCCAAGTCCCCCCGGAACTGTCGGTCCCATTGTTTTTCCTCCAGATAGTTCATCCAGCCTGTCCTATTCAGACACACCTGTAGAGACATTAACATGCATGAAAACAAGGCAGAGGAAAACAAAGCAACAGTATACAACCAGAAAACAAAACAACAAAAACAAGCCACTGAAAAGAACAAAATAAAACAATTCACAAAAGAAAAGCTTGTAGTTAGTTCGAGGATCATTTGTTGGCCCTAAGGAGTGTTTTCCAGTCCAGTCTGTTGGGGCACCACGCCCTGGCCCCAAAGTCCACTTTCAGCATTGCTTGGGGACCTTGCCACTCCATTCCCTTGCTGTTCTGCTGCACTACCCCAGTGCTTTGCCTCGGTGTGGTGGGATCAGGTCAGGTGCAATTCCTACACTGTGTCTCTGGTGCTGTCCCCTGTATCGCCTCTAGTCACTGAGGGGCATCATTTCTCATAGTAGGGCCAGCCATGTTGTTCTCTCTGTGGACTGGCTGCTCTACTCAGGAACATCATCCTCATGGCCTGCTGGGCTAGGCTGTGTTCCACTCTCTCCTCCTGCCCCTTCATCTGCTCCTGTGTGCTCTGATCAGATATGTCTATCTCCCAGAGCTGCAGAATCAATGTCATCCTTTGAAACAAATTCTTTTCGGGGGAGGGGCAGGAATCCACTTAATTTTTGGTACTGGAGCCAGCCTCCCAAACCTCTCCACTGGTTCCCTACTCCACGCCAGGATATTGCATTCACACCTTGCAGCACTGCGTTGAAGTCTGGTCCCACTTTCCCTGTGGAGATATAAACAATACCCTCCCCTTGGGTGGATTAGTGCCCCATGCCCCCACTCCCTCTTCTTCCTTATATTCATCCTTTTGTTTCCCCCCCCCCTCCACCATTTTATACCATGTGCATCCCTGGTTTTGGTCCATTCTCTGTCATACTACATAGTCTTCACCCAAAAAATGTTTGTGTACAGGAGCTTTTTCCCCTATGCCACTTTTGCTTTTTTTTTTTTTAAATAGTTACCTCAGTGGGCTAATGTTGTACTTGTCCTTTTGTGCCTGACTTACCTCACTTAGCATGATTTCCTCCAGTTCTTCCCATGCCACTATTTGCATCAAACGTTCATCACTGCTTTTTAGTTATGCATAGTACTCCATTGTATGTATATGCCACAGTTTTTTAATCCAATCGTCAGTTGATGGAAATTTGGGTTGCTTCCAGCTCCTTGCAATTGTGAACTGTGCCGCAATGAATATTGGAGCACAGATGTCTGGTCTTGGTTTGTTTCTTGCCTCTTCTGGGTATATGCCCAGTAGGGGGATTGCTGGGTCATATGGTAACTCTATTTCCATTTGTTTTAGGTATCGCCAGATTGATTTCCATAGTGGCTGTACGTACTTACAGGCCCACCAGCAGTGGATGAGAGTTCCTGTTTCCCCACAGCCCCTCCAACACTTGTTGCTTTCTTATTTTTTGAAATGGGCTACCTTTGAGGGTGTCAGGTGGGACCTCATTGTTGTTTTAATTTGCATTTCTCTTATGGCTTAAGATCGGGAACATTTTTTCATATGTTTGTTGGCCATTCGGATTTCTGTCCCTGTGAAATTTCTGTTCAAGTCCGTTGCCCACCTTTCAAGTGGGCTATTGGTTTTTTTCTTTTTGGAAGCTAGCAGAGTATTGTAGATTTTAGTAATAAGGCCTTTGTCTGATGTGTCATTGCTAAAGATGTTTTCCCAGTCTGTGGACTCTCTTATTACTCTCCTGGTGAATTCTTTAGATGTACACATGTGATTTATCTACAGTATATCACATTTGTCAATTTGTGCCTCCTCTGTGTTTGTGTCCTTCCCTATTTCTGATAGCCTGTGTATTCCCTGTACCAAAGATCTCAAGTTGTTCCCAATTCCCTCATTGATGGCCCTAATAGTTTGGGGTTTAACTTCAAGGTCTGTGATCCTCCTTGAGTTTATTCTTGTGCATGGAGTGAGATAAGGGTCTTGCTTCATTTTTCTGCATGTTGATATCCATTTTTTCCAGCACCACTTGTTAAAGAGGGCATCTGCTTCCCATTTGATATTTTTGGGGTCCTTGTCAAAGATCAGCTGTGTGTATGCTGATGCTTTTATTTCTGGGTTTTCAGTTCTTTTCCATTGCTCTGAGTATCTGTCATTGTACCAACACCATGCAGTTTTGAGAACTGTGGCTGCATAGTATGTGCCAAAGTCAGGTAAAGCAAACCCTCCCACGGTGTCCTTCTTCGAGGAGTTCTCTGCTAATTCTGGGCTTCTTCCCTCTCCATATGAAGTTGGTAGTCAGATTTTCCATTTCTTTGAAGAAAGATGATGGTAATTGTATTGGGATGGCATTGAACTTATATAGCGCTTTTGGCAGAACTGACATCTTAACTATATTAAGTTTCCCAATCCAAGAGCATGGGATATTCTTCCATATGTTGAGGTCGCTCTTCGTTTCTTATAATAGTGTTCTATAGTTTTCCCTATATAGATCTTTTGTTTTTCAGTCAGTTGTATACGTAGATATTTCAATTTGTGTTTGGCTATTGTGAAGGGTACCACCTTTTTGATCCCTTCCTCTGTGTTCTTATCTGATGTGTATAACAGTCTGATGGACTTCTGTTTGTTGATCTTGTATCCTGCCACTCTGCCAAACTCCTCTATTGCTTCAAGTACTCCCCTTATGGAACTTTTGAGATTTTCCATATATAAAATCATATCATCTGCAAATAACGATAGTTTCACTTCTTCCTTCCCCAGACGAATACCTTTGATGTCACTTCTTTGCCTTATGCTGTTAGCTAAAACCTCCAGCACGATATTAAATAGGAGTGGGGAGAAGGGGCATCCTTGTCTGGTCCCCTTTTTCAGTGGGATTGTGTTAGTCTTTTCTCCATTGACTACCACTTTGGCTGTTGGTTTTTCATATATAACTTGTATTGTCTTAAGGAACTTCCCTTCCATTCCTATCTTCGCTAGTGTCTTAAACAGGAATTGGTGTTGGATGTTGTCGAATGCTTTATCTGCATCTATTGACATTATCGTGTGATTCTTATACTTTTTCATGTCAATGTGACGAATAATACTAATGGTCTTTCGGATGTTGAACCATGCCTGGTATGAATCCCACTTGGTCATGGTGAATTATTTGTTTTATATATTTTTGTATTCTGCTAGCTAGTATTTTGTTAAGGGCTTTTGCATCAGTGTTCATTAGGGATATTCGTCTGTAGTTCTCGATTTTTGTGGGTTCCTTGCCAGGTTTGGGTATCAGAGTTATACTAGCTTCATAGAAGGTGTTCGGGGGTTTGCCATCTTTTTCTATGTTCTGGAAAAGTTTGTGTAGGATTGGTATTAGTTCTTCCCTGAATGCTTGGCAGAATTCTCCACTGTAGCGATCAGGTCCAGGGGATTTGTTTGTTGGTAATCCCGTGATAAACTTTTCTATTTCTTCTATTGCTATGGGTCTGTTGAGATTCTTGATGTCCACTGAGGATCGTCTAGGGAGGGATTGTTTTTCCAGGAAATTGTCCATGTCTTCCAAATTGTTGAATTCATTGGAGTACAATCCTTCATAGTACAGCGTAACTATCCTTTTGATTTCATTAGAGTCTGTTGTAATGACCCCTCCTTCATCCCTTATTCTTGCTATTGAGATTTGTTCTCTCATTTCGTAGGTTAGGTTTGCCAATGGTCTATCGATCCTGTTTATACTTTCAAAGAACCAACTCCTACGCTGCAATAATTCTGGGTCTGGTTTCCTTTCTCACATGTTTCAGGATTTTCTTCAATTCTAAATTTTAAAATCTGATTTAAAAAAAATCAGATTTTTATATTGAAGAATGTTATTGAAAGAAATTGGCTGATTATCTTGCCGTGCAAGATCAAATGTTAACTTGTGTGTGTGTGTGTGTGTTATTTTATGCTGTAATCCTCAGTAAGACAGATGACTGATGACCAGGCAGGGCCTAACAGACAGGCAGACAAAGAAATTCAGGTGCTGAAAAAAAAATACATAGACAAATATGATGGTACAGACAACATCCTGATACTACACAGCTAGAAGCAGCTGCTGCATGAGATGACCTGCAAAGCTACTTCGCACATTAACCTTTCTGGAAGATGTTCGCAGCACCACTCCCTAACCCACAGATGATAGGATCTTCCTTGTGAGATGGGATCAATCTGATGTGCCCTTCCTTGAAAACTCCACTGATATTTCCTGCAACATGCTGATAGACCACCTACTCTGATCTGCCTTGCCAAATTGCTGATATATCTTTCAAGATGCTGGGAGAAGACATGGCCACATCTTCCTTGAAAGATGCCTTCGATGTGTCATGGGAGATGGTGAGAGAAGACGTACTAGGGTGTTCCTAGTAAGAGGTCGCTAATCTTCCTTCAAGATGCCGGAAGAACCTGCTCTAAACTGTCTTTCTAGATGTCCTTCATATTTCTTCACGGTGCTGAAAGAAGGCCTACTCTGATCTTCCCTGATCTGCCTTCCAAGATGCTGTAGACGAGCAGCCATGATCTTCCTTGCAAGTGGCTCCAGCTCTTCCTTACAAGGTGCCAGAGAAGAAGTGGAAGATATCCCTGTTACCCTTGATGAGTGCTGAGAGAAGACCTGGTCTAATCTTCCTTTCAAGATGCTTCCATCAGCCTTGCAAGATGCCGATGGAAGACATGGTGTGATCTGCCATGCCAGATTTTGCATACTTCTTACCGAGAGGCTGATACAATACTTGCTCAGAACTTCCTTTCAAGATGTGCATGGCCTTCTGATCTGCCATGCAACATTTTGCTGACCTTATTTGCAAGATGTGATACAAGACCTGCTTTAGCCTCCTTGCAAGTAATCCCTGATATCCCTGTAGAAGTGCTGAGGGAAAACCCGCTCTGATCTTTCTGGCAAGATTTTGCTGATCTTCCTTGCAAGATACTGACCGAAGACCAGCTCTGACCTGCCTTGCAACATGTCGCCGATCTTCCTTGGAGGATGGTGACAGATGACCTGGTCTGATATTCCATGCAAAATATCCTTCGTCTTCCTTAAATCGTGCTGAGATGAGACCTGTCCCGATCTTCTTGCAACCTGCTTCTGATCTGCCTTGCAAGATGGCGACGGAAGATGTGATCTGATCTTCCTTGCACATGTGGATGATCGTGTTTGCAACATAGAAGACCTTCTCTGGTCTTCCTTGCAAAATGCTGATGATCTTCCTTGCAACATGCTGATAGGAGTGCTCCTCTGGTCTTTCTGGCCAAGATGTGGCAGATATTCCTTGCAAGATGCTGTGAGGAGACCTGGTCTAGCTAACTAGCAAGATATTGCAGATTCTCCACCGAGGAGGCTGATAGAAGACCTGTGCTAATCAACCTTGCAAGACATCACCGATCTGCTTGGCAAGCTAGAAGACCTGCTCTGATCTTCCTTGTATGTGACTACTGGTCATCCTTGCAAGATGCTGAGGGCAAGCTGAAGGAGATGTTCCCATGTGCGCCTGCGTCTCCACCTTCAATGGGTCTGAGCCCAGTTCAGGCATCAGGAGGCTCACAGGTGAGTGAAATTATTCTCCCTCCAGCTCTCTGGAAAATTTTGGGTAGGTATGCATAGGGTTCACTTCTCTTTTTTTCCTTCTTAAGTTGGCTTCAAAAGGTTTGTGGGGAAAAATAGGACTTTTATCTATATTTCATAATTGCACATCAAGACCAGGGCATATGCAGAATGCAACGCCTTTAGAGAGACACGTTTGGGGGGTCCTGAATGTGTGTGTGTGTGTGTGTGTTTCTGCTTGTACATCATATACGGTTGTTTGCGTAGCATGGGTGTTAGCAAACACCTCGACAGTCTGTCAACCAGTGGTCTAGGCCAGGTAAACACAGTGGAAACTTCTCATGTGCTTCTTCACGTATGTTTGTCACACTCACCCTGCTCATAAGGAGGTCTGCATGCTGTCGAGCTGCTCTGGCTCCTCTCTGGTTAAAAACTTCACCTCTTCTTACTGAGGAATAGTATGGGTGCTTATTTCATTGCTCAAAGGTCTCATTATTTTTTGATTATTCATTTTAATATCGGGTTTATATACAGAATAACGTATTTTAAAGATACTGGCTGATGCTCTTGTTGGGTGCACGCCAATGTTGACTCGTGTGTGTGTGTGTGTGTGTGTATGGGTGTATGGGTGTGTGAGTGTTTCCATGTGATTGCACATCACAGAAGAGTCCTTGTGTAACTAGGATTTACCAAACACCTTGGAAGTCAGTCGACCAGTGGTCTAGGTCACGCAAACACTTTGGTACTTTCTGATATGGCAATTTACATGTGTTTATCAAATTGGTGCTGCTCCTCGGAACTGTGCAGGTTGTGAAACAACTCAGGCTACACATTGGCTAACAAATTCACCACCTACTACGCTGCAATAATTCTGGGTTTGGTTTCATTTCTCATATGTTTCAGGATTTTCATTAAGTCTACATTTTAAAATCATATTAAAGAAAATCAGTTTGTTATATTGAAGAATGTTATTTAAGGTAATTGGCCGATTATCTTGCCGTGCAAGTTCAAATGTTAACTTTTGTGTGTGTGTGTGTGTGTGTGTGTGTGTGTGTGTTATTGTATGCTGTAATCCTGAGTAAGACAGACGACTGATGAGTAGGAAGGGCCTAACAGACAGGCCAACAAAGAAATTCAGGTGTCGAAAAATATATATACATAGCCAAATCTGATGGTAGGCACAACATGCTGATACTACACACCTAGAAGCAGCTGCTGCATGAGATGACCTGCAGAGCTACTTCACACAGTACCCTTTCTGGAAAATATTCGCAGCACCACTCACTAACCCACAGATGATAGGATCTTCCTTGTGAGATGGGATCAATCTGATGTGCCCTTCGTTGAAAACTCCACTGACCTTCCCTGCAACATGCTGATAGAAGACCTGCTCTGATCTGCTTTGCAAAATTGCTGATATATCTATCAAGATGCTGGGAGAAGACCTGGCCACATCTTCCTTGAACGATGCTTTCCATGTGGCATGCAAGATGGTGAGAGAAGACGTACTAGGGTGTTCCTAGTAAGAGGTCGCTAATCTTCCTTGCAAGATGCCGGGAGAACCTGCTCTGAGCGGTCTTTCAAGATGTCATTCATATTTCTTCACGGTGCTGAAAGAAGGCCTACTCTGATCTTCCCTGATCTGCCTTGCAAGATGTCGGTAGACGACCAGCCATGATGTTCCTCTCAAGTTGCTCCAGCCCTTCCCTGCATGGTGCCAGAGAAGAACTGCAAGATATCCCTGTTACCCTTAATGGGTGCTGAGAGAAGACCTGGTCTGATCTTCCTTTCAAGATGCTTCCATCAGCCTCGCAGGATGCTGATGAAAGACCTGGAGTGATCTGCCATGCCAGATTTTGCGGATGTCCTTACCCAGAGGCTGATACAATACTTGCTGAGATCTTCCTTGCAAGATGTGCCTGGCCTTCTGATCTGCCATGCAAGAGATTGCTGACCTTCCTTGCAAGATGCTGATACAAGACCTGCTTTAGCCTCCTTGCAAGTAACCCCTGGTCTTCCTTTAGAGGTGCTGAGGGAAGACCCGCTCTGATCTTTCTGGCAAGATTTTGCTGATCTTCCTTGCAAGATGCTGACCGAAGACCGGCTCTGACCTACCTTGCAAGATGTGGCCGATTGTCCTTGGAAGATGCTGACAGATGACCTGGCCTGATAATCCATGCAAAATATCCCTCGTCTTCCTTAAATCCTGCTGAGATGAGACTTGTCCCGATCTTCTTGCAACCTGCTTCTGATCTGTCTTGCAAGATGGCGATGGAAGACGTGCTCTGATCTTCCTTGCACGTGTGGATGATCGTGTTTGCAACATAGAAGACCTTCTCTGGTCTTCCTTGCTAAATGCTGAGGATCTTCCTTGAAGGATGTTTATAGGAGAGCTTCTCTGGTCTTTCTGGCTAGATGAGGCAGATATTCCTTGCAAGATGATGTGAGGAGACCTGGTCTAAGCTACCTAGCAATATATTGCAGATTCTCCACAGAGGATGCTGATAGAAGACCTGCGCTAATCAACCTTGCAAGACATCACCGATCTGCTTGGCTAGATAGAAGACCTGCTCTGACCTCCCTTGGATGTGACTACTGGTCATCCTTGCAAGATGCTGAGGACAAGCTGAGGGAGATGTTCCCATGTGCGCCTGCGTCTCCGCCTTCAATGGGTCTGAGCCCAGTTCAGGCATCAGGAGGCTAACAGGTGAGTGAAATTATTCTCCCTCCTGCTCTCTGGAAAATTTTGGGTAGGTATGCATAGGGTTCACTTCTCCTTTTTCTCTTCTTATGTTCGCTTCAAAAGGTTTGTGGGGAAAAGTAGGACTTTTATCTATATTTCATGATTGCACATCAAGACCAGGGCATATGCAGAGTGCTACGCCCTTAGAGAGACATGTTTGGGGTGTCCTGAATGTGTGTGTGTGCTTGCACTTCATATACAGTTGTTTGCGTAGCATGGGTTTTAGCAAACACCTCGACAGTCTGTCAACCAGTGGTCTAGGCCAGGCAAACACAGTGGTAACTTCTCATGTGCTTCTTTACGTATGTTTCTCACACTCACCCTGCTCATAAGGAGGTCTGCATGCTGTCGAGCTGCTCTGGCTCCTCTCTGGTTAAAAACTTCACCTCTTCTTACTGAGGAATAATATGGGTGCTAATTTCATTGCTCAAAGGTTTCATGATTTTTTTAATTATTCATTTTAATATTGGGTTTATATACAGAACAATGTTTTTTAAAGATCCTGGCTGATGCTCTTGTTGGGTGCACGCAAATGTTGACTCGTGTGTGTGTGTGTGTTTGTGTGTGTGTGTATGGGTGTGTGAGTGTCTCCGTGTGATTGCATATCATACAAGAGTCCTTGTGTAACTAGGATTTACCAAACACCTTGGAAGTCAGTCGACCAGTGGTCTAGGTCACGCAAACACTTTGGTACTTTCTGATATGCCAATTTACATGTGTTTATCAAATTGGTGCTGCTCCTTGGAACTTTGCAGGTTGTGAAACAACTCAGGCTACACATTGGCTAACAAATTCACCACCTACTACGTTGCAATAATTCTGGGTCTGGTTTCATTTCTCACATGGTTCAGGATTTTCTTTAAGTCTACATTTTAAAATCATATTAAAGAAAATCATATTGTTATATTGCAGAATGTTATTTAAAGAAATTGGCCGATTATCTTGCCGTTCAAGCTCAAATGTTAACTTTTGTGTTTGTGTGTGTGTGTGTGTGTGTTATTGTATGCTGTAATCATGAGTAAGACAGACGACTGATGAGTAGGAAGGGCCTAACTGACAGGCCAACAAAGAAATTCAGGTGTCGAAAAATATTTGTACATAGCATAATCTGATGGTAGGCACAACATGCTGACACTACACACCTAGAAGCAGCTGCTGCATGAGATGACCTGCAGAGCTACCTCACACAGTACCCTTTCTGGAAAAGGTTCACAGCACCACTCCCTAACCCACAGATGATAGGATCTTCCTTGTGAGATGGGATCAATCTGATGTGCCCTTCGTTGAAAACTCCACTGACCTTCCCCTGCAACATGCTGATAGAAGACCTGCTCTGATCTGCTTTACAAAATTGCTGATATATCTATCAAGATGCTGGGAGAAGACCTGGCCACATCTTCCTTGAAAGATGCTTTCGATGTGCTATGCAAGATGGTGAGAGAAGACGTACTAGGGTGTTCCTAGTAAGAGGTCGCTAATCTTCCTTGCAGGATGCCGGGAGAACCTGCTATGAGCTGTCTTTCAAGATGTCATTCATATTTCTTCACGGTGCTGAAAGAAGGCCTACGCTGATCTTCCCTGATCTGCCTTGCAAGATGCCGGTAGACGACCAGCCATGATGTTCCTCTCAAGTTGCTCCATCCCTTCCCTGCAAGGTGCCAGAGAAGAACTGCAAGATATCCCTGTTACCCTTAATGGGTGCTGAGAGAAGACCTGGTCTGATCTTCCTTTCAAGATGCTTCCATCAGCCTCGCAGGATGCTGATGAAAGACCTGGTGTGATCTGCCATGCCAGATTTTGCGGATGTCCTTACCCAGAGGCTGATACAATACTTGCTGAGATCTTCCTTGCAAGATGTGCCTGGCCTTCTGATCTGCCATGCAAGAGATTGCTCACCTTCCTTGCAAGATGCTGATACAATACCTGCTTTAGCCTCCTGCAAGTAACCCCTGGTCTTCCTTTAGAGGTGCTGAGGCAAGACCCGCTCTGATCTTTCTGGCAAGATTTTGCTGATCTTCCTTGCAAGATGCTGACCGAAGACCGGCTCTGACCTGCCTTGCAAGATGTGGCCGATCGTCCTTGGAAGATGGTGACAGATGACCTGGCCTGATAATCCGTGCAAAATAACCCTCGTCTTCCTAAAATCGTGCTGAGATGAGACTTGTCCCGATCTTTTTGCAACCTGCTTCTGATCTCCCTTGCAAGATGGCGACGGAAGACGTGCTCTGATCTTCCTTGCACGTGTGGATGATCGTGTTTGCAACATAGAAGACCTTCTCTGGTCTTCCTTGCTAAATGCTGAGGATCTTCCTTGCAAGATGTTTATAGGAGAGCTTCTCTGGTCTTTCTGGCTAGATGTGGCAGATATTCTTTGCAAGATGCTGTGAGGAGACCTGGTGTAAACTACCTAGCAAGATATTGCAGATTCTCCAGCGAGGATGCTGATAGAAGACCTGCGTTAATCAACCTTGCAAGACATCACCGATCTGCTTGGCAAGATAGAAGACCTTCTCTGATCTCCCTTGGATGTGACTACTGGTCATCCTTGCAAGGTGTTGAGGGCAAGTTGGGGTAGATGTTCCCATGTGCGCCTGCGTCTCCGCCTTCAATGTGTCTGAGCCCAGTTCAGGCATCAGGAGACTCACAGGTGAGTGTAATTATTCTCCCTCCTGCTCTCTGGAAAATTTTGGGTAGCTATGCATAGGGTTCACTTCTCCTTTTTCTCTTCTTATGTTCGCTTCAAAAGGTTTGTGGGGAAAAGTAGGATTTTAACTATATTTCATGATTGCTCATCAAGACCAGGGCATATGCAGAGTGCTACGCCCTTAGAGAGACATGTTTGGGGAGTCCTGAATGTGTGTGTGTGTGTGTGTGTGCTTGCACTTCATATACGGTTGTTTTTCGTAGCATGGGTTTTAGCAAACACCTCGACAGTCTGTCAACCAGTGGTCTAGGCCAGGCAAACACGGTGGTAACTTCGCATGTGCTTCTTTACTTATGTTTCTCACACTCACCCTGCTCATAAGGAGTTCTGCATGCTGTCGAGCAGCTCTGGCTCCTCTCTGGTTAAAAACTTCACCTCTTCTTACTGAGGAATAGTATGGGTGCTAATTTCATTGCTCAAAGGTTTCATGATTTTTTTTAATTATTCATTTTAATATCGGGTTTATATACAGAATAATGTATTTTAAAAATACTGGCTGATGCTCTTGTTGGGTGCACGCAAATGTTGACTCGTGTGTGTGTGTGTGTGTGTGTGTGTGTGTCTATGTGTGTATGGGTGTGTGAGTGTTTCCGTGTGATTGCACATCATACAAGAGTCCTTGTGTAACTAGGATTTACCAAACACCTTGGAAGTCAGTCGAACAGTGGTCTAGGTCACGCAAACACTGTGGTACTTTCTGATATGCCAATTTACATGTGTTTATCAAATTGGTGCTGCTCCTCAGAGCTGTGCAGGCTGTGAAACAACACAGGCTACACATTGGCTAACAAATTCACCACATACTACGCTGCTATAATTCTGGGTCTGGTTTCATTTCTCACGTGTTTCAGGTTTTCTTTAAGTCTACATATTAAAATCAGATTAAAGAAAATCAGATTGTTATATTGAAGAATGTTATTTAAGGTAAATGGCCGATAATCTTGCCGTGCAAGCTCAAATGTTAACTTTTGTGTTTGTGCCTGTGTGTGTGTGTGTTATTGTATGCTGTAATCCTGAGTTAGAGAGACGACTGATGAGTAGGAAGGGCATAACTGACAGGCCAACAAAGAAATTCAGGTGTCGAAAAATATTTATACATAGCCAAATCTGATGGTAGGCACAACATGCTGATACTACACACCTAGAAGCAGCTGCTGCATGAGATGACCTGCAGAGCTACTTCACACAGTACCTTTTCTGGAAAATGTACGCAGCACCACTCCCTAACCCACAGATGATAGGATCTACCTTGTGAGATGGGATCACTCTGATGTGCCCTTCGTTAAAACTCCACTGACCTTACCTTGAAACATGCTGATAGAAGACCTGCTCTGATCTGCTTTGCAAAATTGCTGGTATATCTCTGAAGATGCTGGGAGAAGACCTGGCCAAATCTTCCTTGAAAGAAGCTTTCGATGTGCCATGCAAGATGGTGAGAGAAGACGTACTAGGGTGTTCCTAGAAAGAGATCGCTAATCTTCCTTGCAAGATGCCCGGGAAACCTGCTCTGAGCTGTCTTTCAAGATGTCATTCATATTTCTTAATGGTGCTGAAAGAAGGCCTACGCTGATCTTCCCTGATCTGCCTTGCAAGATGCCAGTAGATGACCAGCCATGATGTTCCTCGCAAGTTGCTTCAGCCCTTCCCGGCAATGTGCCAGAGAAGAACTGCAAGCTATCCCTGTTACCCTTAATGGGTGCTGAGAGAAGACCTGGTCTGTTCTTCCTTTCAAGATGCTTCCATCAGCCTTGCAGGATGCTGATGGAAGACCTGGTGTGATCTGCCATGCCAGATTTTGCGGATCTCCTTACCCAGAGGCTGATACAATACTTGCTGAGATCTTCCTTGCAAGATGTGCCTGGCCTTCCGATCTGCCATGCAAGAGATGGCTCACCTTCCTTGCAAGATGCTGTTACAAGACCTGCTTTAGCCTCCTTGCAAGTAACCCCTGGTCTTCCTTTAGAGGTGCTGAGGCAAGACCCGCTCTGATCTTTCTGGCAAGATTTTGCTGATCTTCCTTGCAAGATGCTGACCGAAGACCGGCTCTGACCTGCCTTGCAAGATGTGGCCGATCGTCCTTGGAAGATGGTGACAGATGACCTGGCCTGATAATCCGTGCAAAATATTCCTCGTCTTCCTTAAATCGTGCTGAGATGAGACTTGTCCCGATCTTCTTGCAACCTACTTCTGATCTCCCTTGCAAGATGGCGACGGAAGACGTGCTCTGATCTTCCTTGCACGTGTGGATGTTCGTGATTGCAATGTAGAAGACCGGCTCTGGTCTTCCTTGCTAAATGCTGAGGATCTTCCTTGCAAGATTCTGATAGGAGAGCTTCTCTGGTCTTCCTGGCTAGATGTGGCAGATATTCCTTGCAAGATGCTGTGAGGAGACCTGGTCTAAGCTACCTAGCAAGATATTGCAGATTCTCCAGCGAGGATGCTGATAGAAGACCTGCGCTAATCAACCTTGCAAGACATCACCGATCTGCTTGGCAAGATAGAAGACCTGCTCAAATCTCCCTTGGATGTGACTACTGGTCATCCTTGCAATGTGTTGAGGGCAAGTTGAGGTAGATGTTCCCATGTGCGCCTGCGTCTCCGCCTTCAATGTGTCTGAGCCCAGTTCAGGCATCAGGAGGCTCACAGGTGAGTGAAATTATTCTCCCTCCTGCTGTCTGGAAAATTTTGGGTAGGTATGCATAGGGTTCACTTCTCCTTTTTCTCTTCTTATGTTGGCTTCAAATGGTTTGTGGGGAAAAGTAGGATTTTAACTATATTTCATGATTGCTCATCAAGACCAGGGCATATGCAGAGTGCTACGCCATTAGAGATAAATGTTTGGGGGGTCCTGAATGTGTGTGTGTGTGTGTGTGCTTGCACTTCATATACGGTTGTTTGCGTAGCATGGGTTTTAGCAAACACCTCGACAGTCTGTCAACCAGTGGTCTAGGCCAGGCAAACACAGTGGTAACTTCTCATGTGTTTCTTTACGTATATTTGTCACACTCACCTTGCTCATAAGGAGGTCTGCATGCTGTCGAGCAGCTCTGGCTCCTCTCTGGTTAAAAACTTCACCTCTATTTACTGAGGAATAGTATGGGTGCTAACTTCATTGCTCAAAGGTTTCATGATTTTTTTAATTATTCATTTTAATATCGGGTTTATATACAGAATAATGTATTTTAAAACTACTGGCTGATTCTCTTCTTGGGTGCACGCAAATGTTGACTCGAGTGTGTGTGTGTGTGTGTATGTGTGTATGGGTGTGTGAGTGTTTCCGTGTGATTGCACATCACACAAGAGTCCTTGTGTAACTAGGATTTACCAAACACCTTGTAAGTCAGTCGACCAGTGATCTAGGTCACGCAAACACTGTGGTCCTTTCTGATATGCCAATTTACATGTGTTTATCAAATTGGTGCTGCTCGTCAGAGCTGTGCAGGCTGTGAAACAACACAGGCTACACATTGGCTAACTAATACACCACAGACTACGCTGCAAAAATTCTGGGTCTGGTTTCATTTCTCACATGTTTCAGGATTTTCTTTAAGTCTACATTTTAAAATCAGATTAAAGAAAATCAGATTGTTATATTGAAGAATGTTATTTATGGTAATTGGCCGATAATCTTGCCGTGGAAGCTCAAATGTTAACTTTTGTGTTTGTGTGTGTTTTATTATATGCTGTAATCCTGAGTAAGAAAGATGACTGATGAGTAGGAAGGGCCTAACAGACAGGCCAACAAAGAAATTCAGGTGTCGAAAAATATATATACAAAGCCAAATCTGATGGTAGGCAAAACATGCTGATTCTACACACCTAGAAGCAGCTGCTGCATGAGATGGCCTGCAGAGCTACTTCACACAGTACCCTTTCTGGAAAATGTTCGCAGCACCACTCCCTAACCCACAGATGATTGGATCTTCCTTGTGAGATGGAAGCACTCTGATGTGCCCTTCCTTGAAAACTCCACTGACCTTCCCCTGCAACATGCTGATAGAAGTCCTGCTCTGATCTACTTTTTAAAATTGCTGATATATCTATGAAGATGCTGGGAGAAGACCTGGCCACATCTTCCTTGAAAGATGCTTTCGATGTGCCATGCAAGATGGTGAGAGAAGACGTACTAGGGTGTTCCTAGTAAGAGGTCGCTAATCTTCCTTGCAAGATGCCGGGAGAACCTGCTCTGAGCTGTCTTTCAAGATGTCATTCATATTTCTTCAGGGTGCTGAAAGAAGGCCTACGCTGATCTTCCCTGATCTGCCTTGCAAGATGCCGGTAGACGACCAGCCATGATGTTCCTCTCAAGTTGCTCCAGCCCTTCCCTGCAAGGTGCCAGGGAAGAACTGCAAGCTATCCCTGTTACCCTTGATGGGTGCTGAGAGAAGTCCTGGTCTGATCTTCCTTTCAAGATGCTTCCATCAGCCTTGCAAGATGCTGATGGAAGACATGGTGTGATCTGCCATGCCAGATTTTGCATACTTCTTACCGAGAGGCTGATACAATACTTGCTCAGAACTTCCTTTCAAGATGTGCATGGCCTTCTGATCTGCCATGCAACATTTTGCTGACCTTACTTGCAAGATGTGATACAAGACCTGCTTTAGCCTCCTTGCAAGTAATCCCTGATCTCCCTGTAGAAGTGCTGAGGGAAGACCCGCTCTGATCTTTCTGGCAAGATTTTGCTGATCTTCCTTGCAAGATGCTGACCGAAGACCGGCTCTGACCTGTCTTGCAACATGTCGCCAATCTTCCTTGGAAGATGCTGACAGATGACAAGGCATGATAATCCATGCAAAATATCCCTCGTCTTCCTTAAATCGTGCTGAGATGAGACTTGTCCCGATCTACTTGCAACCTGCTTCTGATCTGCCTTGCAAGATGGCGACGGAAGACGTGCTCTGATCTTCCTTGCACGTGTGGATGATCGTGTTTGCAACATAGAAGACCTGCTCTGGTCTTCCTTGCTAAATGCTGAGGATCTTCCTTGCAAGATTCTGATAGGAGAGCTTCTCTGGTCTTTCTGGCTAGATGTGGCAGATATTCCTTGCAAGATGCTGTGAGGAGACCTGGTCTAAGCTACCTAGCAAGATATTGCAGATTCTCCAGCGAGGATGCTGATAGAAGACCTGCGCTAATCAACCTTGCAAGACATCACCGATCTGCTTGGCAAGATAGAAGACCTGATCTGATCTCTCTTGCATGTGACTACTGGTCATCCTTGCAAGATGCTGAGGGCAAGTTGAGGGAGATGTTCCCATGTGCGCCTGTGTCTCCGCCTTCAATGGGTCTGAGCCCAGTTCAGGCATCAGGAGGCTCCTATGTGAGTGAAATTATTCTCCCTCCAGCTCTCTGGATAATTTTGGGTAGGTATGCATAGGGTTCACTTCTCCTTTTTCTCTTCTTATGTTCGCTTCAAAAGGTTTGTGGGTAAAAGTAGGACTTTTATCTATATTTCACGATTGCACATCAAGACCAGGGCATATGCAGAGTGCTACGCCCTTAGAGAGACATGTTTTGGGGGACTTGAATGTGTGTGTGTGTGTGTGTGTGTACGCATGTATGTGTGTCCTTGCACATCATATACGGTTGTTTGCGTAGCATGGGTTTTAGCAAACACCTCGACAGTCTGTCAACCAGTGGTCTAGGCCAGGCAAACACGGTGGTAACTTCGCATGTGCTTCTTTACGTATGTTTCTCACACTCACCCTGCTCATAAGGTGTTCTGCATGCTGTCGAGCAGCTCTGGCTCCTCTCTGGTTAAAAACTTCACCTCTTCTTACTGAGTAATAGTATGGGTGCTAATTTCATTGCTCAAAGGTTTCATGATTTTTTTTAATTATTCATTTTAATATCGGGTTTATATACAGAATAATGTATTTTAAAGATACTGGCTGATGCTCTTGTTGGGTGCACGCAAATGTTGATTCGTGTGTGTGTGTGTATGTGTGTATGGGTGTGTGAGTGTTTCCGTGTGATTGCACATCACACAAGAGTCCTTGTGTAACTAGGATTTACCAAACACCTTGGAAGTCAGTCGAACAGTGGTCTAGGTCACGCAAACACTGTGGTACTTTCTGATATGCCAATTTACATGTGTTTATCAAATTGGTGCTGCTCCTCAGAGCTGTGCAGGCTGTGAAACAACACAGGCTACACATTGGCTAACAAATTCACCACATACTACGCTGCTATAATTCTGGGTCTGGTTTCATTTCTCACGTGTTTCAGGTTTTCTTTAAGTCTACATATTAAAATCAGATTAAAGAAAATCAGATTGTTATATTGAAGAATGTTATTTAAGGTAATTGGCCGATAATCTTGCCGTGCAAGCTCAAATGTTAACTTTTGTGTTTGTGTGTGTGTGTGTGTTATTGTATGCTGTAATCCTGAGTTAGAGAGACGACTGATGAGTAGGAAGGGCATAACTGACAGGCCAACAAAGAAATTCAGGTGTCGAAAAATATATATACATAGCCAAATCTGATGGTAGGCACAACATGCTGATACTACACACCTAGAAGCAGCTGCTGCATGAGATGACCTGCAGAGCTACTTCACACAGTACCTTTTCTGGAAGATGTTCGCAGCACCACTCCCTAACCCACAGATGATAGGATCTACCTTGTGAGATGGGATCACTCTGATGTGCCCTTCGTTAAAACTCCACTGACCTTACCTTGAAACATGCTGATAGAAGACCTGCTCTGATCTGCTTTGCAAAATTGCTGATATATCTCTGAAGATGCTGGGAGAAGACCTGGCCACATCTTCCTTGAAAGATGCTTTCGATGTGCCATGCAAGATGGTGAGAGAAGACGTACTAGGGTGTTCCTAGAAAGAGATCGCTAATCTTCCTTGCAAGATGCCCGGGAAACCTGCTCTGAGCTGTCTTTCAAGATGTCATTCATATTTCTTAATGGTGCTGAAAGAAGGCCTACGCTGATCTTCCCTGATCTGCCTTGCAAGATGCCGGTAGATGACCAGCCATGATGTTCCTCGCAAGTTGCTTCAGCCCTTCCCGGCAAGGTGCCAGAGAAGAACTGCAAGCTATCCCTGTTACCCTTAATGGGTGCTGAGAGAAGACCTGGTCTGTTCTTCCTTTCAAGATGCTTCCATCAGCCTTGCAGGATGCTGATGGAAGACCTGGTGTGATCTGCCATGCCAGATTTTGCCGATCTCCTTACCCAGAGGCTGATACAATACTTGCTGAGATCTTCCTTGCAAGATGTGCCTGGCCTTCCGATCTGCCATGCAAGAGATTGCTCACCTTCCTTGCAAGATGCTGTTACAAGACCTGCTTTAGCGTCCTTGCAAGTAATCCCTGGTCTTCCTTTAGAGGTGCTGAGGCAAGACCTGCTCTGATCTTTCTGGCAAGGTTTTGCTGATCTTCCTTGCAAGATGCTGACCGAAGACCGGCTCTGACCTGCCTTGCAAGATGTGGCCGATCGTCCTTGGAAGATGGTGACAGATGACCTGGCCTGATAATCCGTGCAAAATATCCCTCGTCTTCCTTAAATCGTGCTGAGATGAGACTTGTCCCGATCTTCTTGCAACCTACTTCTGATCTCCCTTGCAAGATGGCGACGGAAGAGGTGCTCTGATCTTCCTTGCACGTGTGGATGTTCGTGTTTGCAATGTAGAAGACCGGCTCTGGTCTTCCTTGCTAAATGCTGAGGATCTTCCTTGCAAGATTCTGATAGGAGAGCTTCTCTGGTCTTTCTGGCTAGATGTGGCAGATATTCCTTGCAAGATGCTGTGAGGAGACCTGGTCTAAGCTACCTAGCAAGATATTGCAGATTCTCCAGCGAGGATGCTGATAGAAGACCTGCGCTAATCAACCTTGCAAGACATCACCGATCTGCTTGGCAAGATAGAAGACCTGCTCTGATCTCCCTTGGATGTGACTACTGGTCACCCTTGCAAGGTGTTGAGGGCAAGTTGAGGTAGATGTTCCCATGTGCGCCTGCGTCTCCGCCTTCAATGTGTCTGAGCCCAGTTCAGGCATCAGGAGGCTCACAGGTGAGTGAAATTATTCTCCCTCCTGCTCTCTGGAAAATTTTGGGTAGCTATGCATAGGGTTCACTTCTCCTTTTTCTCTTCTTATGTTTGCTTCAAATGGTTTGTGGGGAAAAGTAGGATTTTAACTATATTTCATGATTGCTCATCAAGACCAGGGCATATGCAGAGTGCTACGCCCTTAGAGAGACATGTTTGGGGGGTCCTGAATGTGTGTGTGTGTGTGTGTGTGTGCTTGCACTTCATATACGGTTGTTTGCGTAGCATAGGTTTTAGCAAACACCTCGACAGTCTTTCAACCAGTGGTCTAGGCCAGGCAAACACAGTGGTAACTTCTCATGTGTTTCTTTACGTATGTTTGTCACACTCACCCTGCTCATAAGGAGGTCTGCATGCTGTCGAGCAGCTCTGGCTCCTCTCTGGTTAAAAACTTCACCTCTATTTACTGAGGAATAGTATGGGTGCTAACTTCATTGCTCAAATGTTTCATGATTTTTTTAATTATTCATTTTAATATCGGGTTTATATACAGAATAATGTATTTTAAAGATACTGGCTGATTCTCTTCTTGGGTGCACGCAAATGTTGACTCGAGTGTGTGTGTGTGTGTGTATGTGTGTATGGGTGTGTGAGTGTTTCCGTGTGATTGCACATCACACAAGAGTCCTTGTGTAACTAGGATTTACCAAACACCTTGTAAGTCAGTCGACCAGTGATCTAGGTCACGCAAACACTGTGGTCCTTTCTGATATGCCAATTTACATGTGTTTATCAAATTGGTGCTGCTCCTCAGAGCTGTGCAGGCTGTGAAACAACACAGGCTACACATTGGCTAACTAATACACCACAGACTACGCTGCAAAAATTCTGGGTCTGGTTTCATTTCTCACGTGTTTCAGGTTTTCTTTAAGTCTACATATTAAAATCAGATTAAAGAAAATCAGATTGTTATATTGAAGAATGTTATTTAAGGTAATTGGCCGATAATCTTGCCGTGCAAGCTCAAATGTTAACTTTTGTGTTTGTGTGTGTGTGTGTGTTATTGTATGCTGTAATCCTGAGTTAGAGAGACGACTGATGAGTAGGAAGGGCATAACTGACAGGCCAACAAAGAAATTCAGGTGTCGAAAAATATATATACATAGCCAAATCTGATGGTAGGCACAACATGCTGATACTACACACCTAGAAGCAGCTGCTGCATGAGATGACCTGCAGAGCTACTTCACACAGTACCTTTTCTGGAAGATGTTCGCAGCACCACTCCCTAACCCACAGATGATAGGATCTACCTTGTGAGATGGGATCACTCTGATGTGCCCTTCGTTAAAACTCCACTGACCTTACCTTGAAACATGCTGATAGAAGACCTGCTCTGATCTGCTTTGCAAAATTGCTGATATATCTCTGAAGATGCTGGGAGAAGACCTGGCCACATCTTCCTTGAAAGATGCTTTCGATGTGCCATGCAAGATGGTGAGAGAAGACGTACTAGGGTGTTCCTAGAAAGAGATCGCTAATCTTCCTTGCAAGATGCCCGGGAAACCTGCTCTGAGCTGTCTTTCAAGATGTCATTCATATTTCTTAATGGTGCTGAAAGAAGGCCTACGCTGATCTTCCCTGATCTGCCTTGCAAGATGCCGGTAGATGACCAGCCATGATGTTCCTCGCAAGTTGCTTCAGCCCTTCCCGGCAAGGTGCCAGAGAAGAACTGCAAGCTATCCCTGTTACCCTTAATGGGTGCTAAGAGAAGACCTGGTCTGATCTTCCTTTCAAGATGCTTCCATCAGCCTTGCAGGATGCTGATGGAAGACCTGGTGTGATCTGCCATGCCAGATTTTGCCGATCTCCTTACCCAGAGGCTGATACAATACTTGCTGAGATCTTCCTTGCAAGATGTGCCTGGCCTTCCGATCTGCCATGCAAGAGATTGCTCACCTTCCTTGCAAGATGCTGTTACAAGACCTGCTTTAGCGTCCTTGCAAGTAATCCCTGGTCTTCCTTTAGAGGTGCTGAGGCAAGACCTGCTCTGATCTTTCTGGCAAGGTTTTGCTGATCTTCCTTGCAAGATGCTGACCGAAGACCGGCTCTGACCTGCCTTGCAAGATGTGGCCGATCGTCCTTGGAAGATGGTGACAGATGACCTGGCCTGATAATCCGTGCAAAATATCCCTCGTCTTCCTTAAATCGTGCTGAGATGAGACTTGTCCCGATCTTCTTGCAACCTACTTCTGATCTCCCTTGCAAGATGGCGACGGAAGAGGTGCTCTGATCTTCCTTGCACGTGTGGATGTTCGTGTTTGCAATGTAGAAGACCGGCTCTGGTCTTCCTTGCTAAATGCTGAGGATCTTCCTTGCAAGATTCTGATAGGAGAGCTTCTCTGGTCTTTCTGGCTAGATGTGGCAGATATTCCTTGCAAGATGCTGTGAGGAGACCTGGTCTAAGCTACCTAGCAAGATATTGCAGATTCTCCAGCGAGGATGCTGATAGAAGACCTGCGCTAATCAACCTTGCAAGACATCACCGATCTGCTTGGCAAGATAGAAGACCTGCTCTGATCTCCCTTGGATGTGACTACTGGTCACCCTTGCAAGGTGTTGAGGGCAAGTTGAGGTAGATGTTCCCATGTGCGCCTGCGTCTCCGCCTTCAATGTGTCTGAGCCCAGTTCAGGCATCAGGAGGCTCACAGGTGAGTGAAATTATTCTCCCTCCTGCTCTCTGGAAAATTTTGGGTAGCTATGCATAGGGTTCACTTCTCCTTTTTCTCTTCTTATGTTTGCTTCAAATGGTTTGTGGGGAAAAGTAGGATTTTAACTATATTTCATGATTGCTCATCAAGACCAGGGCATATGCAGAGTGCTACGCCCTTAGAGAGACATGTTTGGGGGGTCCTGAATGTGTGTGTGTGTGTGTGTGCTTGCACTTCATATACGGTTGTTTGCGTAGCATAGGTTTTAGCAAACACCTCGACAGTCTTTCAACCAGTGGTCTAGGCCAGGCAAACACAGTGGTAACTTCTCATGTGTTTCTTTACGTATGTTTGTCACACTCACCCTGCTCATAAGGAGGTCTGCATGCTGTCGAGCAGCTCTGGCTCCTCTCTGGTTAAAAACTTCACCTCTATTTACTGAGGAATAGTATGGGTGCTAACTTCATTGCTCAAATGTTTCATGATTTTTTTAATTATTCATTTTAATATCGGGTTTATATACAGAATAATGTATTTTAAAGATACTGGCTGATTCTCTTCTTGGGTGCACGCAAATGTTGACTCGAGTGTGTGTGTGTGTGTGTATGTGTGTATGGGTGTGTGAGTGTTTCCGTGTGATTGCACATCACACAAGAGTCCTTGTGTAACTAGGATTTACCAAACACCTTGTAAGTCAGTCGACCAGTGATCTAGGTCACGCAAACACTGTGGTCCTTTCTGATATGCCAATTTACATGTGTTTATCAAATTGGTGCTGCTCCTCAGAGCTGTGCAGGCTGTGAAACAACACAGGCTACACATTGGCTAACTAATACACCACAGACTACGCTGCAAAAATTCTGGGTCTGGTTTCATTTCTCACGTGTTTCAGGTTTTCTTTAAGTCTACATATTAAAATCAGATTAAAGAAAATCAGATTGTTATATTGAAGAATGTTATTTAAGGTAATTGGCCGATAATCTTGCCGTGCAAGCTCAAATGTTAACTTTTGTGTTTGTGTGTGTGTGTGTGTTATTGTATGCTGTAATCCTGAGTTAGAGAGACGACTGATGAGTAGGAAGGGCATAACTGACAGGCCAACAAAGAAATTCAGGTGTCGAAAAATATATATACATAGCCAAATCTGATGGTAGGCACAACATGCTGATACTACACACCTAGAAGCAGCTGCTGCATGAGATGACCTGCAGAGCTACTTCACACAGTACCTTTTCTGGAAGATGTTCGCAGCACCACTCCCTAACCCACAGATGATAGGATCTACCTTGTGAGATGGGATCACTCTGATGTGCCCTTCGTTAAAACTCCACTGACCTTACCTTGAAACATGCTGATAGAAGACCTGCTCTGATCTGCTTTGCAAAATTGCTGATATATCTCTGAAGATGCTGGGAGAAGACCTGGCCACATCTTCCTTGAAAGATGCTTTCGATGTGCCATGCAAGATGGTGAGAGAAGACGTACTAGGGTGTTCCTAGAAAGAGATCGCTAATCTTCCTTGCAAGATGCCCGGGAAACCTGCTCTGAGCTGTCTTTCAAGATGTCATTCATATTTCTTAATGGTGCTGAAAGAAGGCCTACGCTGATCTTCCCTGATCTGCCTTGCAAGATGCCGGTAGATGACCAGCCATGATGTTCCTCGCAAGTTGCTTCAGCCCTTCCCGGCAAGGTGCCAGAGAAGAACTGCAAGCTATCCCTGTTACCCTTAATGGGTGCTAAGAGAAGACCTGGTCTGTTCTTCCTTTCAAGATGCTTCCATCAGCCTTGCAGGATGCTGATGGAAGACCTGGTGTGATCTGCCATGCCAGATTTTGCCGATCTCCTTACCCAGAGGCTGATACAATACTTGCTGAGATCTTCCTTGCAAGATGTGCCTGGCCTTCCGATCTGCCATGCAAGAGATTGCTCACCTTCCTTGCAAGATGCTGTTACAAGACCTGCTTTAGCGTCCTTGCAAGTAATCCCTGGTCTTCCTTTAGAGGTGCTGAGGCAAGACCTGCTCTGATCTTTCTGGCAAGGTTTTGCTGATCTTCCTTGCAAGATGCTGACCGAAGACCGGCTCTGACCTGCCTTGCAAGATGTGGCCGATCGTCCTTGGAAGATGGTGACAGATGACCTGGCCTGATAATCCGTGCAAAATATCCCTCGTCTTCCTTAAATCGTGCTGAGATGAGACTTGTCCCGATCTTCTTGCAACCTACTTCTGATCTCCCTTGCAAGATGGCGACGGAAGAGGTGCTCTGATCTTCCTTGCACGTGTGGATGTTCGTGTTTGCAATGTAGAAGACCGGCTCTGGTCTTCCTTGCTAAATGCTGAGGATCTTCCTTGCAAGATTCTGATAGGAGAGCTTCTCTGGTCTTTCTGGCTAGATGTGGCAGATATTCCTTGCAAGATGCTGTGAGGAGACCTGGTCTAAGCTACCTAGCAAGATATTGCAGATTCTCCAGCGAGGATGCTGATAGAAGACCTGCGCTAATCAACCTTGCAAGACATCACCGATCTGCTTGGCAAGATAGAAGACCTGCTCTGATCTCCCTTGGATGTGACTACTGGTCACCCTTGCAAGGTGTTGAGGGCAAGTTGAGGTAGATGTTCCCATGTGCGCCTGCGTCTCCGCCTTCAATGTGTCTGAGCCCAGTTCAGGCATCAGGAGGCTCACAGGTGAGTGAAATTATTCTCCCTCCTGCTCTCTGGAAAATTTTGGGTAGCTATGCATAGGGTTCACTTCTCCTTTTTCTCTTCTTATGTTTGCTTCAAATGGTTTGTGGGGAAAAGTAGGATTTTAACTATATTTCATGATTGCTCATCAAGACCAGGGCATATGCAGAGTGCTACGCCCTTAGAGAGACATGTTTGGGGGGTCCTGAATGTGTGTGTGTGTGTGTGTGCTTGCACTTCATATACGGTTGTTTGCGTAGCATAGGTTTTAGCAAACACCTCGACAGTCTTTCAACCAGTGGTCTAGGCCAGGCAAACACAGTGGTAACTTCTCATGTGTTTCTTTACGTATGTTTGTCACACTCACCCTGCTCATAAGGAGGTCTGCATGCTGTCGAGCAGCTCTGGCTCCTCTCTGGTTAAAAACTTCACCTCTATTTACTGAGGAATAGTATGGGTGCTAACTTCATTGCTCAAATGTTTCATGATTTTTTTAATTATTCATTTTAATATCGGGTTTATATACAGAATAATGTATTTTAAAGATACTGGCTGATTCTCTTCTTGGGTGCACGCAAATGTTGACTCGAGTGTGTGTGTGTGTGTGTATGTGTGTATGGGTGTGTGAGTGTTTCCGTGTGATTGCACATCACACAAGAGTCCTTGTGTAACTAGGATTTACCAAACACCTTGTAAGTCAGTCGACCAGTGATCTAGGTCACGCAAACACTGTGGTCCTTTCTGATATGCCAATTTACATGTGTTTATCAAATTGGTGCTGCTCCTCAGAGCTGTGCAGGCTGTGAAACAACACAGGCTACACATTGGCTAACTAATACACCACAGACTACGCTGCAAAAATTCTGGGTCTGGTTTCATTTCTCACGTGTTTCAGGTTTTCTTTAAGTCTACATATTAAAATCAGATTAAAGAAAATCAGATTGTTATATTGAAGAATGTTATTTAAGGTAATTGGCCGATAATCTTGCCGTGCAAGCTCAAATGTTAACTTTTGTGTTTGTGTGTGTGTGTGTGTTATTGTATGCTGTAATCCTGAGTTAGAGAGACGACTGATGAGTAGGAAGGGCATAACTGACAGGCCAACAAAGAAATTCAGGTGTCGAAAAATATATATACATAGCCAAATCTGATGGTAGGCACAACATGCTGATACTACACACCTAGAAGCAGCTGCTGCATGAGATGACCTGCAGAGCTACTTCACACAGTACCTTTTCTGGAAGATGTTCGCAGCACCACTCCCTAACCCACAGATGATAGGATCTACCTTGTGAGATGGGATCACTCTGATGTGCCCTTCGTTAAAACTCCACTGACCTTACCTTGAAACATGCTGATAGAAGACCTGCTCTGATCTGCTTTGCAAAATTGCTGATATATCTCTGAAGATGCTGGGAGAAGACCTGGCCACATCTTCCTTGAAAGATGCTTTCGATGTGCCATGCAAGATGGTGAGAGAAGACGTACTAGGGTGTTCCTAGAAAGAGATCGCTAATCTTCCTTGCAAGATGCCCGGGAAACCTGCTCTGAGCTGTCTTTCAAGATGTCATTCATATTTCTTAATGGTGCTGAAAGAAGGCCTACGCTGATCTTCCCTGATCTGCCTTGCAAGATGCCGGTAGATGACCAGCCATGATGTTCCTCGCAAGTTGCTTCAGCCCTTCCCGGCAAGGTGCCAGAGAAGAACTGCAAGCTATCCCTGTTACCCTTAATGGGTGCTAAGAGAAGACCTGGTCTGTTCTTCCTTTCAAGATGCTTCCATCAGCCTTGCAGGATGCTGATGGAAGACCTGGTGTGATCTGCCATGCCAGATTTTGCCGATCTCCTTACCCAGAGGCTGATACAATACTTGCTGAGATCTTCCTTGCAAGATGTGCCTGGCCTTCCGATCTGCCATGCAAGAGATTGCTCACCTTCCTTGCAAGATGCTGTTACAAGACCTGCTTTAGCCTCCTTGCAAGTAATCCCTGGTCTTCCTTTAGAGGTGCTGAGGCAAGACCTGCTCTGATCTTTCTGGCAAGGTTTTGCTGATCTTCCTTGCAAGATGCTGACCGAAGACCGGCTCTGACCTGCCTTGCAAGATGTGGCCGATCGTCCTTGGAAGATGGTGACAGATGACCTGGCCTGATAATCCGTGCAAAATATCCCTCGTCTTCCTTAAATCGTGCTGAGATGAGACTTGTCCCGATCTTCTTGCAACCTACTTCTGATCTCCCTTGCAAGATGGCGACGGAAGAGGTGCTCTGATCTTCCTTGCACGTGTGGATGTTCGTGTTTGCAATGTAGAAGACCGGCTCTGGTCTTCCTTGCTAAATGCTGAGGATCTTCCTTGCAAGATTCTGATAGGAGAGCTTCTCTGGTCTTTCTGGCTAGATGTGGCAGATATTCCTTGCAAGATGCTGTGAGGAGACCTGGTCTAAGCTACCTAGCAAGATATTGCAGATTCTCCAGCGAGGATGCTGATAGAAGACCTGCGCTAATCAACCTTGCAAGACATCACCGATCTGCTTGGCAAGATAGAAGACCTGCTCTGATCTCCCTTGGATGTGACTACTGGTCACCCTTGCAAGGTGTTGAGGGCAAGTTGAGGTAGATGTTCCCATGTGCGCCTGCGTCTCCGCCTTCAATGTGTCTGAGCCCAGTTCAGGCATCAGGAGGCTCACAGGTGAGTGAAATTATTCTCCCTCCTGCTCTCTGGAAAATTTTGGGTAGCTATGCATAGGGTTCACTTCTCCTTTTTCTCTTCTTATGTTTGCTTCAAATGGTTTGTGGGGAAAAGTAGGATTTTAACTATATTTCATGATTGCTCATCAAGACCAGGGCATATGCAGAGTGCTACGCCCTTAGAGAGACATGTTTGGGGGGTCCTGAATGTGTGTGTGTGTGTGTGTGCTTGCACTTCATATACGGTTGTTTGCGTAGCATAGGTTTTAGCAAACACCTCGACAGTCTTTCAACCAGTGGTCTAGGCCAGGCAAACACAGTGGTAACTTCTCATGTGTTTCTTTACGTATGTTTGTCACACTCACCCTGCTCATAAGGAGGTCTGCATGCTGTCGAGCAGCTCTGGCTCCTCTCTGGTTAAAAACTTCACCTCTATTTACTGAGGAATAGTATGGGTGCTAACTTCATTGCTCAAATGTTTCATGATTTTTTTAATTATTCATTTTAATATCGGGTTTATATACAGAATAATGTATTTTAAAGATACTGGCTGATTCTCTTCTTGGGTGCACGCAAATGTTGACTCGAGTGTGTGTGTGTGTGTGTATGTGTGTATGGGTGTGTGAGTGTTTCCGTGTGATTGCACATCACACAAGAGTCCTTGTGTAACTAGGATTTACCAAACACCTTGTAAGTCAGTCGACCAGTGATCTAGGTCACGCAAACACTGTGGTCCTTTCTGATATGCCAATTTACATGTGTTTATCAAATTGGTGCTGCTCCTCAGAGCTGTGCAGGCTGTGAAACAACACAGGCTACACATTGGCTAACTAATACACCACAGACTACGCTGCAAAAATTCTGGGTCTGGTTTCATTTCTCACGTGTTTCAGGTTTTCTTTAAGTCTACATATTAAAATCAGATTAAAGAAAATCAGATTGTTATATTGAAGAATGTTATTTAAGGTAATTGGCCGATAATCTTGCCGTGCAAGCTCAAATGTTAACTTTTGTGTTTGTGTGTGTGTGTGTGTTATTGTATGCTGTAATCCTGAGTTAGAGAGACGACTGATGAGTAGGAAGGGCATAACTGACAGGCCAACAAAGAAATTCAGGTGTCGAAAAATATATATACATAGCCAAATCTGATGGTAGGCACAACATGCTGATACTACACACCTAGAAGCAGCTGCTGCATGAGATGACCTGCAGAGCTACTTCACACAGTACCTTTTCTGGAAGATGTTCGCAGCACCACTCCCTAACCCACAGATGATAGGATCTACCTTGTGAGATGGGATCACTCTGATGTGCCCTTCGTTAAAACTCCACTGACCTTACCTTGAAACATGCTGATAGAAGACCTGCTCTGATCTGCTTTGCAAAATTGCTGATATATCTCTGAAGATGCTGGGAGAAGACCTGGCCACATCTTCCTTGAAAGATGCTTTCGATGTGCCATGCAAGATGGTGAGAGAAGACGTACTAGGGTGTTCCTAGAAAGAGATCGCTAATCTTCCTTGCAAGATGCCCGGGAAACCTGCTCTGAGCTGTCTTTCAAGATGTCATTCATATTTCTTAATGGTGCTGAAAGAAGGCCTACGCTGATCTTCCCTGATCTGCCTTGCAAGATGCCGGTAGATGACCAGCCATGATGTTCCTCGCAAGTTGCTTCAGCCCTTCCCGGCAAGGTGCCAGAGAAGAACTGCAAGCTATCCCTGTTACCCTTAATGGGTGCTGAGAGAAGACCTGGTCTGTTCTTCCTTTCAAGATGCTTCCATCAGCCTTGCAGGATGCTGATGGAAGACCTGGTGTGATCTGCCATGCCAGATTTTGCCGATCTCCTTACCCAGAGGCTGATACAATACTTGCTGAGATCTTCCTTGCAAGATGTGCCTGGCCTTCCGATCTGCCATGCAAGAGATTGCTCACCTTCCTTGCAAGATGCTGTTACAAGACCTGCTTTAGCGTCCTTGCAAGTAATCCCTGGTCTTCCTTTAGAGGTGCTGAGGCAAGACCTGCTCTGATCTTTCTGGCAAGGTTTTGCTGATCTTCCTTGCAAGATGCTGACCGAAGATCGGCTCTGACCTGCCTTGCAAGATGTGGCCGATCGTCCTTGGAAGATGGTGACAGATGACCTGGCCTGATAATCCGTGCAAAATATCCCTCGTCTTCCTTAAATCGTGCTGAGATGAGACTTGTCCCGATCTTCTTGCAACCTACTTCTGATCTCCCTTGCAAGATGGCGACGGAAGAGGTGCTCTGATCTTCCTTGCACGTGTGGATGTTCGTGTTTGCAATGTAGAAGACCGGCTCTGGTCTTCCTTGCTAAATGCTGAGGATCTTCCTTGCAAGATTCTGATAGGAGAGCTTCTCTGGTCTTTCTGGCTAGATGTGGCAGATATTCCTTGCAAGATGCTGTGAGGAGACCTGGTCTAAGCTACCTAGCAAGATATTGCAGATTCTCCAGCGAGGATGCTGATAGAAGACCTGCGCTAATCAACCTTGCAAGACATCACCGATCTGCTTGGCAAGATAGAAGACCTGCTCTGATCTCCCTTGGATGTGACTACTGGTCACCCTTGCAAGGTGTTGAGGGCAAGTTGAGGTAGATGTTCCCATGTGCGCCTGCGTCTCCGCCTTCAATGTGTCTGAGCCCAGTTCAGGCATCAGGAGGCTCACAGGTGAGTGAAATTATTCTCCCTCCTGCTCTCTGGAAAATTTTGGGTAGCTATGCATAGGGTTCACTTCTCCTTTTTCTCTTCTTATGTTTGCTTCAAATGGTTTGTGGGGAAAAGTAGGATTTTAACTATATTTCATGATTGCCCATCAAGACCAGGGCATATGCAGAGTGCTACGCCCTTAGAGAGACATGTTTGTGGGGTCCTGAATGTGTGTGTGTGTGTGTGTGTGTGCTTGCACTTCATATACGGTTGTTTGCGTAGCATAGGTTTTAGCAAACACCTCGACAGTCTTTCAACCAGTGGTCTAGGCCAGGCAAACACAGTGGTAACTTCTCATGTGTTTCTTTACGTATGTTTGTCACACTCACCCTGCTCATAAGGAGGTCTGCATGCTGTCGAGCAGCTCTGGCTCCTCTCTGGTTAAAAACTTCACCTCTATTTACTGAGGAATAGTATGGGTGCTAACTTCATTGCTCAAATGTTTCATGATTTTTTTAATTATTCATTTTAATATCGGGTTTATATACAGAATAATGTATTTTAAAGATACTGGCTGATTCTCTTCTTGGGTGCACGCAAATGTTGACTCGAGTGTGTGTGTGTATGTGTGTATGGGTGTGTGAGTGTTTCCGTGTGATTGCACATCACACAAGAGTCCTTGTGTAACTAGGATTTACCAAACACCTTGTAAGTCAGTCGACCAGTGATCTAGGTCACGCAAACACTGTGGTCCTTTCTGATATGCCAATTTACATGTGTTTATCAAATTGGTGCTGCTCCTCAGAGCTGTGCAGGCTGTGAAACAACACAGGCTACACATTGGCTAACTAATACACCACAGACTACGCTGCAAAAATTCTGGGTCTGGTTTCATTTCTCACATGTTTCAGGATTTTCTTTAAGTCTACATTTTAAAATCAGATTAAAGAAAATCAGATTGTTATATTGAAGAATGTTATTTATGGTAATTGGCCGATAATCTTGCCGTGGAAGCTCAAATGTTAACTTTTGTGTTTGTGTGTGTTTTATTATATGCTGTAATCCTGAGTAAGAAAGATGACTGATGAGTAGGAAGGGCCTAACAGACAGGCCAACAAAGAAATTCAGGTTTCGAAAAATATATATACAAAGCCAAATCTGATGGTAGGCAAAACATGCTGATTCTACACACCTAGAAGCAGCAGCTGCATGAGATGGCCTGCAGAGCTACTTCACACAGTACCCTTTCTGGAAAATGTTCGCAGCACCACTCCCTAACCCACAGTTGATTGGACCTTCCTTGTGAGATGGAAGCACTCTGATGTGACCTTCCTTGAAAACTCCACTGACCTTCCCCTGCAACATGCTGATAGAAGTCCTGCTCTGATCTACTTTGCAAAATTGCTGATATATCTATGAAGGTGCTGGGAGAAGACCTGGCCACATCTTCCTTGAAAGATGCTTTCGATGTGCTATGCAAGATGGTGAGAGAAGACGTACTAGGGTGTTCCTAGTAAGAGGTCGCTAATCTTCCTTGCAAGATGCCGGGAGAACCTGCTCTGAGCTGTCTTTCAAGATGTCATTCATATTTCTTCACGGTGCTGAAAGAAGGCCTACGCTGATCTTCCCTGATCTGCCTTGCAAGATGCCGGTAGACGACCAGCCATGATGTTCCTCTCAAGTTGCTCCAGCCCTTCCCTGCAAGGTGCCAGAGAAGAACTGCAAGCTATCCCTGTTACCCTTGATGGGTGCTGAGAGAAGTCCTGGTCTGATCTTCCTTTCAAGATGCTTCCATCAGTCTTGCAAGATGCTGATGGAAGACATGGTGTGATCTGCCATGCCAGATTTTGCATACTTCTTACCGAGAGGCTGATACAATACTTGCTCAGAACTTCCTTTCAAGATGTGCATGGCCTTCTGATCTGCCATGCAACATTTTGCTGACCTTACTTGCAAGATGTGATACAAGACCTGCTTTAGCCTCCTTGCAAGTAATCCCTGATCTCCCTGTAGAAGTGCTGAGGGAAGACCCGCTCTGATCTTTCTGGCAAGATTTTGCTGATCTTCCTTGCAAGATGCTGACCGAAGACCGGCTCTGACCTGTCTTGCAACATGTCGCCAATCTTCCTTGGAAGATGCTGACAGATGACAAGGCATGATAATCCATGCAAAATATCCCTCGTCTTCCTTAAATCGTGCTGAGATGAGACTTGTCCCGATCTACTTGCAACCTGCTTCTGATCTGCCTTGCAAGATGGCGACGGAAGACGTGCTCTGATCTTCCTTGCACGTGTGGATGATCGTGTTTGCAACATAGAAGACCTGCTCTGGTCTTCCTTGCTAAATGCTGAGGATCTTCCTTGCAAGATTCTGATAGGAGAGCTTCTCTGGTCTTCCTGGCTAGATGTGGCAGATATTCCTTGCAAGATGCTGTGAGGAGACCTGGTCTAAGCTACCTAGCAAGATATTGCAGATTCTCCAGCGAGGATGCTGATAGAAGACCTGCGCTAATCAACCTTGCAAGACATCACCGATCTGCTTGGCAAGATAGAAGACCTGATCTGATCTCTCTTGCATGTGACTACTGGTCATCCTTGCAAGATGCTGAGGGCAAGTTGAGGGAGATGTTCCCATGTGCGCCTGTGTCTCCGCCTTCAATGGGTCTGAGCCCAGTTCAGGCATCAGGAGGCTCCTATGTGAGTGAAATTATTCTCCCTCCAGCTCTCTGGAAAATTTTGGGTAGGTATGCATAGGGTTCACTTCTCCTTTTTCTCTTCTTATGTTCGCTTCAAAAGGTTTGTGGGTAAAAGTAGGACTTTTATCTATATTTCATGATTGCACATCAAGACCAGGGCATATGCAGAGTGCTACGCCCTTAGAGAGACATGTTTTGGGGGTCTTGAATGTGTGTGTGTGTGTGTATGCATGTATGTGTGTCCTTGCACATCATATACGGTTGTTTGCATAGCATGGGTTTTAGCAAACACCTCGACAGTCTGTCAACCAGTGGTCTAGGCCAGGCAAACACGGTGGTAACTTCGCATGTGCTTCTTTACGTATGTTTCTCACACTCACCCTGCTCATAAGGTGTTCTGCATGCTGTCGAGCAGCTCTGGCTCCTCTCTGGTTAAAAACTTCACCTCTTCTTACTGAGTAATAGTATGGGTGCTAATTTCATTGCTCAAAGGTTTCATGATTTTTTTAATTATTCATTTTAATATCGGGTTTATATACAGAATAATGTATTTTAAAGATACTGGCTGATGCTCTTGTTGGGTGCACGCAAATGTTGATTCGTGTGTGTGTGTGTATGTGTGTATGGGTGTGTGAGTGTTTCCGTGGGATTGCACATCACACAAGAGTCCTTGTGTAACTAGGATTTACCAAACACCTTGGAAGTCAGTCGAACAGTGGTCTAGGTCACGCAAACACTGTGGTACTTTCTGATATGCCAATTTACATGTGTTTATCAAATTGGTGCTGCTCCTCAGAGCTGTGCAGGCTGTGAAACAACACAGGCTACACATTGGCTAACAAATTCACCACATACTACGCTGCTATAATTCTGGGTCTGGTTTCATTTCTCACGTGTTTCAGGTTTTCTTTAAGTCTACATATTAAAATCAGATTAAAGAAAATCAGATTGTTATATTGAAGAATGTTATTTAAGGTAATTGGCCGATAATCTTGCCGTGCAAGCTCAAATGTTAACTTTTGTGTTTGTGTGTGTGTGTGTGTTATTGTATGCTGTAATCCTGAGTTAGAGAGACGACTGATGAGTAGGAAGGGCATAACTGACAGGCCAACAAAGAAATTCAGGTGTCGAAAAATATATATACATAGCCAAATCTGATGGTAGGCACAACATGCTGATACTACACACCTAGAAGCAGCTGCTGCATGAGATGACCTGCAGAGCTACTTCACACAGTACCTTTTCTGGAAGATGTTCGCAGCACCACTCCCTAACCCACAGATGATAGGATCTACCTTGTGAGATGGGATCACTCTGATGTGCCCTTCGTTAAAACTCCACTGACCTTACCTTGAAACATGCTGATAGAAGACCTGCTCTGATCTGCTTTGCAAAATTGCTGATATATCTCTGAAGATGCTGGGAGAAGACCTGGCCACATCTTCCTTGAAAGATGCTTTCGATGTGCCATGCAAGATGGTGAGAGAAGACGTACTAGGGTGTTCCTAGAAAGAGATCGCTAATCTTCCTTGCAAGATGCCCGGGAAACCTGCTCTGAGCTGTCTTTCAAGATGTCATTCATATTTCTTAATGGTGCTGAAAGAAGGCCTACGCTGATCTTCCCTGATCTGCCTTGCAAGATGCCGGTAGATGACCAGCCATGATGTTCCTCGCAAGTTGCTTCAGCCCTTCCCGGCAAGGTGCCAGAGAAGAACTGCAAGCTATCCCTGTTACCCTTAATGGGTGCTGAGAGAAGACCTGGTCTGTTCTTCCTTTCAAGATGCTTCCATCAGCCTTGCAGGATGCTGATGGAAGACCTGGTGTGATCTGCCATGCCAGATTTTGCCGATCTCCTTACCCAGAGGCTGATACAATACTTGCTGAGATCTTCCTTGCAAGATGTGCCTGGCCTTCTGATCTGCCATGCAAGAGATTGCTCACCTTCCTTGCAAGATGCTGTTACAAGACCTGCTTTAGCGTCCTTGCAAGTAATCCCTGGTCTTCCTTTAGAGGTGCTGAGGCAAGACCTGCTCTGATCTTTCTGGCAAGGTTTTGCTGATCTTCCTTGCAAGATGCTGACCGAAGACCGGCTCTGACCTGCCTTGCAAGATGTGGCCGATCGTCCTTGGAAGATGGTGACAGATGACCTGGCCTGATAATCCGTGCAAAATATCCCTCGTCTTCCTTAAATCGTGCTGAGATGAGACTTGTCCCGATCTTCTTGCAACCTACTTCTGATCTCCCTTGCAAGATGGCGACGGAAGAGGTGCTCTGATCTTCCTTGCACGTGTGGATGTTCGTGTTTGCAATGTAGAAGACCGGCTCTGGTCTTCCTTGCTAAATGCTGAGGATCTTCCTTGCAAGATTCTGATAGGAGAGCTTCTCTGGTCTTTCTGGCTAGATGTGGCAGATATTCCTTGCAAGATGCTGTGAGGAGACCTGGTCTAAGCTACCTAGCAAGATATTGCAGATTCTCCAGCGAGGATGCTGATAGAAGACCTGCGCTAATCAACCTTGCAAGACATCACCGATCTGCTTGGCAAGATAGAAGACCTGATCTGATCTCTCTTGCATGTGACTACTGGTCATCCTTGCAAGATGCTGAGGGCAAGTTGAGGGAGATGTTCCCATGTGCGCCTGCGTCTCCGCCTTCAATGGGTCTGAGCCCAGTTCAGGCTTCAGGAGGCTCCTATGTGAGTGAAATTATTCTCCCTCCAGCTCTCTGGAAAATTTTGGGTAGGTATGCATAGGGTTCACTTCTCCTTTTTCTCTTCTTATGTTCGCTTCAAAAGGTTTGTGGGTAAAAGTAGGACTTTTATCTATATTTCATGATTGCACATCAAGACCAGGGCATATGCAGAGTGCTACGCCCTTAGAGAGACATGTTTTGGGGGTCTTGAATGTGTGTGTGTGTGTGTATGCATGTATGTGTGTCCTTGCACATCATATACGGTTGTTTGCGTAGCATGGGTTTTAGCAAACACCTCGACAGTCTGTCAACCAGTGGTCTAGGCCAGGCAAACACGGTGGTAACTTCGCATGTGCTTCTTTACGTATGTTTCTCACATTCACCCTGCTCATAAGGAGTTCTGCATGCTGTTGAGCAGCTCTGGCTCCTCTCTGGTTAAAAACTTCACCTCCTCTTACTGAGGAATAGTATGGGTGCTAATTTCATTGCTCAAAAGTTTCATGATTTTTAATTATTCATTTTAATATCGGGTTTATATACAGAATAATGTATTTTAAAGATACTGGCTGATGCTCTTGTTGGGTACACGCAAATGTTGACTCGTGTGTGTGTGTGTGTGTGTGTGTGTGAGTGTTTCCGTGTGATTGCACATCACACAAGAGTCCTTGTGTAACTAGGATTTACCAAACACCTTGGAAGTCAGTCGAACAGTGGTCTAGGTCACGCAAACACTGTGGTCCTTTCTGATATGCCAATTTACATGTGTTCATCAAATTGGTGCTGCTCCTCAGAGCTGTGCAGGCTGTGAAACAACACAGGCTACACATTGGCTAACTAATACACCACAGACTACGCTGCTATAATTCTGGGTCTGGTTTCATTTCTCACGTGTTTCAGGTTTTCTTTAAGTCTACATATTAAAATCAGATTAAAGAAAATCAGATTGTTATATTGAAGAATGTTATTTAAGGTAATTGGCCGATAATCTTGCCGTGCAAGCTCAAATGTTAACTTTTGTGTTTGTGTGTGTGTGTGTGTTATTGTATGCTGTAATCCTGAGTTAGAGAGACGACTGATGAGTAGGAAGGGCATAACTGACAGGCCAACAAAGAAATTCAGGTGTCGAAAAATATATATACATAGCCAAATCTGATGGTAGGCACAACATGCTGATACTACACACCTAGAAGCAGCTGCTGCATGAGATGTCCTGCAGAGCTACTTCACACAGTACCTTTTCTGGAAGATGTTCGCAGCACCACTCCCTAAACCACAGATGATAGGATCTACCTTGTGAGATGGGATCACTCTGATGTGCCCTTCGTTAAAACTCCACTGACCTTACCTTGAAACATGCTGATAGAAGACCTGCTCTGATCTGCTTTGCAAAATTGCTGATATATCTCTGAAGATGCTGGGAGAAGACCTGGCCACATCTTCCTTGAAAGAAGCTTTCGATGTGCCATGCAAGATGGTGAGAGAAGACGTACTAGGGTGTTCCTAGAAAGAGATCGCTAATCTTCCTTGCAAGATGCCCGGGAAACCTGCTCTGAGCTGTCTTTCAAGATGTCATTCATATTTCTTAATGGTGCTGAAAGAAGGCCTACGCTGATCTTCCCTGATCTGCCTTGCAAGATGCCGGTAGATGACCAGCCATGATGTTCCTCGCAAGTTGCTTCAGCCCTTCCCGGCAAGGTGCCAGAGAAGAACTGCAAGCTATCCCTTTTACCCTTAATGGGTGCTGAGAGAAGACCTGGTCTGTTCTTCCTTTCAAGATGCTTCCATCAGCCTTGCAGGATGCTGATGGAAGACCTGGTGTGATCTGCCATGCCAGATTTTGCGGATCTCCTTACCCAGAGGCTGATACAATACTTGCTGAGATCTTCCTTGCAAGATGTGCCTGGCCTTCCGATCTGCCATGCACGAGATTGCTCACCTTCCTTGCAAGATGCTGTTACAAGACCTGCTTTAGCCTCCTTGCAAGTAATCCCTGGTCTTCCTTTAGAGGTGCTGAGGCAAGACCTGCTCTGATCTTTCTGGCAAGGTTTTGCTGATCTTCCTTGCAAGATGCTGACCGAAGACCGGCTCTGACCTGCCTTGCAAGATGTGGCCGATCGTCCTTGGAAGATGGTGACAGATGACCTGGCCTGATAATCCGTGCAAAATATCCCTCGTCTTCCTTAAATCGTGCTGAGATGAGACTTGTCCCGATCTTCTTGCAACCTACTTCTGATCTCCCTTGCAAGATGGCGACGGAAGAGGTGCTCTGATCTTCCTTGCACGTGTGGATGTTCGTGTTTGCAATGTAGAAGACCGGCTCTGGTCTTCCTTGCTAAATGCTGAGGATCTTCCTTGCAAGATTCTGATAGGAGAGCTTCTCTGGTCTTTCTGGCTAGATGTGGCAGATATTCCTTGCAAGATGCTGTGAGGAGACCTGGTCTAAGCTACCTAGCAAGATATTGCAGATTCTCCAGCGAGGATGCTGATAGAAGACCTGCGCTAATCAACCTTGCAAGACATCACCGATCTGCTTGGCAAGATAGAAGACCTGCTCTGATCTCCCTTGGATGTGACTACTGGTCACCCTTGCAAGGTGTTGAGGGCAAGTTGAGGTAGATGTTCCCATGTGCGCCTGCGTCTCCGCCTTCAATGTGTCTGAGCCCAGTTCAGGCATCAGGAGGCTCACAGGTGAGTGAAATTATTCTCCCTCCTGCTCTCTGGAAAATTTTGGGTAGGTATGCATAGGGTTCACTTCTCCTTTTTCTCTTCTTATGTTTGCTTCAAATGGTTTGTGGGGAAAAGTAGGATTTTAACTATATTTCATGATTGCTCATCAAGACCAGGGCATATGCAGAGTGCTACGCCCTTAGAGAGACATGTTTGGGGGGTCCTGAATGTGTGTGTGTGTGTGTGTGTGTGCTTGCACTTCATATACGGTTGTTTGCGTAGCATGGGTTTTAGCAAACACCTCGACAGTCTTTCAACCAGTGGTCTAGGCCAGGCAAACACAGTGGTAACTTCTCATGTGTTTCTTTACGTATGTTTGTCACACTCACCCTGCTCATAAGGAGGTCTGCATGCTGTCGAGCAGCTCTGGCTCCTCTCTGGTTAAAAACTTCACCTCTATTTACTGAGGAATAGTATGGGTGCTAACTTCATTGCTCAAATGTTTCATGATTTTTTTAATTATTCATTTTAATATCGGGTTTATATACAGAATAATGTATTTTAAAGATACTGGCTGATTCTCTTCTTGGGTGCACGCAAATGTTGACTCGAGTGTGTGTGTGTGTGTGTATGTGTGTATGGGTGTGTGAGTGTTTCCGTGTGATTGCACATCACACAAGAGTCCTTGTGTAACTAGGATTTACCAAACACCTTGTAAGTCAGTCGACCAGTGATCTAGGTCACGCAAACACTGTGGTCCTTTCTGATATGCCAATTTACATGTGTTTATCAAATTGGTGCTGCTCCTCAGAGCTGTGCAGGCTGTGAAACAACACAGGCTACACATTGGCTAACTAATACACCACAGACTACGCTGCAAAAATTCTGGGTCTGGTTTCATTTCTCACATGTTTCAGGATTTTCTTTAAGTCTACATTTTAAAATCAGATTAAAGAAAATCAGATTGTTATATTGAAGAATGTTATTTATGGTAATTGGCCGATAATCTTGCCGTGGAAGCTCAAATGTTAACTTTTGTGTTTGTGTGTGTGTGTGTTTTATTATATGCTGTAATCCTGAGTAAGAAAGATGACTGATGAGTAGGAAGGGCCTAACAGACAGGCCAACAAAGAAATTCAGGTTTCGAAAAATATATATACAAAGCCAAATCTGATGGTAGGCAAAACATGCTGATTCTACACACCTAGAAGCAGCAGCTGCATGAGATGGCCTGCAGAGCTACTTCACACAGTACCCTTTCTGGAAAATGTTCGCAGCACCACTCCCTAACCCACAGTTGATTGGACCTTCCTTGTGAGATGGAAGCACTCTGATGTGACCTTCCTTGAAAACTCCACTGACCTTCCCCTGCAACATGCTGATAGAAGTCCTGCTCTGATCTACTTTGCAAAATTGCTGATATATCTATGAAGGTGCTGGGAGAAGACCTGGCCACATCTTCCTTGAAAGATGCTTTCGATGTGCTATGCAAGATGGTGAGAGAAGACGTACTAGGGTGTTCCTAGTAAGAGGTCGCTAATCTTCCTTGCAAGATGCCGGGAGAACCTGCTCTGAGCTGTCTTTCAAGATGTCATTCATATTTCTTCACGGTGCGGAAAGAAGGCCTACGCTGATCTTCCCTGATCTTCCTTGCAAGATGCCGGTAGACGGCCAGCCATGATGTTCCTCTCAAGTTGCTCCAGCCCTTCCCTGCAAGGTGCCTGAGAAGAACTGCAAGCTATCCCTGTTACCCTTGATGGGTGCTGAGAGAAGTCCTGGTCTGATCTTCCTTTCAAGATGCTTCCATCAGCCTTGCAAGATGCTGATGGAAGACATGGTGTGATCTGCCATGCCAGATTTTGCATACTTCTTACCGAGAGGCTGATACAATACTTGCTCAGAACTTCCTTTCAAGATGTGCATGGCCTTCTGATCTGCCATGCAACATTTTGCTGACCTTACTTACAAGATGTGATACAAGACCTGCTTTAGCCTCCTTGCAAGTAATCCCTGATCTCCCTGTAGAAGTGCTGAGGGAAGACCCGCTCTGATCTTTCTGGCAAGATTTTGCTGATCTTCCTTGCAAGATGCTGACCGAAGACCGGCTCTGACCTGTCTTGCAACATGTCGCCAATCTTCCTTGGAAGATGCTGACAGATGACAAGGCATGATAATCCATGCAAAATATCCCTCGTCTTCCTTAAATCGTGCTGAGATGAGACTTGTCCCGATCTACTTGCAACCTGCTTCTGATCTGCCTTGCAAGATGGCGACGGAAGACGTGCTCTGATCTTCCTTGCACGTGTGGATGATCGTGTTTGCAACATAGAAGACCTGCTCTGGTCTTCCTTGCTAAATGCTGAGGATCTTCCTTGCAAGATTCTGATAGGAGAGCTTCTCTGGTCTTTCTGGCTAGATGTGGCAGATATTCCTTGCAAGATGCTGTGAGGAGACCTGGTCTAAGCTACCTAGCAAGATATTGCAGATTCTCCAGCGAGGATGCTGATAGAAGACCTGCGCTAATCAACCTTGCAAGACATCACCGATCTGCTTGGCAAGATAGAAGACCTGATCTGATCTCTCTTGCATGTGACTACTGGTCATCCTTGCAAGATGCTGAGGGCAAGTTGAGGGAGATGTTCCCATGTGCGCCTGTGTCTCCGCCTTCAATGGGTCTGAGCCCAGTTCAGGCATCAGGAGGCTCCTATGTGAGTGAAATTATTCTCCCTCCAGCTCTCTGGAAAATTTTGGGTAGGTATGCATAGGGTTCACTTCTCCTTTTTCTCTTCTTATGTTCGCTTCAAAAGGTTTGTGGGGAAAAGTAGGACTTTTATCTATATTTCATGATTGCACATCAAGACCAGGGCATATGCAGAGTGCTACGCCCTTAGAGAGACATGTTTTGGGGGTCTTGAATGTGTGTGTGTGTGTGTGTGTGTATGCATGTATGTGTGTCCTTGCACATCATATACGGTTGTTTGCGTAGCATGGGTTTTAGCAAACACCTCGACAGTCTGTCAACCAGTGGTCTAGGCCAGGCAAACACGGTGGTAACTTCGCATGTGCTTCTTTATGTATGTTTCTCACACTCACCCTGCTCATAAGGTGTTCTGCATGCTGTCGAGCAGCTCTGGCTCCTCTCTGGTTAAAAACTTCACCTCTTCTTACTGAGTAATAGTATGGGTGCTAATTTCATTGCTCAAAGGTTTCATGATTTTTTTTAATTATTCATTTTAATATCGGGTTTATATACAGAATAATGTATTTTAAAGATACTGGCTGATGCTCTTGTTGGGTGCACGCAAATGTTGATTCGTGTGTGTGTGTGTATGTGTGTATGGGTGTGTGAGTGTTTCCGTGTGATTGCACATCACACAAGAGTCCTTGTGTAACTAGGATTTACCAAACACCTTGGAAGTCAGTCGAACAGTGGTCTAGGTCACGCAAACACTGTGGTACTTTCTGATATGCCAATTTACATGTGTTTATCAAATTGGTGCTGCTCCTCAGAGCTGTGCAGGCTGTGAAACAACACAGGCTACACATTGGCTAACAAATTCACCACATACTACGCTGCTATAATTCTGGGTCTGGTTTCATTTCTCACGTGTTTCAGGTTTTCTTTAAGTCTACATATTAAAATCAGATTAAAGAAAATCAGATTGTTATATTGAAGAATGTTATTTAAGGTAATTGGCCGATAATCTTGCCGTGCAAGCTCAAATGTTAACTTTTGTGTTTGTGTGTGTGTGTGTGTTATTGTATGCTGTAATCCTGAGTTAGAGAGACGACTGATGAGTAGGAAGGGCATAACTGACAGGCCAACAAAGAAATTCAGGTGTTGAAAAATATATATACATAGCCAAATCTGATGGTAGGCACAACATGCTGATACTACACACCTAGAAGCAGCTGCTGCATGAGATGACCTGCAGAGCTACTTCACACAGTACCTTTTCTGGAAGATGTTCGCAGCACCACTCCCTAACCCACAGATGATAGGATCTACCTTGTGAGATGGGATCACTCTGATGTGCCGTTCGTTAAAACTCCACTGACTTTACCTTGAAACATGCTGATAGAAGACCTGCTCTGATCTGCTTTGCAAAATTGCTGATATATCTCTGATGATGCTGGGAGAAGACCTGGCCACATCTTCCTTGAAAGATGCTTTCGATGTGCCATGCAAGATGGTGAGAGAAGACGTACTAGGGTGTTCCTAGAAAGAGATCGCTAATCTTCCTTGCAAGATGCCCGGGAAACCTGCTCTGAGCTGTCTTTCAAGATGTCATTCATATTTCTTAATGGTGCTGAAAGAAGGCCTACGCTGATCTTCCCTGATCTGCCTTGCAAGATGCCGGTAGATGACCAGCCATGATGTTCCTCGCAAGTTGCTTCAGCCCTTCCCGGCAAGGTGCCAGAGAAGAACTGCAAGCTATCCCTGTTACCCTTAATGGGTGCTGAGAGAAGACCTGGTCTGTTCTTCCTTTCAAGATGCTTCCATCAGCCTTGCAGGATGCTGATGGAAGACCTGGTGTGATCTGCCATGGCAGATTTTGCCGATCTCCTTACCCAGAGGCTGATACAATACTTGCTGAGATCTTCCTTGCAAGATGTGCCTGGCCTTCCAATCTGCCATGCAAGAGATTGCTCACCTTCCTTGCAAGATGCTGTTACAAGACCTGCTTTAGCGTCCTTGCAAGTAATCCCTGGTCTTCCTTTAGAGGTGCTGAGGCAAGACCTGCTCTGATCTTTCTGGCAAGGTTTTGCTGATCTTCCTTGCAAGATGCTGACCGAAGACCGGCTCTGACCTGCCTTGCAAGATGTGGCCGATCGTCCTTGGAAGATGGTGACAGATGACCTGGCCTGATAATCCGTGCAAAATATCCCTCGTCTTCCTTAAATCGTGCTGAGATGAGACTTGTCCCGATCTTCTTGCAACCTACTTCTGATCTCCCTTGCAAGATGGCGACGGAAGAGGTGCTCTGATCTTCCTTGCACGTGTGGATGTTCGTGTTTGCAATGTAGAAGACCGGCTCTGGTCTTCCTTGCTAAATGCTGAGGATCTTCCTTGCAAGATTCTGATAGGAGAGCTTCTCTGGTCTTTCTGGCTAGATGTGGCAGATATTCCTTGCAAGATGCTGTGAGGAGACCTGGTCTAAGCTACCTAGCAAGATATTGCAGATTCTCCAGCGAGGATGCTGATAGAAGACCTGCGCTAATCAACCTTGCAAGACATCACCGATCTGCTTGGCAAGATAGAAGACCTGCTCTGATCTCCCTTGGATGTGACTACTGGTCACCCTTGCAAGGTGTTGAGGGCAAGTTGAGGTAGATGTTCCCGTGTGTGCCTGCGTCTCCGCCTTCAATGTGTCTGAGCCCAGTTCAGGCATCAGGAGGCTCACAGGTGAGTGAAATTATTCTCCCTCCTGCTCTCTGGAAAATTTTGGGTAGGTATGCATAGGGTTCACTTCTCCTTTTTCTCTTCTTATGTTTGCTTCAAATGGTTTGTGGGGAAAAGTAGGATTTTAACTATATTTCATGATTGCTCATCAAGACCAGGGCATATGCAGAGTGCTACGCCCTTAGAGAGACATGTTTGGGGGGTCCTGAATGTGTGTGTGTGTGTGTGTGTGTGTGTGTGTGTGTGTGCTTGCACTTCATATACGGTTGTTTGCGTAGCATGGGTTTTAGCAAACACCTCGACAGTCTTTCAACCAGTGGTCTAGGCCAGGCAAACACAGTGGTAACTTCTCATGTGTTTCTTTACGTATGTTTGTCACACTCACCCTGCTCATAAGGAGGTCTGCATGCTGTCGAGCAGCTCTGGCTCCTCTCTGGTTAAAAACTTCACCTCTATTTACTGAGGAATAGTATGGGTGCTAACTTCATTGCTCAAATGTTTCATGATTTTTTTAATTATTCATTTTAATATCGGGTTTATATACAGAATAATGTATTTTAAAGATACTGGCTGATTCTCTTCTTGGGTGCACGCAAATGTTGACTCGAGTGTGTGTGTGTGTGTGTATGTGTGTATGGGTGTGTGAGTGTTTCCGTGTGATTGCACATCACACAAGAGTCCTTGTGTAACTAGGATTTACCAAACACCTTGTAAGTCAGTCGACCAGTGATCTAGGTCACGCAAACACTGTGGTCCTTTCTGATATGCCAATTTACATGTGTTTATCAAATTGGTGCTGCTCCTCAGAGCTGTGCAGGCTGTGAAACAACACAGGCTACACATTGGCTAACTAATACACCACAGACTACGCTGCAAAAATTCGGGGTCTGGTTTCATTTCTCACATGTTTCAGGATTTTCTTTAAGTCTACATTTTAAAATCAGATTAAAGAAAATCAGATTGTTATATTGAAGAATGTTATTTATGGTAATTGGCCGATAATCTTGCCGTGGAAGCTCAAATGTTAACTTTTGTGTTTGTGTGTGTGTGTGTTTTATTATATGCTGTAATCCTGAGTAAGAAAGATGACTGATGAGTAGGAAGGGCCTAACAGACAGGCCAACAAAGAAATTCAGGTTTCGAAAAATATATATACAAAGCCAAATCTGATGGTAGGCAAAACATGCTGATTCTACACACCTAGAAGAAGCAGCTGCATGAGATGGCCTGCAGAGCTACTTCACACAGTACCCTTTCTGGAAAATGTTCGCAGCACCACTCCCTAACCCACAGTTGATTGGACCTTCCTTGTGAGATGGAAGCACTCTGATGTGACCTTCCTTGAAAACTCCACTGACCTTCCCCTGCAACATGCTGATAGAAGTCCTGCTCTGATCTACTTTGCAAAATTGCTGATATATCTATGAAGATGCTGGGAGAAGACCTGGCCACATCTTCCTTGAAAGATGCTTTCGATGTGCTATGCAAGATGGTGAGAGAAGACGTACTAGGGTGTTCCTAGTAAGAGGTCGCTAATCTTCCTTGCAAGATGCCGGGAGAACCTGCTCTGAGCTGTCTTTCAAGATGTCATTCATATTTCTTCACGGTGCTGAAAGAAGGCCTACGCTGATCTTCCCTGATCTGCCTTGCAAGATGCCGGTAGACGACCAGCCATGATGTTCCTCTCAAGTTGCCCCAGCCCTTCCCTGCAAGGTGCCTGAGAAGAACTGCAAGCTATCCCTGTTACCCTTAATGGGTGCTGAGAGAAGTCCTGGTCTGATCTTCCTTTCAAGATGCTTCCATCAGCCTAACAAGATGCTGATGGAAGACATGGTGTGATCTGCCATGCCAGATTTTGCATACTTCTTACCGAGAGGCTGATACAATACTTGCTCAGAACTTCCTTTCAAGATGTGCATGGCCTTCTGATCTGCCATGCAACATTTTGCTGACCTTACTTGCAAGATGTCATAGAAGACCTGCTTTAGCCTCCTTGCAAGTAATCCCTGATCTCCCTGTAGAAGTGCTGAGGGAAGACCCGCTCTGATCTTTCTGGCAAGATTTTGCTGATCTTCCTTGCAAGATGCTGACCGAAGCCCGGCTCTGACCTGTCTTGCAACATGTCGCCAATCTTCCTTGGAAGATGCTGACAGATGACAACGCATGATAATCCATGCAAAATATCCCTCGTCTTCCTTAAATCGTGCTGAGATGAGACTTGTCCCGATCTACTTGCAACCTGCTTCTGATCTGCCTTGCAAGATGGCGACGGAAGACGTGCTCTGATCTTCCTTGCACGTGTGGATGATCGTGTTTGCAACATAGAAGACCTGCTCTGGTCTTCCTTGCTAAATGCTGAGGATCTTCCTTGCAAGATTCTGATAGGAGAGCTTCTCTGGTCTTTCTGGCTAGATGTGGCAGATATTCCTTGCAAGATGCTGTGAGGAGACCTGGTCTAAGCTACCTAGCAAGATATTGCAGATTCTCCAGCGAGGATGCTGATAGAAGACCTGCGCTAATCAACCTTGCAAGACATCACCGATCTGCTTGGCAAGATAGAAGACCTGATCTGATCTCTCTTGCATGTGACTACTGGTCATCCTTGCAAGATGCTGAGGGCAAGTTGAGGGAGATGTTCCCATGTGCGCCTGTGTCTCCGCCTTCAATGGGTCTGAGCCCAGTTCAGGCATCAGGAGGCTCCTATGTGAGTGAAATTATTCTCCCTCCAGCTCTCTGGAAAATTTTGGGTAGGTATGCATAGGGTTCACTTCTCCTTTTTCTCTTCTTATGTTCGCTTCAAAAGGTTTGTGGGTAAAAGTAGGACTTTTATCTATATTTCATAATTGCACATCAAGACCAGGGCATATGCAGAGTGCTACGCCCTTAGAGAGACATGTTTTGGGGGTCTTGAATGTGTGTGTGTGTGTGTATGCATGTATGTGTGTCCTTGCACATCATATACGGTTGTTTGCGTAGCATGGGTTTTAGCAAACACCTCGACAGTCTGTCAACCAGTGGTCTAGGCCAGGCAAACACGGTGGTAACTTCGCATGTGCTTCTTTACGTATGTTTCTCACATTCACCCTGCTCATAAGGAGTTCTGCATGCTGTCGAGCAGCTCTGGCTCCTCTCTGGTTAAAAACTTCACCTCTTCTTACTGAGGAATAGTATGGGTGCTAATTTCATTGCTCAAAGGTTTCATGATTTTTAATTATTCATTTTAATATCGGGTTTATATACAGAATAATGTATTTTAAAGATACTGGCTGATGCTCTTGTTGGGTACACGCAAATGTTGACTCGTGTGTGTGTGTGTGTGTGTGTGTGTGTGTGTGTGAGTGTTTCCGTGTGATAGCACATCACACAAGTGTCCTTGTGTAACTAGGATTTACCAAACACCTTGTAAGTCAGTCGACCAGTGATCTAGGTCACGCAAACACTGTGGTCCTTTCTGATATGCCAATTTACATGTGTTTATCAAATTGGTGCTGCTCCTCAGAGCTGTGCAGGCTGTGAAACAACACAGGCTACACATTGGCTAACTAATACACCACAGACTACGCTGCAAAAATTCGGGGTCTGGTTTCATTTCTCACATGTTTCAGGATTTTCTTTAAGTCTACATTTTAAAATCAGATTAAAGAAAATCAGATTGTTATATTGAAGAATGTTATTTATGGTAATTGGCCGATAATCTTGCCGTGGAAGCTCAAATGTTAACTTTTGTGTTTGTGTGTGTGTGTGTTTTATTATATGCTGTAATCCTGAGTAAGAAAGATGACTGATGAGTAGGAAGGGCCTAACAGACAGGCCAACAAAGAAATTCAGGTTTCGAAAAATATATATACAAAGCCAAATCTGATGGTAGGCAAAACATGCTGATTCTACACACCTAGAAGCAGCAGCTGCATGAGATGGCCTGCAGAGCTACTTCACACAGTACCCTTTCTGGAAAATGTTCGCAGCACCACTCCCTAACCCACAGATGATAGGATCTACCTTGTGAGATGGGATCACTCTGATGTGCCGTTCGTTAAAACTCCACTGACCTTACCTTGAAACATGCTGATAGAAGACCTGCTCTGATCTGCTTTGCAAAATTGCTGATATATCTCTGAAGATGCTGGGAGAAGACCTGGCCACATCTTCCTTGAAAGAAGCTTTCGATGTGCCATGCAAGATGGTGAGAGAAGACGTACTAGGGTGTTCCTAGAAAGAGATCGCTAATCTTCCTTGCAAGATGCCCGGGAAACCTGCTCTGAGCTGTCTTTCAAGATGTCATTCATATTTCTTAATGGTGCTGAAAGAAGGCCTACGCTGATCTTTCCTGATCTGCCTTGCAAGATGCCGGTAGATGACCAGCCATGATGTTCCTCGCAAGTTGCTTCACCCCTTCCCAGCAAGGTGCCAGAGAAGAACTGCAAGCTATCCCTGTTACCCTTAATGGGTGCTGAGAGAAGACCTGGTCTGTTCTTCCTTTCAAGATGCTTCCATCAGCCTTGCAGGATGCTGATGGAAGACCTGGTGTGATCTGCCATGCCAGATTTTGCGGATCTCCTTACCCAGAGGCTGATACAATACTTGCTGAGATCTTCCTTGCAAGATGTGCCTGGCCTTCCGATCTGCCATGCAAGAGATTGCTCACCTTCCTTGCAAGATGCTGTTACAAGACCTGCTTTAGCCTCCTTGCAAGTAATCCCTGGTCTTCCTTTAGAGGAGCTGAGGCAAGACCCGCTCTGATCTTTCTGGCAAGATTTTGCTGATCTTCCTTGCAAGATGCTGACCGAAGACCGGCTCTGACCTGCCTTGCAAGATGTGGCCGATCGTCCTTGGAAGATGCTGACAGATGACCTGGCCTGATAATCCGTGCAAAATATCCCTCGTCTTCCTTAAATCGTGCTGCGATGAGACTTGTCCCGATCTTCTTGCAACCTACTTCTGATCTCCCTTGCAAGATGGCGACGGAAGACGTGCTCTGATCTTCCTTGCACATGTGGATGTTCGTGTTTGCAATGTAGAAGACCGGCTCTGGTCTTCCTTGCTAAATGCTGAGGATCTTCCTTGCAAGATTCTGATAGGAGAGCTTCTCTGGTCTTTCTGGCTAGATGTGGCAGATATTCCTTGCAAGATGCTGTGAGGAGACCTGGTCTAAGCTACCTAGCAAGATATTGCAGATTCTCCAGCGAGGATGCTGATAGAAGACCTGCGCTAATCAACCTTGCAAGACATCACCGATCTGCTTGGCAAGATAGAAGACCTGCTCTGATCTCCCTTGGATGTGACTGCTGGTCATCCTTGCAAGGTGTTGAGGGCAAGTTGAGGTAGATGTTCCCATGTGCGCCTGCGTCTCCGCCTTCAATGTGTCTGAGCCCAGTTCAGGCATCAGGAGGCTCACAGGTGAGTGAAATTATTCTCCTTCCTGCTCTCTGGAAAATTTTGGGTAGGTGTGCATAGGGTTCACTTCTCCTTTTTCTCTTCTTATGTTTGCTTCAAATGGTTTGTGGGGAAAAGTAGGATTTTAACTATATTTCATGATTGCTCATCAAGACCAGGGCATATGCAGAGTGCTACGCCCTTAGAGAGACATGTTTGGGGGGTCCTGAATGTGTGTGTGTGTGTGTGTGTGTGTGTGTGTGTGCTTGCACTTCATATACGGTTGTTTGCGTAGCATGGGTTTTAGCAAACACCTCGACAGTCTTTCAACCAGTGGTCTAGGCCAGGCAAACACAGTGGTAACTTCTCATGTGTTTCTTTACGTATGTTTGTCACACTCACCCTGCTCATAAGGAGGTCTGCATGCTGTCGAGCAGCTCTGGCTCCTCTCTGGTTAAAAACTTCACCTCTATTTACTGAGGAATAGTATGGGTGCTAACTTCATTGCTCAAATGTTTCATGATTTTTTTAATTATTCATTTTAATATCGGGTTTATATACAGAATAATGTATTTTAAAGATACTGGCTGATTCTCTTCTTGGGTGCACGCAAATGTTGACTCGAGTGTGTGTGTGTGTGTATGTGTGTATGGGTGTGTGAGTGTTTCCGTGTGATTGCACATCACACAAGAGTCCTTGTGTAACTAGGATTTACCAAACACCTTGTAAGTCAGTCGACCAGTGATCTAGGTCACGCAAACACTGTGGTCCTTTCTGATATGCCAATTTACATGTGTTTATCAAATTGGTGCTGCTCCTCAGAGCTGTGCAGGCTGTGAAACAACACAGGCTACACATTGGCTAACTAATACACCACAGACTACGCTGCAAAAATTCTGGGTCTGGTTTCATTTCTCACATGTTTCAGGATTTTCTTTAAGTCTACATTTTAAAATCAGATTAAAGAAAATCAGATTGTTATATTGAAGAATGTTATTTATGGTAATTGGCCGATAATCTTGCCGTGGAAGCTCAAATGTTAACTTTTGTGTTTGTGTGTGTGTGTGTTTTATTATATGCTGTAATCCTGAGTAAGAAAGATGACTGATGAGTAGGAAGGGCCTAACAGACAGGCCAACAAAGAAATTCAGGTTTCGAAAAATATATATACAAAGCCAAATCTGATGGTAGGCAAAACATGCTGATTCTACACACCTAGAAGCAGCAGCTGCATGAGATGGCCTGCAGAGCTACTTCACACAGTACCCTTTCTGGAAAATGTTCGCAGCACCACTCCCTAACCCACAGTTGATTGGATCTTCCTTGTGAGATGGAAGCACTCTGATGTGCCCTTCCTTGAAAACTCCACTGACATTCCCCTGCAACATGCTGATAGAAGTCCTGCTCTGATCTACTTTGCAAAATTGCTGATATATCTATGAAGATGCTGGGAGAAGACCTGGCCACATCTTCCTTGAAAGATGCTTTCGATGTGCTATGCAAGATGGTGAGAGAAGACGTACTAGGGTGTTCCTAGTAAGAGGTCGCTAATCTTCCTTGCAAGATGCCGGGAGAACCTGCTCTGAGCTGTCTTTCAAGATGTCATTCATATTTCTTCACGGTGCTGAAAGAAGGCCTACGCTGATCTTCCCTGATCTGCCTTGCAAGATGCCGGTAGACGACCAGCCATGATGTTCCTCTCAAGTTGCTCCAGCCATTCCCTGCAAGGTGCCTGAGAAGAACTGCAAGCTATCCCTGTTACCCTTGATGGGTGCTGAGAGAAGTCCTGGTCTGATCTTCCTTTCAAGATGCTTCCATCAGCCTTGCAAGATGCTGATGGAAGACATGGTGTGATCTGCCATGCCAGATTTTGCATACTTCTTACCGAGAGGCTGATACAATACTTGCTCAGAACTTCCTTTCAAGATGTGCATGGCCTTCTGATCTGCCATGCAACATTTTGCTGACCTTACTTGCAAGATGTGATACAAGACCTGCTTTAGCCTCCTTGCAAGTAATCCCTGATCTCCCTGTAGAAGTGCTGAGGGAAGACCCGCTCTGATCTTTCTGGCAAGATTTTGCTGATCTTCCTTGCAAGATGCTGACCGAAGACCGGCTCTGACCTGTCTTGCAACATGTCGCCAATCTTCCTTGGAAGATGCTGACAGATGACAAGGCATGATAATCCATGCAAAATATCCCTCGTCTTCCTTAAATCGTGCTGAGATGAGACTTGTCCCGATCTACTTGCAACCTGCTTCTGATCTGCCTTGCAAGATGGCGACGGAAGACGTGCTCTGATCTTCCTTGCACGTGTGGATGATCGTGTTTGCAACATAGAAGACCTGCTCTGGTCTTCCTTGCTAAATGCTGAGGATCTTCCTTGCAAGATTCTGATAGGAGAGCTTCTCTGGTCTTTCTGGCTAGATGTGGCAGATATTCCTTGCAAGATGCTGTGAGGAGACCTGGTCTAAGCTACCTAGCAAGATATTGCAGATTCTCCAGCGAGGATGCTGATAGAAGACCTGCGCTAATCAACCTTGCAAGACATCACCGATCTGCTTGGCAAGATAGAAGACCTGCTCTGAGATCCCTTGGATGTGACTACTGGTCATCCTTGCAAGATGCTGAGGGCAAGCTGAGGGAGATGTTCCCATGTGCGCCTGTGTCTCCGCCTTCAATGGGTCTGAGCCCAGTTCAGGCATCAGGAGGCTCCTATGTGAGTGAAATTATTCTCCCTCCAGCTCTCTGGAAAATTTTGGGTAGGTATGCATAGGGTTCACTTCTCCTTTTTCTCTTCTTATGTTCGCTTCAAAAGGTTTGTGGGTAAAAGTAGGACTTTTATCTATATTTCATGATTGCACATCAAGACCAGGGCATATGCAGAGTGCTACGCCCTTAGAGAGACATGTTTTGGGGGTCTTGAATGTGTGTGTGTGTGTGTATGCATGTATGTGTGTCCTTGCACATCATATACGGTTGTTTGCGTAGCATGGGTTTTAGCAAACACCTCGACAGTCTGTCAACCAGTGGTCTAGGCCAGGCAAACACGGTGGTAACTTCGCATGTGCTTCTTTACGTATGTTTCTCACATTCACCCTGCTCATAAGGAGTTCTGCATGCTGTCGAGCAGCTCTGGCTCCTCTCTGGTTAAAAACTTCACCTCTTCTTACTGAGGAATAGTATGGGTGCTAATTTCATTGCTCAAAGGTTTCATGATTTTTAATTATTCATTTTAATATCGGGTTTATATACAGAATAATGTATTTTAAAGATACTGGCTGATGCTCTTGTTGGGTACACGCAAATGTTGACTCGTGTGTGTGTGTGTATGTGTGTGTGTGTGAGTGTTTCCGTGTGATTGCACATCACACAAGAGTCCTTGTGTAACTAGGATTTACCAAACACCTTGGAAGTCAGTCGAACAGTGGTCTAGGTCACGCAAACACTGTGGTACTTTCTGATATGCCAATTTACATGTGTTTATCAAATTGGTGGTGCTCCTCAGTTCTGTGCAGGCTGTGAAACAACACAGGCTACACATTGGCTAACTAATACACCACAGACTACGCTGCTATAATTCTGGGTCTGGTTTCATTTCTCACGTGTTTCAGGTTTTCTTTAAGTCTACATATTAAAATCAGATTAAAGAAAATCAGATTGTTATATTGAAGAATGTTATTTAAGGTAATTGGCCGATAATCTTGCCGTGCAAGCTCAAATGTTAACTTTTGTGTTTGTGTGTGTGTGTGTGTTATTGTATGCTGTAATCCTGTGTTAGAGAGACGACTGATGAGTAGGAAGGGCATAACTGACAGGCCAACAAAGAAATTCAGGTGTCGAAAAATATATATACATAGCCAAATCTGATGGTAGGCACAACATGCTGATACTACACACCTAGAAGCAGCTGCTGCATGAGATGTCCTGCAGAGCTACTTCACACAGTACCTTTTCTGGAAGATGTTCGCAGCACCACTCCCTAACCCACAGATGATAGGATCTACCTTGTGAGATGGGATCACTCTGATGTGCCGTTCGTTAAAACTCCACTGACCTTACCTTGAAACATGCTGATAGAAGACCTGCTCTGATCTGCTTTGCAAAATTGCTGATATATCTCTGAAGATGCTGGGAGAAGACCTGGCCACATCTTCCTTGAAAGAAGCTTTCGATGTGCCATGCAAGATGGTGAGAGAAGACGTACTAGGGTGTTCCTAGAAAGAGATCGCTAATCTTCCTTGCAAGATGCCCGGGAAACCTGCTCTGAGCTGTCTTTCAAGATGTCATTCATATTTCTTAATGGTGCTGAAAGAAGGCCTACGCTGATCTTTCCTGATCTGCCTTGCAAGATGCCGGTAGATGACCAGCCATGATGTTCCTCGCAAGTTGCTTCACCCCTTCCCAGCAAGGTGCCAGAGAAGAACTGCAAGCTATCCCTGTTACCCTTAATGGGTGCTGAGAGAAGACCTGGTCTGTTCTTCCTTTCAAGATGCTTCCATCAGCCTTGCAGGATGCTGATGGAAGACCTGGTGTGATCTGCCATGCCAGATTTTGCGGATCTCCTTACCCAGAGGCTGATACAATACTTGCTGAGATCTTCCTTGCAAGATGTGCCTGGCCTTCCGATCTGCCATGCAAGAGATTGCTCACCTTCCTTGCAAGATGCTGTTACAAGACCTGCTTTAGCCTCCTTGCAAGTAATCCCTGGTCTTCCTTTAGAGGAGCTGAGGCAAGACCCGCTCTGATCTTTCTGGCAAGATTTTGCTGATCTTCCTTGCAAGATGCTGACCGAAGACCGGCTCTGACCTGCCTTGCAAGATGTGGCCGATCGTCCTTGGAAGATGCTGACAGATGACCTGGCCTGATAATCCGTGCAAAATATCCCTCGTCTTCCTTAAATCGTGCTGCGATGAGACTTGTCCCGATCTTCTTGCAACCTACTTCTGATCTCCCTTGCAAGATGGCGACGGAAGACGTGCTCTGATCTTCCTTGCACATGTGGATGTTCGTGTTTGCAATGTAGAAGACCGGCTCTGGTCTTCCTTGCTAAATGCTGAGGATCTTCCTTGCAAGATTCTGATAGGAGAGCTTCTCTGGTCTTTCTGGCTAGATGTGGCAGATATTCCTTGCAAGATGCTGTGAGGAGACCTGGTCTAAGCTACCTAGCAAGATATTGCAGATTCTCCAGCGAGGATGCTGATAGAAGACCTGCGCTAATCAACCTTGCAAGACATCACCGATCTGCTTGGCAAGATAGAAGACCTGCTCTGATCTCCCTTGGATGTGACTGCTGGTCATCCTTGCAAGGTGTTGAGGGCAAGTTGAGGTAGATGTTCCCATGTGCGCCTGCGTCTCCGCCTTCAATGTGTCTGAGCCCAGTTCAGGCATCAGGAGGCTCACAGGTGAGTGAAATTATTCTCCTTCCTGCTCTCTGGAAAATTTTGGGTAGGTGTGCATAGGGTTCACTTCTCCTTTTTCTCTTCTTATGTTTGCTTCAAATGGTTTGTGGGGAAAAGTAGGATTTTAACTATATTTCATGATTGCTCATCAAGACCAGGGCATATGCAGAGTGCTACGCCCTTAGAGAGACATGTTTGGGGGGTCCTGAATGTGTGTGTGTGTGTGTGTGTGTGTGTGTGTGTGCTTGCACTTCATATACGGTTGTTTGCGTAGCATGGGTTTTAGCAAACACCTCGACAGTCTTTCAACCAGTGGTCTAGGCCAGGCAAACACAGTGGTAACTTCTCATGTGTTTCTTTACGTATGTTTGTCACACTCACCCTGCTCATAAGGAGGTCTGCATGCTGTCGAGCAGCTCTGGCTCCTCTCTGGTTAAAAACTTCACCTCTATTTACTGAGGAATAGTATGGGTGCTAACTTCATTGCTCAAATGTTTCATGATTTTTTTAATTATTCATTTTAATATCGGGTTTATATACAGAATAATGTATTTTAAAGATACTGGCTGATTCTCTTCTTGGGTGCACGCAAATGTTGACTCGAGTGTGTGTGTGTGTGTATGTGTGTATGGGTGTGTGAGTGTTTCCGTGTGATTGCACATCACACAAGAGTCCTTGTGTAACTAGGATTTACCAAACACCTTGTAAGTCAGTCGACCAGTGATCTAGGTCACGCAAACACTGTGGTCCTTTCTGATATGCCAATTTACATGTGTTTATCAAATTGGTGCTGCTCCTCAGAGCTGTGCAGGCTGTGAAACAACACAGGCTACACATTGGCTAACTAATACACCACAGACTACGCTGCAAAAATTCTGGGTCTGGTTTCATTTCTCACATGTTTCAGGATTTTCTTTAAGTCTACATTTTAAAATCAGATTAAAGAAAATCAGATTGTTATATTGAAGAATGTTATTTATGGTAATTGGCCGATAATCTTGCCGTGGAAGCTCAAATGTTAACTTTTGTGTTTGTGTGTGTGTGTGTTTTATTATATGCTGTAATCCTGAGTAAGAAAGATGACTGATGAGTAGGAAGGGCCTAACAGACAGGCCAACAAAGAAATTCAGGTTTCGAAAAATATATATACAAAGCCAAATCTGATGGTAGGCAAAACATGCTGATTCTACACACCTAGAAGCAGCAGCTGCATGAGATGGCCTGCAGAGCTACTTCACACAGTACCCTTTCTGGAAAATGTTCGCAGCACCACTCCCTAACCCACAGTTGATTGGATCTTCCTTGTGAGATGGAAGCACTCTGATGTGCCCTTCCTTGAAAACTCCACTGACCTTCCCCTGCAACATGCTGATAGAAGTCCTGCTCTGATCTACTTTGCAAAATTGCTGATATATCTATGAAGATGCTGGGAGAAGACCTGGCCACATCTTCCTTGAAAGATGCTTTCGATGTGCTATGCAAGATGGTGAGAGAAGACGTACTAGGGTGTTCCTAGTAAGAGGTCGCTAATCTTCCTTGCAAGATGCCGGGAGAACCTGCTCTGAGCTGTCTTTCAAGATGTCATTCATATTTCTTCACGGTGCTGAAAGAAGGCCTACGCTGATCTTCCCTGATCTGCCTTGCAAGATGCCGGTAGACGACCAGCCATGATGTTCCTCTCAAGTTGCTCCAGCCATTCCCTGCAAGGTGCCTGAGAAGAACTGCAAGCTATCCCTGTTACCCTTGATGGGTGCTGAGAGAAGTCCTGGTCTGATCTTCCTTTCAAGATGCTTCCATCAGCCTTGCAAGATGCTGATGGAAGACATGGTGTGATCTGCCATGCCAGATTTTGCATACTTCTTACCGAGAGGCTGATACAATACTTGCTCAGAACTTCCTTTCAAGATGTGCATGGCCTTCTGATCTGCCATGCAACATTTTGCTGACCTTACTTGCAAGATGTGATACAAGACCTGCTTTAGCCTCCTTGCAAGTAATCCCTGATCTCCCTGTAGAAGTGCTGAGGGAAGACCCGCTCTGATCTTTCTGGCAAGATTTTGCTGATCTTCCTTGCAAGATGCTGACCGAAGACCGGCTCTGACCTGTCTTGCAACATGTCGCCAATCTTCCTTGGAAGATGCTGACAGATGACAAGGCATGATAATCCATGCAAAATATCCCTCGTCTTCCTTAAATCGTGCTGAGATGAGACTTGTCCCGATCTACTTGCAACCTGCTTCTGATCTGCCTTGCAAGATGGCGACGGAAGACGTGCTCTGATCTTCCTTGCACGTGTGGATGATCGTGTTTGCAACATAGAAGACCTGCTCTGGTCTTCCTTGCTAAATGCTGAGGATCTTCCTTGCAAGATTCTGATAGGAGAGCTTCTCTGGTCTTTCTGGCTAGATGTGGCAGATATTCCTTGCAAGATGCTGTGAGGAGACCTGGTCTAAGCTACCTAGCAAGATATTGCAGATTCTCCAGCGAGGATGCTGATAGAAGACCTGCGCTAATCAACCTTGCAAGACATCACCGATCTGCTTGGCAAGATAGAAGACCTGCTATGATCTCCCTTGGATGTGACTACTGGTCATTCTTGCAAGATGCTGAGGGCAAGCTGAGGGAGATGTTCCCATGTGCGCCTGTGTCTCCGCCTTCAATGGGTCTGAGCCCAGTTCAGGCATCAGGAGGCTCCTATGTGAGTGAAATTATTCTCCCTCCAGCTCTCTGGAAAATTTTGGGTAGGTATGCATAGGGTTCACTTCTCCTTTTTCTCTTCTTATGTTCGCTTCAAAAGGTTTGTGGGTAAAAGTAGGACTTTTATCTATATTTCATGATTGCACATCAAGACCAGGGCATATGCAGAGTGCTACGCCCTTAGAGAGACATGTTTTGGGGGTCTTGAATGTGTGTGTGTGTGTGTATGCATGTATGTGTGTCCTTGCACATCATATACGGTTGTTTGCGTAGCATGGGTTTTAGCAAACACCTCGACAGTCTGTCAACCAGTGGTCTAGGCCAGGCAAACACGGTGGTAACTTCGCATGTGCTTCTTTACGTATGTTTCTCACATTCACCCTGCTCATAAGGAGTTCTGCATGCTGTCGAGCAGCTCTGGCTCCTCTCTGGTTAAAAACTTCACCTCTTCTTACTGAGGAATAGTATGGGTGCTAATTTCATTGCTCAAAGGTTTCATGATTTTTAATTATTCATTTTAATATCGGGTTTATATACAGAATAATGTATTTTAAAGATACTGGCTGATGCTCTTGTTGGGTACACGCAAATGTTGACTCGTGTGTGTGTGTGTATGTGTGTGTGTGTGAGTGTTTCCGTGTGATTGCACATCACACAAGAGTCCTTGTGTAACTAGGATTTACCAAACACCTTGGAAGTCAGTCGAACAGTGGTCTAGGTCACGCAAACACTGTGGTACTTTCTGATATGCCAATTTACATGTGTTTATCAAATTGGTGGTGCTCCTCAGTTCTGTGCAGGCTGTGAAACAACACAGGCTACACATTGGCTAACTAATACACCACAGACTACGCTGCTATAATTCTGGGTCTGGTTTCATTTCTCACGTGTTTCAGGTTTTCTTTAAGTCTACATATTAAAATCAGATTAAAGAAAATCAGATTGTTATATTGAAGAATGTTATTTAAGGTAATTGGCCGATAATCTTGCCGTGCAAGCTCAAATGTTAACTTTTGTGTTTGTGTGTGTGTGTGTGTTATTGTATGCTGTAATCCTGTGTTAGAGAGACGACTGATGAGTAGGAAGGGCATAACTGACAGGCCAACAAAGAAATTCAGGTGTCGAAAAATATATATACATAGCCAAATCTGATGGTAGGCACAACATGCTGATACTACACACCTAGAAGCAGCTGCTGCATGAGATGTCCTGCAGAGCTACTTCACACAGTACCTTTTCTGGAAGATGTTCGCAGCACCACTCCCTAACCCACAGATGATAGGATCTACCTTGTGAGATGGGATCACTCTGATGTGCCGTTCGTTAAAACTCCACTGACCTTACCTTGAAACATGCTGATAGAAGACCTGCTCTGATCTGCTTTGCAAAATTGCTGATATATCTCTGAAGATGCTGGGAGAAGACCTGGCCACATCTTCCTTGAAAGAAGCTTTCGATGTGCCATGCAAGATGGTGAGAGAAGACGTACTAGGGTGTTCCTAGAAAGAGATCGCTAATCTTCCTTGCAAGATGCCCGGGAAACCTGCTCTGAGCTGTCTTTCAAGATGTCATTCATATTTCTTAATGGTGCTGAAAGAAGGCCTACGCTGATCTTTCCTGATCTGCCTTGCAAGATGCCGGTAGATGACCAGCCATGATGTTCCTCGCAAGTTGCTTCACCCCTTCCCAGCAAGGTGCCAGAGAAGAACTGCAAGCTATCCCTGTTACCCTTAATGGGTGCTGAGAGAAGACCTGGTCTGTTCTTCCTTTCAAGATGCTTCCATCAGCCTTGCAGGATGCTGATGGAAGACCTGGTGTGATCTGCCATGCCAGATTTTGCGGATCTCCTTACCCAGAGGCTGATACAATACTTGCTGAGATCTTCCTTGCAAGATGTGCCTGGCCTTCCGATCTGCCATGCAAGAGATTGCTCACCTTCCTTGCAAGATGCTGTTACAAGACCTGCTTTAGCCTCCTTGCAAGTAATCCCTGGTCTTCCTTTAGAGGAGCTGAGGCAAGACCCGCTCTGATCTTTCTGGCAAGATTTTGCTGATCTTCCTTGCAAGATGCTGACCGAAGACCGGCTCTGACCTGCCTTGCAAGATGTGGCCGATAGTCCTTGGAAGATGCTGACAGATGACCTGGCCTGATAATCCGTGCAAAATATCCCTCGTCTTCCTTAAATCGTGCTGCGATGAGACTTGTCCCGATCTACTTGCAACCTACTTCTGATCTCCCTTGCAAGATGGCGACGGAAGACGTGCTCTGATCTTCCTTGCACATGTGGATGTTCGTGTTTGCAATGTAGAAGACCGGCTCTGGTCTTCCTTGCTAAATGCTGAGGATCTTCCTTGCAAGATTCTGATAGGAGAGCTTCTCTGGTCTTTCTGGCTAGATGTGGCAGATATTCCTTGCAAGATGCTGTGAGGAGACCTGGTCTAAGCTACCTAGCAAGATATTGCAGATTCTCCAGCGAGGATGCTGATAGAAGACCTGCGCTAATCAACCTTGCAAGACATCACCGATCTGCTTGGCAAGATAGAAGACCTGCTCTGATCTCCCTTGGATGTGACTGCTGGTCATCCTTGCAAGGTGTTGAGGGCAAGTTGAGGTAGATGTTCCCATGTGCGCCTGCGTCTCCGCCTTCAATGTGTCTGAGCCCAGTTCAGGCATCAGGAGGCTCACAGGTGAGTGAAATTATTCTCCTTCCTGCTCTCTGGAAAATTTTGGGTAGGTGTGCATAGGGTTCACTTCTCCTTTTTCTCTTCTTATGTTTGCTTCAAATGGTTTGTGGGGAAAAGTAGGATTTTAACTATATTTCATGATTGCTCATCAAGACCAGGGCATATGCAGAGTGCTACGCCCTTAGAGAGACATGTTTGGGGGGTCCTGAATGTGTGTGTGTGTGTGTGTGTGTGTGTGTGTGTGCTTGCACTTCATATACGGTTGTTTGCGTAGCATGGGTTTTAGCAAACACCTCGACAGTCTTTCAACCAGTGGTCTAGGCCAGGCAAACACAGTGGTAACTTCTCATGTGTTTCTTTACGTATGTTTGTCACACTCACCCTGCTCATAAGGAGGTCTGCATGCTGTCGAGCAGCTCTGGCTCCTCTCTGGTTAAAAACTTCACCTCTATTTACTGAGGAATAGTATGGGTGCTAACTTCATTGCTCAAATGTTTCATGATTTTTTTAATTATTCATTTTAATATCGGGTTTATATACAGAATAATGTATTTTAAAGATACTGGCTGATTCTCTTCTTGGGTGCACGCAAATGTTGACTCGAGTGTGTGTGTGTGTGTATGTGTGTATGGGTGTGTGAGTGTTTCCGTGTGATTGCACATCACACAAGAGTCCTTGTGTAACTAGGATTTACCAAACACCTTGTAAGTCAGTCGACCAGTGATCTAGGTCACGCAAACACTGTGGTCCTTTCTGATATGCCAATTTACATGTGTTTATCAAATTGGTGCTGCTCCTCAGAGCTGTGCAGGCTGTGAAACAACACAGGCTACACATTGGCTAACTAATACACCACAGACTACGCTGCAAAAATTCTGGGTCTGGTTTCATTTCTCACATGTTTCAGGATTTTCTTTAAGTCTACATTTTAAAATCAGATTAAAGAAAATCAGATTGTTATATTGAAGAATGTTATTTATGGTAATTGGCCGATAATCTTGCCGTGGAAGCTCAAATGTTAACTTTTGTGTTTGTGTGTGTGTGTGTTTTATTATATGCTGTAATCCTGAGTAAGAAAGATGACTGATGAGTAGGAAGGGCCTAACAGACAGGCCAACAAAGAAATTCAGGTTTCGAAAAATATATATACAAAGCCAAATCTGATGGTAGGCAAAACATGCTGATTCTACACACCTAGAAGCAGCAGCTGCATGAGATGGCCTGCAGAGCTACTTCACACAGTACCCTTTCTGGAAAATGTTCGCAGCACCACTCCCTAACCCACAGTTGATTGGATCTTCCTTGTGAGATGGAAGCACTCTGATGTGCCCTTCCTTGAAAACTCCACTGACCTTCCCCTGCAACATGCTGATAGAAGTCCTGCTCTGATCTACTTTGCAAAATTGCTGATATATCTATGAAGATGCTGGGAGAAGACCTGGCCACATCTTCCTTGAAAGATGCTTTCGATGTGCTATGCAAGATGGTGAGAGAAGACGTACTAGGGTGTTCCTAGTAAGAGGTCGCTAATCTTCCTTGCAAGATGCCGGGAGAACCTGCTCTGAGCTGTCTTTCAAGATGTCATTCATATTTCTTCACGGTGCTGAAAGAAGGCCTACGCTGATCTTCCCTGATCTGCCTTGCAAGATGCCGGTAGACGACCAGCCATGATGTTCCTCTCAAGTTGCTCCAGCCCTTCCCTGCAAGGTGCCAGAGAAGAACTGCAAGCTATCCCTGTTACCCTTGATGGGTGCTGAGAGAAGACCTGGTCTGATCTTCCTTTCAAGATGCTTCCATCTGCCTTGCAAGATGCTGATGGAAGACATGGTGTGATCTGCCATGCCAGATTTTGCATATTCTTACCGAGAGGCTGATACAATACTTGCTCAGAACTTCCTTTCAAGATGTGCATGGCCTTCTGATCTGCCATGCAACATTTTGCTGACCTTACTTGCAAGATGTGATACAAGACCTGCTTTAGCCTCCTTGCAAGTAATCCCTGATCTCCCTGTAGAAGTGCTGAGGGAAGACCCGCTCTGATCTTTCTGGCAAGATTTTGCTGATCTTCCTTGCAAGATGCTGACCGAAGACCGGCTCTGACCTGCCTTGCAACATGTCGCCAATCTTCCTTGGAAGATGCTGACAGATGACAAGGCATGATAATCCATGCAAAATATCCCTCGTCTTCCTTAAATCGTGCTGAGATGAGACTTGTCCCGATCTACTTGCAACCTGCTTCTGATCTGCCTTGCAAGATGGCGACGGAAGACGTGCTCTGATCTTCCTTGCACGTGTGGATGATCGTGTTTGCAACATAGAAGACCTGCTCTGGTCTTCCTTGCTAAATGCTGAGGATCTTCCTTGCAAGATTCTGATAGGAGAGCTTCTCTGGTCCTTCTGGCTAGATGTGGCAGATATTCCTTGCAAGATGCTGTGAGGAGACCTGGTCTAAGCTACCTAGCAAGATATTGCAGATTCTCCAGCGAGGATGCTGATAGAAGACCTGCGCTAATCAACCTTGCAAGACATCACCGATCTGCTTGGCAAGATAGAAGACCTGCTCTGATCTCCCTTGGATGTGACTACTGGTCACCCTTGCAAGGTGTTGAGGGCAAGTTGAGGTAGATGTTCCCATGTGCGCCTGCGTCTCCGCCTTCAATGTGTCTGAGCCCAGTTCAGGCATCAGGAGGCTCACAGGTGAGTGAAATTATTCTCCCTCCTGCTCTCTGGAAAATTTTGGGTAGGTATGCATAGGGTTCACTTCTCCTTTTTCTCTTCTTATGTTTGCTTCAAATGGTTTGTGGGGAAAAGTAGGATTTTAACTATATTTCATGATTGCTCATCAAGACCAGGGCATATGCAGAGTGCTACGCCCTTAGGGAGACATGTTTGGGGGGTCCTGAATGTGTGTGTGTGTGTGTGTGTGTGTGTGCTTGCACTTCATATACGGTTGTTTGCGTAGCATGGGTTTTAGCAAACACCTCGACAGTCTTTCAACCAGTGGTCTAGGCCAGGCAAACACAGTGGTAACTTCTCATGTGTTTCTTTACGTATGTTTGTCACACTCACCCTGCTCATAAGGAGGTCTGCATGCTGTCGAGCAGCTCTGGCTCCTCTCTGGTTAAAAACTTCACCTCTATTTACTGAGGAATAGTATGGGTGCTAACTTCATTGCTCAAATGTTTCATGATTTTTTTAATTATTCATTTTAATATCGGGTTTATATACAGAATAATGTATTTTATAGATACTGGCTGATTCTCTTCTTGGGTGCACGCAAATGTTGACTCGAGTGTGTGTGTGTGTGTGTATGTGTGTATGGGTGTGTGAGTGTTTCCGTGTGATTGCACATCACACAAGAGTCCTTGTGTAACTAGGATTTACCAAACACCTTGTAAGTCAGTCGACCAGTGATCTAGGTCACGCAAACACTGTGGTCCTTTCTGATATGCCAATTTACATGTGTTTATCAAATTGGTGCTGCTCCTCAGAGCTGTGCAGGCTGTGAAACAACACAGGCTACACATTGGCTAACTAATACACCACAGACTACGCTGCAAAAATTCTGGGTCTGGTTTCATTTCTCACATGTTTCAGGATTTTCTTTAAGTCTACATTTTAAAATCAGATTAAAGAAAATCAGATTGTTATATTGAAGAATGTTATTTATGGTAATTGGCCGATAATCTTGCCGTGGAAGCTCAAATGTTAACTTTTGTGTTTGTGTGTGTGTGTGTTTTATTATATGCTGTAATCCTGAGTAAGAAAGATGACTGATGAGTAGGAAGGGCCTAACAGACAGGCCAACAAAGAAATTCAGGTTTCGAAAAATATATATACAAAGCCAAATCTGATGGTAGGCAAAACATGCTGATTCTACACACCTAGAAGCAGCAGCTGCATGAGATGGCCTGCAGAGCTACTTCACACAGTACCCTTTCTGGAAAATGTTCGCAGCACCACTCCCTAACCCACAGTTGATTGGATCTTCCTTGTGAGATGGAAGCACTCTGATGTGCCCTTCCTTGAAAACTCCACTGACCTTCCCCTGCAACATGCTGATAGAAGTCCTGCTCTGATCTACTTTGCAAAATTGCTGATATATCTATGAAGATGCTGGGAGAAGACCTGGCCACATCTTCCTTGAAAGATGCTTTCGATGTGCTATGCAAGATGGTGAGAGAAGACGTACTAGGGTGTTCCTAGTAAGAGGTCGCTAATCTTCCTTGCAAGATGCCGGGAGAACCTGCTCTGAGCTGTCTTTCAAGATGTCATTCATATTTCTTCACGGTGCTGAAAGAAGGCCTACGCTGATCTTCCCTGATCTGCCTTGCAAGATGCCGGTAGATGACCAGCCATGATGTTCCTCTCAAGTTGCTCCAGCCCTTCCCTGCAAGGTGCCTGAGAAGAACTGCAAGCTATCCCTGTTACCCTTGATGGGTGCTGAGAGAAGTCCTGGTCTGATCTTCCTTTCAAGATGCTTCCATCAGCCTTGCAAGATGCTGATGGAAGACATGGTGTGATCTGCCATGCTAGATTTTGCATACTTCTTACCGAGAGGCTGATACATTACTTGCTCAGAACTTCCTTTCAAGATGTGCATGGCCTTCTGATCTGCCATGCAACATTTTGCTGACCTTACTTGCAAGATGTGATACAAGACCTGCTTTAGCCTCCTTGCAAGTAATCCCTGATCTCCCTGTAGAAGTGCTGAGGGAAGACCCGCTCTGATCTTTCTGGCAAGATTTTGCTGATCTTCCTTGCAAGATGCTGACCGAAGACCGGCTCTGACCTGTCTTGCAACATGTCGCCAATCTTCCTTGGAAGATGCTGACAGATGACAACGTATGATAATCCATGCAAAATATCCCTCGTCTTCCTTAAATCGTGCTGAGATGAGACTTGTCCCGATCTACTTGCAACCTGCTTCTGATCTGCCTTGCAAGATGGCGACGGAAGACGTGCTCTGATCTTCCTTGCACGTGTGGATGATCGTGTTTGCAACATAGAAGACCTGCTCTGGTCTTCCTTGCTAAATGCTGAGGATCTTCCTTGCAAGATTCTGATAGGAGAGCTTCTCTGGTCTTTCTGGCTAGATGTGGCAGATATTCCTTGCAAGATGCTGTGAGGAGACCTGGTCTAAGCTACCTAGCAAGATATTGCAGATTCTCCAGCGAGGATGCTGATAGAAGACCTGCGCTAATCAACCTTGCAAGACATCACCGATCTGCTTGGCAAGATAGAAGACCTGATCTGATCTCTCTTGCATGTGACTACTGGTCATCCTTGCAAGATGCTGAGGGCAAGTTGAGGGAGATGTTCCCATGTGCGCCTGCGTCTCCGTCTTCAATGGGTCTGAGCCCAGTTCAGGCATCAGGAGGCTCCTATGTGAGTGAAATTATTCTCCCTCCAGCTCTCTGGAAAATTTTGGGTAGGTATGCATAGGGTTCACTTCTCCTTTTTCTCTTCTTATGTTCGCTTCAAAAGGTTTGTGGGGAAAAGTAGGACTTTTATCTATATTTCATGATTGCACATCAAGACCAGGGCATATGCAGAGTGCTACGCCCTTAGAGAGACATGTTTTGGGGGTCTTGAATGTGTGTGTGTGTGTGTATGCATGTATGTGTGTCCTTGCATATCATATACGGTTGTTTGCGTAGCATGGGTTTTAGCAAACACCTCGACAGTCTGTCAACCAGTGGTCTAGGCCAGGCAAACACGGTGGTAACTTCGCATGTGCTTCTTTACGTATGTTTCTCACATTCACCCTGCTCATAAGGAGTTCTGCATGCTGTCGAGCAGCTCTGGCTCCTCTCTGGTTAAAAACTTCACCTCTTCTTACTGAGGAATAATATGGGTGCTAATTTCATTGCTCAAAGGTTTCATGATTTTTAATTATTCATTTTAATATCGGGTTTATATACAGAATAATGTATTTTAAAGATACTGGCTGATTCTCTTCTTGGGTGCACGCAAATGTTGACTCGAGTGTGTGTGTGTGTGTGTGTATGTGTGTATGGGTGTGTGAGTGTTTCCGTGTGATTGCACATCACACAAGAGTCCTTGTGTAACTAGGATTTACCAAACACATTGTAAGTCAGTCGACCAGTGATCTAGGTCACGCAAACACTGTGGTCCTTTCTGATATGCCAATTTACATGTGTTTATCAAATTGGTGCTGCTCCTCAGAGCTGTGCAGGCTGTGAAACAACACAGGCTACACATTGGCTAACTAATACACCACAGACTACGCTGCAAAAATTCTGGGTCTGGTTTCATTTCTCACATGTTTCAGGATTTTCTTTAAGTCTACATTTTAAAATCAGATTAAAGAAAATCAGATTGTTATATTGAAGAATGTTATTTATGGTAATTGGCCGATACTCTTGCCGTGGAAGCTCAAATGTTAACTTTTGTGTTTGTGTGTGTGTGTGTTTTATTATATGCTGTAATCCTGAGTAAGAAAGATGACTGATGAGTAGGAAGGGCCTAACAGACAGGCCAACAAAGAAATTCAGGTTTCGAAAAATATATATACAAAGCCAAATCTGATGGTAGGCAAAACATGCTGATTCTACACACCTAGAAGCAGCAGATGCATGAGATGGCCTGCAGAGCTACTTCACACAGTACCTATTCTGGAAAATGTTCGCAGCACCACTCCCTAACCCACAGTTGATTGGACCTTCCTTGTGAGATGGAAGCACTCTGATGTGCCCTTCCTTGAAAACTCCACTGACCTTCCCCTGCAACATGCTGATAGAAGTCCTGCTCTGATCTACTTTGCAAAATTGCTGATATATCTATGAAGATGCTGGGAGAAGACCTGGCCACATCTTCCTTGAAAGATGCTTTAGATGTGCTATGCAAGATGGTGAGAGAAGACGTACTAGGGTGTTCCTAGTAAGAGGTCGCTAATCTTCCTTGCAAGATGCCGGGAGAACCTGCTCTGAGCTGTCTTTCAAGATGTCATTCATATTTCTTCAGGGTGCTGAAAGAAGGCCTACGCTGATCTTCCCTGATCTGCCTTGCAAGATGCCGGTAGACGACCAGCCATGATGTTCCTCTCAAGTTGCTCCAGCCCTTCCCTGCAAGGTGCCTGAGAAGAACTGCAAGCTATCCCTGTTACACTTGATGGGTGCTGAGAGAAGTCCTGGTCTGATCTTCCTTTCAAGATGCTTCCATCAGCCTTGCAAGATGCTGATGGAAGACATGGTGTGATCTGCCATGCCAGATTTTGCATACTTCTTACCGAGAGGCTGATACAATACTTGCTCAGAACTTCCTTTCAAGATGTGCATGGCCTTCTGATCTGCCATGCAACATTTTGCTGACCTTACTTGCAAGATGTGATACAAGACCTGCTTTAGCCTCCTTGCAAGTAATCCCTGATCTCCCTGTAGAAGTGCTGAGGGAAGACCCGCTCTGATCTTTCTGGCAAGATTTTGCTGATCTTCCTTGCAAGATGCTGACCGAAGCCCGGCTCTGACCTGCCTTGCAACATGTCGCCAATCTTCCTTGGAAGATGCTGACAGATGACAAGGCATGATAATCCATGCAAAATATCCCTCGTCTTCCTTAAATCGTGCTGAGATGAGACTTGTCCCGATCTACTTGCAACCTGCTTCTGATCTGCCTTGCAAGATGGCGACGGAAGACGTGCTCTGATCTTCCTTGCACGTGTGGATGATCGTGTTTGCAACATAGAAGACCTGCTCTGGTCTTCCTTGCTAAATGCTGAGGATCTTCCTTGCAAGATTCTGATAGGAGAGCTTCTCTGGTCTTTCTGGCTAGATGTGGCAGATATTCCTTGCAAGATGCTGTGAGGAGACCTGGTCTAAGCTACCTAGCAAGATATTGCAGATTCTCCAGCGAGGATGCTGATAGAAGACCTGCGCTAATCAACCTTGCAAGACATCACCGATCTGCTTGGCAAGATAGAAGACCTGCTCTGAGATCCCTTGGATGTGACTACTGGTCATCCTTGCAAGATGCTGAGGGCAAGCTGAGGGAGATGTTCCCATGTGCGCCTGCGTCTCCGCCTTCAATGGGTCTGAGCCCAGTTCAGGCATCAGGAGGCTCATAGGTGAGTGAAATTATTCTCCCTCCTGCTCTCTGGAAAATTTTGGGTAGGTATGCATAGGGTTCTCTTCTCCTTTTGCTCTTCTTATGTTCTCTTCAAAAGGTTTGTGGGTAAAAGTAGGACTTTTATCTGTATTTCATGATTGCACATCAAGACCAGGGCATATGCAGAGTGCTACCCCCTTAGAGAGACATGTTTTGGGGGTCTTGCATGTGTGTGTGTGTGTGTGTGTATGCATGTATGTGTGTCCTTGCACATCATATACGGTTGTTTGCGTAGCATGGGTTTTAGCAAACACCTCGACAGTCTGTCAACCAGTGGTCTAGGCCAGGCAAACACGGTGGTAACTTCGCATGTGCTTCTTTACGTATGTTTCTCACACTCACCCTGCTCATAAGGAGTTCTGCATGCTGTCGAGCAGCTCTGGCTCCTCTCTGGTTAAAAACTTCACCTCTTCTTACTGAGGAATAGTATGGGTGCTAATTTCATTGCTCAAAGGTTTCATGATTTTTTTAATTATTCATTTTAATATCGGGTTTATATACAGAATAATGTATTTTAAAGAAACTGGCTGATGCTCTTTTTGGGTGCACGCAAATGTTGACTCGTGTGTGTGTGTGTATGTGTGTATGGGTTTGTGAGTGTTTCCGTGTAATTGCACATAACACAAGAGTCCTTGTGTAACTAGGATTTACCAAACACCTTGGAAGTCAGTCGAACAGTGGTCTAGGTCACGCAAACACTGTGGTACTTTCTGATATGCCAATTTACATGTGTTTATCAAATTGGTGCTGCTCCTCAGTTCTGTGCAGGCTGTGAAACAACACAGGCTACACATTGGCTAACTAATACACCACAGACTACGCTGCAAAAATTCTGGGTCTGGTTTCATTTCTCACATGTTTCAGGATTTTCTTTAAGTCTACATTTTAAAATCAGATTAAAGAAAATCAGATTGTTATATTGAAGAATGTTATTTATGGTAATTGGCCGATAATCTTGCCGTGGAAGCTCAAATGTTAACTTTTGTGTTTGTGTGTGTGTGTTTTTTATTATATGCTGTAATCCTGAGTAAGAAAGATGACTGATGAGTAGGAAGGGCCTAACAGACAGGCCAACAAAGAAATTCAGGTTTCAAAAAATATATATACAAAGCCAAATCTGATGGTAGGCAAAACATGCTGATTCTACACACCTAGAAGCAGCAGCTGCATGAGATGGCCTGCAGAGCTACTTCACACAGTACCCTTTCTGGAAAATGTTCGCAGCACCACTCCCTAACCCACAGTTGATTGGACCTTCCTTGTGAGATGGAAGCACTCTGATGTGCCCTTCCTTGAAAACTCCACTGACCTTCCCCTGCAACATGCTGATAGAAGTCCTGCTCTGATCTACTTTGCAAAATTGCTGATATATCTATGAAGATGCTGGGAGAAGACCTGGCCACATCTTCCTTGAAAGATGCTTTCGATGTGCTATGCAAGATGGTGAGAGAAGACGTACTAGGGTGTTCCTAGTAAGAGGTCGCTAATCTTCCTTACAAGATGCCGGGAGAACCTGCTCTGAGCTGTCTTTCAAGATGTCATTCATATTTCTTCACGGTGCGGAAAGAAGGCCTACGCTGATCTTCCCTGATCTTCCTTGCAAGATGCCGGTAGACGACCAGCCATGATGTTCCTCTCAAGTTGCTCCAGCCCTTCCCTGCAAGGTGCCTGAGAAGAACTGCAAGCTATCCCTGTTACACTTGATGGGTGCTGAGAGAAGTCCTGGTCTGATCTTCCTTTCAAGATGCTTCCATCAGCCTTGCAAGATGCTGATGGAAGACATGGTGTGATCTGCCATGCCAGATTTTGCATACTTCTTACCGAGAGGCTGATACAATACTTGCTCAGAACTTCCTTTCAAGATGTGCATGGCTTTCTGATCTGCCATGCAACATTTTGCTGACCTTACTTGCAAGATGTGATACAAGACCTGCTTTAGCCTCCTTGCAAGTAATCCCTGATCTCCCTGTAGAAGTGCTGAGGGAAGACCCGCTCTGATCTTTCTGGCAAGATTTTGCTGATCTTCCTTGCAAGATGCTGACCGAAGACCGGCTCTGACCTGTCTTGCAACATGTCGCCAATCTTCCTTGGAAGATGCTGACAGATGACAACGCATGATAATCCATGCAAAATATCCCTCGTCTTCCATAAATCGTGCTGAGATGAGACTTGTCCCGATCTACTTGCAACTTGCTTCTGATCTGCCTTGCAAGATGGCGACGGAAGACGTGCTCTGATCTTCCTTGCACGTGTGGATGATCGTGTTTGCAACATAGAAGACCTGCTCTGGTCTTCCTTGCTAAATGCTGAGGATCTTCCTTGCAAGATTCTGATAGGAGAGCCTCTCTGGTCTTTCTGGCTAGATGTGGCAGATATTCCTTGCAAGATGCTGTGAGGAGACCTGGTCTAAGCTACCTAGCAAGATATTGCAGATTCTCCAGCGAGGATGCTGATAGAAGACCTGCGCTAATCAACCTTGCAAGACATCACCGATCTGCTTGGCAAGATAGAAGACCTGATCTGATCTCTCTTGCATGTGACTACTGGTCATCCTTGCAAGATGCTGAGGGCAAGTTGAGGGAGATGTTCCCATGTGCGCCTGCGTCTCCGCCTTCAATGGGTCTGAGCCCAGTTCAGGCATCAGGAGGCTCCTATGTGAGTGAAATTATTCTCCCTCCAGCTCTCTGGAAAATTTTGGGTAGGTATGCATAGGGTTCACTTCTCCTTTTTCTCTTCTTATGTTCGCTTCAAAAGGTTTGTGGGGAAAAGTAGGACTTTTATCTATATTTCATGATTGCACATCAAGACCAGGGCATATGCAGAGTGCTACGCCCTTAGAGAGACATGTTTTGGGGGTTCTTGAATGTGTGTGTGTGTGTGTATGCATGTATGTGTGTCCTTGCACATCATATACGGTTGTTTGCGTAGCATGGGTTTTAGCAAACACCTCGACAGTCTGTCAACCAGTGGTCTAGGCCAGGCAAACACGGTGGTAACTTCGCATGTGCTTCTTTACGTATGTTTCTCACATTCACCCTGCTCATAAGGAGTTCTGCATGCTGTTGAGCAGCTCTGGCTCCTCTCTGGTTAAAAACTTCACCTCCTCTTACTGAGGAATAGTATGGGTGCTAATTTCATTGCTCAAAAGTTTCATGATTTTTAATTATTCATTTTAATATCGGGTTTATATACAGAATAATGTATTTTAAAGATACTGGCTGATGCTCTTGTTGGGTACACGCAAATGTTGACTCGTGTGTGTGTGTGTGTGTGTGTGTGTGAGTGTTTCCGTGTGATTGCACATCACACAAGAGTCCTTGTGTAACTAGGATTTACCAAACACCTTGGAAGTCAGTCGAACAGTGGTCTAGGTCACGCAAACACTGTGGTCCTTTCTGATATGCCAATTTACATGTGTTTATCAAATTGGTGCTGCTCCTCAGTTCTGTGCAGGCTGTGAAACAACACAGGCTACACATTGGCTAACTAATACACCACAGACTACGCTGCTATAATTCTGGGTCTGGTTTCATTTCTCACGTGTTTCAGGTTTTCTTTAAGTCTACATATTAAAATCAGATTAAAGAAAATCAGATTGTTATATTGAAGAATGTTATTTAAGGTAATTGGCCGATAATCTTGCCGTGCAAGCTCAAATGTTAACTTTTGTGTTTGTGTGTGTGTGTGTGTTATTGTATGCTGTAATCCTGAGTTAGAGAGACGACTGATGAGTAGGAAGGGCATAACTGACAGGCCAACAAAGAAATTCAGTTGTCGAAAAATATATATACATAGCCAAATCTGATGGTAGGCACAACATGCTGATACTACACACCTAGAAGCAGCTGCTGCATGAGATGTCCTGCAGAGCTACTTCACACAGTACCTTTTCTGGAAGATGTTCGCAGCACCACTCCCTAAACCACAGATGATAGGATCTACCTTGTGAGATGGGATCACTCTGATGTGCCCTTCGTTAAAACTCCACTGACCTTACCTTGAAACATGCTGATAGAAGACCTGCTCTGATCTGCTTTGCAAAATTGCTGATATATCTCTGAAGATGCTGGGAGAAGACCTGGCCACATCTTCCTTGAAAGAAGCTTTCGATGTGCCATGCAAGATGGTGAGAGAAGACGTACTAGGGTGTTCCTAGAAAGAGATCGCTAATCTTCCTTGCAAGATGCCCGGGAAACCTGCTCTGAGCTGTCTTTCAAGATGTCATTCATATTTCTTAATGGTGCTGAAAGAAGGCCTACGCTGATCTTCCCTGATCTGCCTTGCAAGATGCCGGTAGATGACCAGCCATGATGTTCCTCGCAAGTTGCTTCAGCCCTTCCCGGCAAGGTGCCAGAGAAGAACTGCAAGCTATCCCTTTTACCCTTAATGGGTGCTGAGAGAAGACCTGGTCTGTTCTTCCTTTCAAGATGCTTCCATCAGCCTTGCAGGATGCTGATGGAAGACCTGGTGTGATCTGCCATGCCAGATTTTGCGGATCTCCTTACCCAGAGGCTGATACAATACTTGCTGAGATCTTCCTTGCAAGATGTGCCTGGCCTTCCGATCTGCCATGCACGAGATTGCTCACCTTCCTTGCAAGATGCTGTTACAAGACCTGCTTTAGCCTCCTTGCAAGTAATCCCTGGTCTTCCTTTAGAGGTGCTGAGGCAAGACCTGCTCTGATCTTTCTGGCAAGGTTTTGCTGATCTTCCTTGCAAGATGCTGACCGAAGACCGGCTCTGACCTGCCTTGCAAGATGTGGCCGATCGTCCTTGGAAGATGGTGACAGATGACCTGGCCTGATAATCCGTGCAAAATATCCCTCGTCTTCCTTAAATCGTGCTGAGATGAGACTTGTCCCGATCTTCTTGCAACCTACTTCTGATCTCCCTTGCAAGATGGCGACGGAAGAGGTGCTCTGATCTTCCTTGCACGTGTGGATGTTCGTGTTTGCAATGTAGAAGACCGGCTCTGGTCTTCCTTGCTAAATGCTGAGGATCTTCCTTGCAAGATTCTGATAGGAGAGCTTCTCTGGTCTTTCTGGCTAGATGTGGCAGATATTCCTTGCAAGATGCTGTGAGGAGACCTGGTCTAAGCTACCTAGCAAGATATTGCAGATTCTCCAGCGAGGATGCTGATAGAAGACCTGCGCTAATCAACCTTGCAAGACATCACCGATCTGCTTGGCAAGATAGAAGACCTGCTCTGATCTCCCTTGGATGTGACTACTGGTCACCCTTGCAAGGTGTTGAGGGCAAGTTGAGGTAGATGTTCCCATGTGCGCCTGCGTCTCCGCCTTCAATGTGTCTGAGCCCAGTTCAGGCATCAGGAGGCTCACAGGTGAGTGAAATTATTCTCCCTCCTGCTCTCTGGAAAATTTTGGGTAGCTATGCATAGGGTTCACTTCTCCTTTTTCTCTTCTTATGTTTGCTTCAAATGGTTTGTGGGGAAAAGTAGGATTTTAACTATATTTCATGATTGCTCATCAAGACCAGGGCATATGCAGAGTGCTACGCCCTTAGAGAGACATGTTTGGGGGGTCCTGAATGTGTGTGTGTGTGTGTGTGCTTGCACTTCATATACGGTTGTTTGCGTAGCATGGGTTTTAGCAAACACCTCGACAGTCTTTCAACCAGTGGTCTAGGCCAGGCAAACACAGTGGTAACTTCTCATGTGTTTCTTTACGTATGTTTGTCACACTCACCCTGCTCATAAGGAGGTCTGCATGCTGTCGAGCAGCCCTGGCTCCTCTCTGGTTAAAAACTTCACCTCTATTTACTGAGGAATAGTATGGGTGCTAACTTCATTGCTCAAATGTTTCATGATTTTTTTAATTATTCATTTTAATATCGGGTTTATATACAGAATAATGTATTTTAAAGATACTGGCTGATTCTCTTCTTGGGTGCACGCAAATGTTGACTCGAGTGTGTGTGTGTGTGTGTATGTGTGTATGGGTGTGTGAGTGTTTCCGTGTGATTGCACATCACACAAGAGTCCTTGTGTAACTAGGATTTACCAAACACCTTGTAAGTCAGTCGACCAGTGATCTAGGTCACGCAAACACTGTGGTCCTTTCTGATATGCCAATTTACATGTGTTTATCAAATTGGTGCTGCTCGTCAGAGCTGTGCAGGCTGTGAAACAACACAGGCTACACATTGGCTAACTAATACACCACAGACTACGCTGCAAAAATTCTGGGTCTGGTTTCATTTCTCACATGTTTCAGGATTTTCTTTAAGTCTACATTTTAAAATCAGATTAAAGAAAATCAGATTGTTATATTGAAGTATGTTATTTATGGTAATTGGCCGATAATCTTGCTGTGGAAGCTCAAATGTTAACTTTTGTGTTTGTGTGTGTGTGTGTTTTATTATATGCTGTAATCCTGAGTAAGAAAGATGACTGATGAGTAGGAAGGGCCTAACAGACAGGCCAACAAAGAAATTCAGGTTTCGAAAAATATATATACAAAGCCAAATCTGATGGTAGGCAAAACATGCTGATTCTACACACCTAGAAGCAGCAGCTGCATGAGATGGCCTGCAGAGCTACTTCACACAGTACCTATTCTGGAAAATGTTCGCAGCACCACTCCCTAACCCACAGTTGATTGGACCTTCCTTGTGAGATGGAAGCACTCTGATGTGCCCTTCCTTGAAAACTCCACTGACCTTCCCCTGCAACATGCTGATAGAAGTCCTGCTCTGATCTACTTTGCAAAATTGCTGATATATCTATGAAGATGCTGGGAGAAGACCTGGCCACATCTTCCTTGAAAGATGCTTTCGATGTACTATGCAAGATGGTGAGAGAAGACGTACTAGGGTGTTCCTAGTAAGAGGTCGCTAATCTTCCTTGCAAGATGCCGGGAGAACCTGCTCTGAGCTGTCTTTCAAGATGTCATTCATATTTCTTCAGGGTGCTGAAAGAAGGCCTACGCTGATCTTCCCTGATCTTCCTTGCAAGATGCCGGTAGACGACCAGCCATGATGTTCCTCTCAAGTTGCTCCAGCCCTTCCCTGCAAGGTGCCTGAGAAGAACTGCAAGCTATCCCTGTTACACTTGATGGGTGCTGAGAGAAGTCCTGGTCTGATCTTCCTTTCAAGATGCTTCCATCAGCCTTGCAAGATGCTGATGGAAGACATGGTGTGATCTGCCATGCCAGATTTTGCATACTTCTTACCGAGAGGCTGATACAATACTTGCTCAGAACTTCCTTTCAAGATGTGCATGGCCTTCTGATCTGCCATGCAACATTTTGCTGACCTTACTTGCAAGATGTGATACAAGACCTGCTTTAACCTCCTTGCAAGTAATCCCTGATCTCCCTGTAGAAGTGCTGAGGGAAGACCCGCTCTGATCTTTCTGGCAAGATTTTGCTGATCTTCCTTGCAAGATGCTGACCGAAGACCGGCTCTGACCTGCCTTGCAACATGTCGCCAATCTTCCTTGGAAGATGCTGACAGATGACAACGCATGATAATCCATGCAAAATATCCCTCGTCTTCCTTAAATCGTGCTGAGATGAGACTTGTCCCGATCTACTTGCAACCTGCTTCTGATCTGCCTTGCAAGATGGCGACGGAAGACGTGCTCTGATCTTCCTTGCACGTGTGGATGATCGTGTTTGCAACATAGAAGACCTGCTCTGGTCTTCCTTGCTAAATGCTGAGGATCTTCCTTGCAAGATTCTGATAGGAGAGCTTCTCTGGTCTTTCTGGCTAGATGTGGCAGATATTCCTTGCAAGATGCTGTGAGGAGACCTGGTCTAAGCTACCTAGCAAGATATTGCAGATTCTCCAGCGAGGATGCTGATAGAAGACCTGCGCTAATCAACCTTGCAAGACATCACCGATCTGCTTGGCAAGATAGAAGACCTGCTCTGATCTCCCTTGGATGTGACTACTGGTCATCCTTGCAAGATGCTGAGGGCAAGCTGAGGGAGATGTTCCCATGTGCGCCTGCGTCTCCGTCTTCAATGGGTCTGAGCCCAGTTCAGGCATCAGGAGGCTCCTATGTGAGTGAAATTATTCTCCCTCCAGCTCTCTGGAAAATTTTGGGTAGGTATGCATAGGGTTCACTTCTCCTTTTTCTCTTCTTATGTTTGCTTCAAAAGGTTTGTGGGGAAAAGTAGGACTTTTATCTATATTTCATGATTGCACATCAAGACCAGGGCATATGCAGAGTGCTACGCCCTTAGAGAGACATGTTTTGGGGGTCTTGAATGTGTGTGTGTGTGTGTATGCATGTATGTGTGTCCTTGCACATCATATACGGTTGTTTGCGTAGCATGGGTTTTAGCAAACACCTCGACAGTCTGTCAACCAGTGGTCTAGGCCAGGAAAACACGGTGGTAACTTCGCATGTGCTTCTTTACGTATGTTTCTCACATTCACCCTGCTCATAAGGAGTTCTGCATGCTGTCGAGCAGCTCTGGCTCCTCTCTGGTTAAAAACTTCACCTCTTCTTACTGAGGAATAGTATGGGTGCTAATTTCATTGCTCAAAAGTTTCATGATTTTTAATTATTCATTTTAATATCGGGTTTATATACAGAATAATGTATTTTAAAGATACTGGCTGATGCTCTTGTTGGGTACACGCAAATGTTGACTCGTGTGTGTGTGTGTGTGTGTGTTTGTGTGTGTGTGTGAGTGTTTCCGTGTGATTGCACATCACACAAGAGTCCTTGTGTAACTAGGATTTACCAATCACCTTGGAAGTCAGTCGAACAGTGGTCTAGGTCACGCAAACACTGTGGTCCTTTCTGATATGCCAATTTACATGTGTTTATCAAATTGGTGCTGCTCCTCAGTTCTGTGCAGGCTGTGAAACAACACAGGCTACACATTGACTAACTAATACACCACAGACTACGCTGCTATAATTCTGGGTCTGGTTTCATTTCTCACGTGTTTCAGGTTTTCTTTAAGTCTACATATTAAAATCAGATTAAAGAAAATCAGATTGTTATATTGAAGAATGTTATTTAAGGTAATTGGCCGATAATCTTGCCGTGCAAGCTCAAATGTTAACTTTTGTGTTTGTGTGTGTGTGTGTTATTGTATGCTGTAATCCTGAGTTAGAGAGACGACTGATGAGCAGGAAGGGCATAACTGACAGGCCAACAAAGAAATTCAGGTGTCGAAAAATATATATACATAGCCAAATCTGATGGTAGGCACAACATGCTGATACTACACACCTAGAAGCAGCTGCTGCATGAGATGTCCTGCAGAGCTACTTCACACAGTACCTTTTCTGGAAGATGTTCGCAGCACCACTCCCTAACCCACAGATGATAGGATCTACCTTGTGAGATGGGATCACTCTGATGTGCCCTTCGTTAAAACTCCACTGACCTTACCTTGAAACATGCTGATAGAAGACCTGCTCTGATCTGCTTTGCAAAATTGCTGATATATCTCTGAAGATGCTGGGAGAAGACCTGGCCAAATCTTCCTTGAAAGAAGCTTTCGATGTGCCATGCAAGATGGTGAGAGAAGACGTACTAGGGTGTTCCTAGAAAGAGATCGCTAATCTTCCTTGCAAGATGCCCGGGAAACCTGCTCTGAGCTGTCTTTCAAGATGTCATTCATATTTCTTAATGGTGCTGAAAGAAGGCCTACGCTGATCTTCCCTGATCTGCCTTGCAAGATGCCGGTAGATGACCAGCCATGATGTTCCTCGCAAGTTGCTTCAGCCCTTCCCGGCAAGGTGCCAGAGAAGAACTGCAAGCTATCCCTTTTACCCTTAATGGGTGCTGAGAGAAGACCTGGTCTGTTCTTCCTTTCAAGATGCTTCCATCAGCCTTGCAGGATGCTGATGGAAGACCTGGTGTGATCTGCCATGCCAGATTTTGCGGATCTCCTTACCCAGAGGCTGATACAATACTTGCTGAGATCTTCCTTGCAAGATGTGCCTGGCCTTCCGATCTGCCATGCAAGAGATTGCTCACCTTCCTTGCAAGATGCTGTTACAAGACCTGCTTTAGGCTCCTTGCAAGTAATCCCTGGTCTTCCTATAGAGGAGCTGAGGCAAGACCCGCTCTGATCTTTCTGGCAAGATTTTGCTGATCTTCCTTGCAAGATGCTGACCGAAGACCGGCTCTGACCTGCCTTGCAAGATGTGGCCGATCGTCCTTGGAAGATGCTGACAGATGACCTGGCCTGATAATCCGTGCAAAATATCCCTCGTCTTCCTTAAATCGTGCTGAGATGAGACTTGTCCCGATCTTCTTGCAACCTACTTCTGATCTCCCTTGCAAGATGGCGACGGAAGACGTGCTCTGATCTTCCTTGCACGTGTGGATGTTCGTGATTGCAATGTAGAAGACCGGCTCTGGTCTTCCTTGCTAAATGCTGAGGATCTTCCTTGCAAGATTCTGATAGGAGAGCTTCTCTGGTCTTTCTGGCTAGATGTGGCAGATATTCCTTGCAAGATGCTGTGAGGAGACCTGGTCTAAGCTACCTAGCAAGATATTGCAGATTCTCCAGCGAGGATGCTGATAGAAGACCTGCGCTAATCAACCTTGCAAGACATCACCGATCTGCTTGGCAAGATAGAAGACCTGCTCTGATCTCTCTTGGATGTGACTACTGGTCACCCTTGCAAGGTGTTGAGGGCAAGTTGAGGTAGATGTTCCCATGTGCGCCTGCGTCTCCTCCTTCAATGTGTCTGAGCCCAGTTCAGGCATCAGGAGGCTCACAGGTGAGTGAAATTATTCTCCCTCCTGCTCTCTGGAAAATTTTGGGTAGGTATGCATAGGGTTCACTTCTCCTTTTTCTCTTCTTATGTTTGCTTCAAATGGTTTGTGGGGAAAAGTAGGATTTTAACTATATTTCATGATTGCTCATCAAGACCAGGGCATATGCAGAGTGCTACGCTCTTAGGGAGACATGTTTGGGGGGTCCTGAATGTGTGTGTGTGTGTGTGTGTGTGTGCTTGCACTTCATATACGGTTGTTTGCGTAGCATGGGTTTTAGCAAACACCTCGACAGTCTTTCAACCAGTGGTCTAGGCCAGGCAAACACAGTGGTAACTTCTCATGTGTTTCTTTACGTATGTTTGTCACACTCACCCTGCTCATAAGGAGGTCTGCATGCTGTCGAGCAGCTCTGGCTCCTCTCTGGTTAAAAACTTCACCTCTATTTACTGAGGAATAGTATGGGTGCTAACTTCATTGCTCAAATGTTTCATGATTTTTTTAATTATTCATTTTAAGATCGGGTTTATATACAGAATAATGTATTTTAAAGATACTGGCTGATGCTCTTGTTGGGTGCACGCAAATGTTGACTCGAGTGTGTGTGTGTGTGTGTATGTGTGTATGGGTGTGTGAGTGTTTCCGTGTGATTGCACATCACACAAGAGTCCTTGTGTAACTAGGATTTACCAAACACCTTGTAAGTCAGTCGACCAGTGATCTAGGTCACGCAAACACTGTGGTCCTTTCTGATATGCCAATTTACATGTGTTTATCAAATTGGTGCTGCTCGTCAGAGCTGTGCAGGCTGTGAAACAACACAGGCTACACATTGGCTAACTAATACACCACAGACTACGCTGCAAAAATTCTGGGTCTGGTTTCATTTCTCACATGTTTCAGGATTTTCTTTAAGTCTACATTTTAAAATCAGATTAAAGAAAATCAGATTGTTATATTGAAGAATGTTATTTATGGTAATTGGCCGATAATCTTGCCGTGGAAGCTCAAATGTTAACTTTTGTGTTTGTGTGTGTGTGTGTTTTATTATATGCTGTAATCCTGAGTAAGAAAGATGACTGATGAGTAGGAAGGGCCTAACAGACAGGCCAACAAAGAAATTCAGGTTTCGAAAAATATATATACAAAGCCAAATCTGATGGTAGGCAAAACATGCTGATTCTACACACCTAGAAGCAGCAGCTGCATGAGATGGCCTGCAGAGCTACTTCACACAGTACCCTTTCTGGAAAATGTTCGCAGCACCACTCCCTAACCCACAGTTGATTGGATCTTCCTTGTGAGATGGAAGCACTCTGATGTGCCCTTCCTTGAAAACTCCACTGACCTTCCCCTGCAACATGCTGATAGAAGTCCTGCTCTGATCTACTTTGCAAAATTGCTGATATATCTATGAAGATGCTGGGAGAAGACCTGGCCACATCTTCCTTGAAAGATGCTTTCGATGTGCTATGCAAGATGGTGAGAGAAGACGTACTAGGGTGTTCCTAGTAAGAGGTCGCTAATCTTCCTTGCAAGATGCCCGGGAAACCTGCTCTGAGCTGTCTTTCAAGATGTCATTCATATTTCTTCACGGTGCTGAAAGAAGGCCTACGCTGATCTTCCCTGATCTGCCTTGCAAGATGCCGGTAGACGACCAGCCATGATGTTCCTCTCAAGTTGCTCCAGCCCTTCCCTGCAAGGTGCCAGAGAAGAACTGCAAGCTATCCCTGTTACCCTTGATGGGTGCTGAGAGAAGTCCTGGTCTGATCTTCCTTTCAAGATGCTTCCATCAGCCTTGCAAGATGCTGATGGAAGACATGGTGTGATCTGCCATGCCAGATTTTGCATACTTCTTACCGAGAGGCTGATACAATACTTGCTCAGAACTTCCTTTCAAGATGTGCATGGCCTTCTGATCTGCCATGCAACATTTTGCTGACCTTACTTGCAAGATGTGATACAAGACCTGCTTTAGCCTCCTTGCAAGTAATCCCTGATCTCCCTGTAGAAGTGCTGAGGGAAGACCCGCTCTGATCTTTCTGGCAAGATTTTGCTGATCTTCCTTGCAAGATGCTGACCGAAGCCCGGCTCTGATCTGCCTTGCAACATGTCGCCAATCTTCCTTGGAAGATGCTGACAGATGACAAGGCATGATAATCCATGCAAAATATCCCTCGTCTTCCTTAAATCGTGCTGAGATGAGACTTGTCCCGATCTACTTGCAACCTGCTTCTGATCTGCCTTGCAAGATGGCGACGGAAGACGTGCTCTGATCTTCCTTGCACGTGTGGATGATCGTGTTTGCAACATAGAAGACCTGCTCTGGTCTTCCTTGCTAAATGCTGAGGATCTTCCTTGCAAGATTCTGATAGGAGAGCTTCTCTGGTCTTTCTGGCTAGATGTGGCAGATATTCCTTGCAAGATGCTGTGAGGAGACCTGGTCTAAGCTACCTAGCAAGATATTGCAGATTCTCCAGCGAGGATGCTGATAGAAGACCTGCGCTAATCAACCTTGCAAGACATCACCGATCTGCTTGGCAAGATAGAAGACCTGCTCTGAGATCCCTTGGATGTGACTACTGGTCATCCTTGCAAGATGCTGAGGGCAAGCTGAGGGAGATGTTCCCATGTGCGCCTGCGTCTCCGCCTTCAATGGGTCTGAGCCCAGTTCAGGCATCAGGAGGCTCATAGGTGAGTGAAATTATTCTCCCTCCTGCTCTCTGGAAAATTTTGGGTAGGTATGCATAGGGTTCTCTTCTCCTTTTGCTCTTCTTATGTTCTCTTCAAAAGGTTTGTGGGTAAAAGTAGGACTTTTATCTGTATTTCATGATTGCACATCAAGACCAGGGCATATGCAGAGTGCTACCCCCTTAGAGAGACATGTTTTGGGGGTCTTGCATGTGTGTGTGTGTGTGTGTGTATGCATGTATGTGTGTCCTTGCACATCATATACGGTTGTTTGCGTAGCATGGGTTTTAGCAAACACCTCGACAGTCTGTCAACCAGTGGTCTAGGCCAGGCAAACACGGTGGTAACTTCGCATGTGCTTCTTTACGTATGTTTCTCACACTCACCCTGCTCATAAGGAGTTCTGCATGCTGTCGAGCAGCTCTGGCTCCTCTCTGGTTAAAAACTTCACCTCTTCTTACTGAGGAATAGTATGGGTGCTAATTTCATTGCTCAAAGGTTTCATGATTTTTTTAATTATTCATTTTAATATCGGGTTTATATACAGAATAATGTATTTTAAAGAAACTGGCTGATGCTCTTGTTGGGTGCACGCAAATGTTGACTCGTGTGTGTGTGTGTATGTGTGTATGGGTTTGTGAGTGTTTCCGTGTAATTGCACATAACACAAGAGTCCTTGTGTAACTAGGATTTACCAAACACCTTGGAAGTCAGTCGAACAGTGGTCTAGGTCACGCAAACACTGTGGTACTTTCTGATATGCCAATTTACATGTGTTTATCAAATTGGTGCTGCTCCTCAGTTCTGTGCAGGCTGTGAAACAACACAGGCTACACATTGGCTAACTAATACACCACAGACTACGCTGCAAAAATTCTGGGTCTGGTTTCATTTCTCACATGTTTCAGGATTTTCTTTAAGTCTACATTTTAAAATCAGATTAAAGAAAATCAGATTGTTATATTGAAGAATGTTATTTATGGTAATTGGCCGATAATCTTGCCGTGGAAGCTCAAATGTTAACTTTTGTGTTTGTGTGTGTGTGTTTTTTATTATATGCTGTAATCCTGAGTAAGAAAGATGACTGATGAGTAGGAAGGGCCTAACAGACAGGCCAACAAAGAAATTCAGGTTTCAAAAAATATATATACAAAGCCAAATCTGATGGTAGGCAAAACATGCTGATTCTACACACCTAGAAGCAGCAGCTGCATGAGATGGCCTGCAGAGCTACTTCACACAGTACCCTTTCTGGAAAATGTTCGCAGCACCACTCCCTAACCCACAGTTGATTGGACCTTCCTTGTGAGATGGAAGCACTCTGATGTGCCCTTCCTTGAAAACTCCACTGACCTTCCCCTGCAACATGCTGATAGAAGTCCTGCTCTGATCTACTTTGCAAAATTGCTGATATATCTATGAAGATGCTGGGAGAAGACCTGGCCACATCTTCCTTGAAAGATGCTTTCGATGTGCTATGCAAGATGGTGAGAGAAGACGTACTAGGGTGTTCCTAGTAAGAGGTCGCTAATCTTCCTTACAAGATGCCGGGAGAACCTGCTCTGAGCTGTCTTTCAAGATGTCATTCATATTTCTTCACGGTGCGGAAAGAAGGCCTACGCTGATCTTCCCTGATCTTCCTTGCAAGATGCCGGTAGACGACCAGCCATGATGTTCCTCTCAAGTTGCTCCAGCCCTTCCCTGCAAGGTGCCTGAGAAGAACTGCAAGCTATCCCTGTTACACTTGATGGGTGCTGAGAGAAGTCCTGGTCTGATCTTCCTTTCAAGATGCTTCCATCAGCCTTGCAAGATGCTGATGGAAGACATGGTGTGATCTGCCATGCCAGATTTTGCATACTTCTTACCGAGAGGCTGATACAATACTTGCTCAGAACTTCCTTTCAAGATGTGCATGGCTTTCTGATCTGCCATGCAACATTTTGCTGACCTTACTTGCAAGATGTGATACAAGACCTGCTTTAGCCTCCTTGCAAGTAATCCCTGATCTCCCTGTAGAAGTGCTGAGGGAAGACCCGCTCTGATCTTTCTGGCAAGATTTTGCTGATCTTCCTTGCAAGATGCTGACCGAAGACCGGCTCTGACCTGTCTTGCAACATGTCGCCAATCTTCCTTGGAAGATGCTGACAGATGACAACGCATGATAATCCATGCAAAATATCCCTCGTCTTCCATAAATCGTGCTGAGATGAGACTTGTCCCGATCTACTTGCAACTTGCTTCTGATCTGCCTTGCAAGATGGCGACGGAAGACGTGCTCTGATCTTCCTTGCACGTGTGGATGATCGTGTTTGCAACATAGAAGACCTGCTCTGGTCTTCCTTGCTAAATGCTGAGGATCTTCCTTGCAAGATTCTGATAGGAGAGCCTCTCTGGTCTTTCTGGCTAGATGTGGCAGATATTCCTTGCAAGATGCTGTGAGGAGACCTGGTCTAAGCTACCTAGCAAGATATTGCAGATTCTCCAGCGAGGATGCTGATAGAAGACCTGCGCTAATCAACCTTGCAAGACATCACCGATCTGCTTGGCAAGATAGAAGACCTGATCTGATCTCTCTTGCATGTGACTACTGGTCATCCTTGCAAGATGCTGAGGGCAAGTTGAGGGAGATGTTCCCATGTGCGCCTGCGTCTCCGCCTTCAATGGGTCTGAGCCCAGTTCAGGCATCAGGAGGCTCCTATGTGAGTGAAATTATTCTCCCTCCAGCTCTCTGGAAAATTTTGGGTAGGTATGCATAGGGTTCACTTCTCCTTTTTCTCTTCTTATGTTCGCTTCAAAAGGTTTGTGGGGAAAAGTAGGACTTTTATCTATATTTCATGATTGCACATCAAGACCAGGGCATATGCAGAGTGCTACGCCCTTAGAGAGACATGTTTTGGGGGTTCTTGAATGTGTGTGTGTGTATGCATGTATGTGTGTCCTTGCACATCATATACGGTTGTTTGCGTAGCATGGGTTTTAGCAAACACCTCGACAGTCTGTCAACCAGTGGTCTAGGCCAGGCAAACACGGTGGTAACTTCGCATGTGCTTCTTTACGTATGTTTCTCACATTCACCCTGCTCATAAGGAGTTCTGCATGCTGTTGAGCAGCTCTGGCTCCTCTCTGGTTAAAAACTTCACCTCCTCTTACTGAGGAATAGTATGGGTGCTAATTTCATTGCTCAAAAGTTTCATGATTTTTAATTATTCATTTTAATATCGGGTTTATATACAGAATAATGTATTTTAAAGATACTGGCTGATGCTCTTGTTGGGTACACGCAAATGTTGACTCGTGTGTGTGTGTGTGTGTGTGTGTGTGAGTGTTTCCGTGTGATTGCACATCACACAAGAGTCCTTGTGTAACTAGGATTTACCAAACACCTTGGAAGTCAGTCGAACAGTGGTCTAGGTCACGCAAACACTGTGGTCCTTTCTGATATGCCAATTTACATGTGTTTATCAAATTGGTGCTGCTCCTCAGTTCTGTGCAGGCTGTGAAACAACACAGGCTACACATTGGCTAACTAATACACCACAGACTACGCTGCTATAATTCTGGGTCTGGTTTCATTTCTCACGTGTTTCAGGTTTTCTTTAAGTCTACATATTAAAACCAGATTAAAGAAAATCAGATTGTTATATTGAAGAATGTTATTTAAGGTAATTGGCCGATAATCTTGCCGTGCAAGCTCAAATGTTAACTTTTGTGTTTGTGTGTGTGTGTGTGTTATTGTATGCTGTAATCCTGAGTTAGAGAGACGACTGATGAGTAGGAAGGGCATAACTGACAGGCCAACAAAGAAATTCAGTTGTCGAAAAATATATATACATAGCCAAATCTGATGGTAGGCACAACATGCTGATACTACACACCTAGAAGCAGCTGCTGCATGAGATGTCCTGCAGAGCTACTTCACACAGTACCTTTTCTGGAAGATGTTCGCAGCACCACTCCCTAAACCACAGATGATAGGATCTACCTTGTGAGATGGGATCACTCTGATGTGCCCTTCGTTAAAACTCCACTGACCTTACCTTGAAACATGCTGATAGAAGACCTGCTCTGATCTGCTTTGCAAAATTGCTGATATATCTCTGAAGATGCTGGGAGAAGACCTGGCCACATCTTCCTTGAAAGAAGCTTTCGATGTGCCATGCAAGATGGTGAGAGAAGACGTACTAGGGTGTTCCTAGAAAGAGATCGCTAATCTTCCTTGCAAGATGCCCGGGAAACCTGCTCTGAGCTGTCTTTCAAGATGTCATTCATATTTCTTAATGGTGCTGAAAGAAGGCCTACGCTGATCTTCCCTGATCTGCCTTGCAAGATGCCGGTAGATGACCAGCCATGATGTTCCTCGCAAGTTGCTTCAGCCCTTCCCGGCAAGGTGCCAGAGAAGAACTGCAAGCTATCCCTTTTACCCTTAATGGGTGCTGAGAGAAGACCTGGTCTGTTCTTCCTTTCAAGATGCTTCCATCAGCCTTGCAGGATGCTGATGGAAGACCTGGTGTGATCTGCCATGCCAGATTTTGCGGATCTCCTTACCCAGAGGCTGATACAATACTTGCTGAGATCTTCCTTGCAAGATGTGCCTGGCCTTCCGATCTGCCATGCACGAGATTGCTCACCTTCCTTGCAAGATGCTGTTACAAGACCTGCTTTAGCCTCCTTGCAAGTAATCCCTGGTCTTCCTTTAGAGGTGCTGAGGCAAGACCTGCTCTGATCTTTCTGGCAAGGTTTTGCTGATCTTCCTTGCAAGATGCTGACCGAAGACCGGCTCTGACCTGCCTTGCAAGATGTGGCCGATCGTCCTTGGAAGATGGTGACAGATGACCTGGCCTGATAATCCGTGCAAAATATCCCTCGTCTTCCTTAAATCGTGCTGAGATGAGACTTGTCCCGATCTTCTTGCAACCTACTTCTGATCTCCCTTGCAAGATGGCGACGGAAGACGTGCTCTGATCTTCCTTGCACGTGTGGATGTTCGTGTTTGCAATGTAGAAGACCGGCTCTGGTCTTCCTTGCTAAATGCTGAGGATCTTCCTTGCAAGATTCTGATAGGAGAGCTTCTCTGGTCTTTCTGGCTAGATGTGGCAGATATTCCTTGCAAGATGCTGTGAGGAGACCTGGTCTAAGCTACCTAGCAAGATATTGCAGATTCTCCAGCGAGGATGCTGATAGAAGACCTGCGCTAATCAACCTTGCAAGACATCACCGATCTGCTTGGCAAGATAGAAGACCTGCTCTGATCTCCCTTGGATGTGACTACTGGTCACCCTTGCAAGGTGTTGAGGGCAAGTTGAGGTAGATGTTCCCATGTGCGCCTGCGTCTCCGCCTTCAATGTGTCTGAGCCCAGTTCAGGCATCAGGAGGCTCACAGGTGAGTGAAATTATTCTCCCTCCTGCTCTCTGGAAAATTTTGGGTAGCTATGCATAGGGTTCACTTCTCCTTTTTCTCTTCTTATGTTTGCTTCAAATGGTTTGTGGGGAAAAGTAGGATTTTAACTATATTTCATGATTGCTCATCAAGACCAGGGCATATGCAGAGTGCTACGCCCTTAGAGAGACATGTTTGGGGGGTCCTGAATGTGTGTGTGTGTGTGTGTGCTTGCACTTCATATACGGTTGTTTGCGTAGCATGGGTTTTAGCAAACACCTCGACAGTCTTTCAACCAGTGGTCTAGGCCAGGCAAACACAGTGGTAACTTCTCATGTGTTTCTTTACGTATGTTTGTCACACTCACCCTGCTCATAAGGAGGTCTGCATGCTGTCGAGCAGCCCTGGCTCCTCTCTGGTTAAAAACTTCACCTCTATTTACTGAGGAATAGTATGGGTGCTAACTTCATTGCTCAAATGTTTCATGATTTTTTTAATTATTCATTTTAATATCGGGTTTATATACAGAATAATGTATTTTAAAGATACTGGCTGATTCTCTTCTTGGGTGCACGCAAATGTTGACTCGAGTGTGTGTGTGTGTGTGTGTATGTGTGTATGGGTGTATGAGTGTTTCCGTGTGATTGCACATCACACAAGAGTCCTTGTGTAACTAGGATTTACCAAACACCTTGTAAGTCAGTCGACCAGTGATCTAGGTCACGCAAACACTGTGGTCCTTTCTGATATGCCAATTTACATGTGTTTATCAAATTGGTGCTGCTCGTCAGAGCTGTGCAGGCTGTGAAACAACACAGGCTACACATTGGCTAACTAATACACCACAGACTACGCTGCAAAAATTCTGGGTCTGGTTTCATTTCTCACATGTTTCAGGATTTTCTTTAAGTCTACATTTTAAAATCAGATTAAAGAAAATCAGATTGTTATATTGAAGTATGTTATTTATGGTAATTGGCCGATAATCTTGCTGTGGAAGCTCAAATGTTAACTTTTGTGTTTGTGTGTGTGTGTGTTTTATTATATGCTGTAATCCTGAGTAAGAAAGATGACTGATGAGTAGGAAGGGCCTAACAGACAGGCCAACAAAGAAATTCAGGTTTCGAAAAATATATATACAAAGCCAAATCTGATGGTAGGCAAAACATGCTGATTCTACACACCTAGAAGCAGCAGCTGCATGAGATGGCCTGCAGAGCTACTTCACACAGTACCTATTCTGGAAAATGTTCGCAGCACCACTCCCTAACCCACAGTTGATTGGACCTTCCTTGTGAGATGGAAGCACTCTGATGTGCCCTTCCTTGAAAACTCCACTGACCTTCCCCTGCAACATGCTGATAGAAGTCCTGCTCTGATCTACTTTGCAAAATTGCTGATATATCTATGAAGATGCTGGGAGAAGACCTGGCCACATCTTCCTTGAAAGATGCTTTCGATGTACTATGCAAGATGGTGAGAGAAGACGTACTAGGGTGTTCCTAGTAAGAGGTCGCTAATCTTCCTTGCAAGATGCCGGGAGAACCTGCTCTGAGCTGTCTTTCAAGATGTCATTCATATTTCTTCAGGGTGCTGAAAGAAGGCCTACGCTGATCTTCCCTGATCTTCCTTGCAAGATGCCGGTAGACGACCAGCCATGATGTTCCTCTCAAGTTGCTCCAGCCCTTCCCTGCAAGGTGCCTGAGAAGAACTGCAAGCTATCCCTGTTACACTTGATGGGTGCTGAGAGAAGTCCTGGTCTGATCTTCCTTTCAAGATGCTTCCATCAGCCTTGCAAGATGCTGATGGAAGACATGGTGTGATCTGCCATGCCAGATTTTGCATACTTCTTACCGAGAGGCTGATACAATACTTGCTCAGAACTTCCTTTCAAGATGTGCATGGCCTTCTGATCTGCCATGCAACATTTTGCTGACCTTACTTGCAAGATGTGATACAAGACCTGCTTTAACCTCCTTGCAAGTAATCCCTGATCTCCCTGTAGAAGTGCTGAGGGAAGACCCGCTCTGATCTTTCTGGCAAGATTTTGCTGATCTTCCTTGCAAGATGCTGACCGAAGACCGGCTCTGACCTGCCTTGCAACATGTCGCCAATCTTCCTTGGAAGATGCTGACAGATGACAACGCATGATAATCCATGCAAAATATCCCTCGTCTTCCTTAAATCGTGCTGAGATGAGACTTGTCCCGATCTACTTGCAACCTGCTTCTGATCTGCCTTGCAAGATGGCGACGGAAGACGTGCTCTGATCTTCCTTGCACGTGTGGATGATCGTGTTTGCAACATAGAAGACCTGCTCTGGTCTTCCTTGCTAAATGCTGAGGATCTTCCTTGCAAGATTCTGATAGGAGAGCTTCTCTGGTCTTTCTGGCTAGATGTGGCAGATATTCCTTGCAAGATGCTGTGAGGAGACCTGGTCTAAGCTACCTAGCAAGATATTGCAGATTCTCCAGCGAGGATGCTGATAGAAGACCTGCGCTAATCAACCTTGCAAGACATCACCGATCTGCTTGGCAAGATAGAAGACCTGCTCTGATCTCCCTTGGATGTGACTACTGGTCATCCTTGCAAGATGCTGAGGGCAAGCTGAGGGAGATGTTCCCATGTGCGCCTGCGTCTCCGTCTTCAATGGGTCTGAGCCCAGTTCAGGCATCAGGAGGCTCCTATGTGAGTGAAATTATTCTCCCTCCAGCTCTCTGGAAAATTTTGGGTAGGTATGCATAGGGTTCACTTCTCCTTTTTCTCTTCTTATGTTTGCTTCAAAAGGTTTGTGGGGAAAAGTAGGACTTTTATCTATATTTCATGATTGCACATCAAGACCAGGGCATATGCAGAGTGCTACGCCCTTAGAGAGACATGTTTTGGGGGTCTTGAATGTGTGTGTGTGTGTATGCATGTATGTGTGTCCTTGCACATCATATACGGTTGTTTGCGTAGCATGGGTTTTAGCAAACACCTCGACAGTCTGTCAACCAGTGGTCTAGGCCAGGAAAACACGGTGGTAACTTCGCATGTGCTTCTTTACGTATGTTTCTCACATTCACCCTGCTCATAAGGAGTTCTGCATGCTGTCGAGCAGCTCTGGCTCCTCTCTGGTTAAAAACTTCACCTCTTCTTACTGAGGAATAGTATGGGTGCTAATTTCATTGCTCAAAAGTTTCATGATTTTTAATTATTCATTTTAATATCGGGTTTATATACAGAATAATGTATTTTAAAGATACTGGCTGATGCTCTTGTTGGGTACACGCAAATGTTGACTCCTGTGTGTGTGTGTGTGTGTGTTTGTGTGTGTGTGTGAGTGTTTCCGTGTGATTGCACATCACACAAGAGTCCTTGTGTAACTAGGATTTACCAATCACCTTGGAAGTCAGTCGAACAGTGGTCTAGGTCACGCAAACACTGTGGTCCTTTCTGATATGCCAATTTACATGTGTTTATCAAATTGGTGCTGCTCCTCAGTTCTGTGCAGGCTGTGAAACAACACAGGCTACACATTGACTAACTAATACACCACAGACTACGCTGCTATAATTCTGGGTCTGGTTTCATTTCTCACGTGTTTCAGGTTTTCTTTAAGTCTACATATTAAAATCAGATTAAAGAAAATCAGATTGTTATATTGAAGAATGTTATTTAAGGTAATTGGCCGATAATCTTGCCGTGCAAGCTCAAATGTTAACTTTTGTGTTTGTGTGTGTGTGTGTTATTGTATGCTGTAATCCTGAGTTAGAGAGACGACTGATGAGCAGGAAGGGCATAACTGACAGGCCAACAAAGAAATTCAGGTGTCGAAAAATATATATACATAGCCAAATCTGATGGTAGGCACAACATGCTGATACTACACACCTAGAAGCAGCTGCTGCATGAGATGTCCTGCAGAGCTACTTCACACAGTACCTTTTCTGGAAGATGTTCGCAGCACCACTCCCTAACCCACAGATGATAGGATCTACCTTGTGAGATGGGATCACTCTGATGTGCCCTTCGTTAAAACTCCACTGACCTTACCTTGAAACATGCTGATAGAAGACCTGCTCTGATCTGCTTTGCAAAATTGCTGATATATCTCTGAAGATGCTGGGAGAAGACCTGGCCAAATCTTCCTTGAAAGAAGCTTTCGATGTGCCATGCAAGATGGTGAGAGAAGACGTACTAGGGTGTTCCTAGAAAGAGATCGCTAATCTTCCTTGCAAGATGCCCGGGAAACCTGCTCTGAGCTGTCTTTCAAGATGTCATTCATATTTCTTAATGGTGCTGAAAGAAGGCCTACGCTGATCTTCCCTGATCTGCCTTGCAAGATGCCGGTAGATGACCAGCCATGATGTTCCTCGCAAGTTGCTTCAGCCCTTCCCGGCAAGGTGCCAGAGAAGAACTGCAAGCTATCCCTGTTACCCTTAATGGGTGCTGAGAGAAGACCTGGTCTGTTCTTCCTTTCAAGATGCTTCCATCAGCCTTGCAGGATGCTGATGGAAGACCTGGTGTGATCTGCCATGCCAGATTTTGCGGATCTCCTTACCCAGAGGCTGATACAATACTTGCTGAGATCTTCCTTGCAAGATGTGCCTGGCCTTCCGATCTGCCATGCAAAAGATTGCTCACCTTCCTTGCAAGATGCTGTTACAAGACCTGCTTTAGGCTCCTTGCAAGTAATCCCTGGTCTTCCTATAGAGGAGCTGAGGCAAGACCCGCTCTGATCTTTCTGGCAAGATTTTGCTGATCTTCCTTGCAAGATGCTGACCGAAGACCGGCTCTGACCTGCCTTGCAAGATGTGGCCGATCGTCCTTGGAAGATGCTGACAGATGACCTGGCCTGATAATCCGTGCAAAATATCCCTCGTCTTCCTTAAATCGTGCTGAGATGAGACTTGTCCCGATCTTCTTGCAACCTACTTCTGATCTCCCTTGCAAGATGGCGACGGAAGACGTGCTCTGATCTTCCTTGCACGTGTGGATGTTCGTGATTGCAATGTAGAAGACCGGCTCTGGTCTTCCTTGCTAAATGCTGAGGATCTTCCTTGCAAGATTCTGATAGGAGAGCTTCTCTGGTCTTTCTGGCTAGATGTGGCAGATATTCCTTGCAAGATGCTGTGAGGAGACCTGGTCTAAGCTACCTAGCAAGATATTGCAGATTCTCCAGCGAGGATGCTGATAGAAGACCTGCGCTAATCAACCTTGCAAGACATCACCGATCTGCTTGGCAAGATAGAAGACCTGCTCTGATCTCCCTTGGATGTGACTACTGGTCACCCTTGCAAGGTGTTGAGGGCAAGTTGAGGTAGATGTTCCCATGTGCGCCTGCGTCTCCGCCTTCAATGTGTCTGAGCCCAGTTCAGGCATCAGGAGGCTCACAGGTGAGTGAAATTATTCTCCCTCCTGCTCTCTGGAAAATTTTGGGTAGGTATGCATAGGGTTCACTTCTCCTTTTTCTCTTCTTATGTTTGCTTCAAATGGTTTGTGGGGAAAAGTAGGATTTTAACTATATTTCATGATTGCTCATCAAGACCAGGGCATATGCAGAGTGCTACGCTCTTAGGGAGACATGTTTGGGGGGTCCTGAATGTGTGTGTGTGTGTGTGTGTGTGTGTGTGCTTGCACTTCATATACGGTTGTTTGCGTAGCATGGGTTTTAGCAAACACCTCGACAGTCTTTCAACCAGTGGTCTAGGCCAGGCAAACACAGTGGTAACTTCTCATGTGTTTCTTTACGTATGTTTGTCACACTCACCCTGCTCATAAGGAGGTCTGCATGCTGTCGAGCAGCTCTGGCTCCTCTCTGGTTAAAAACTTCACCTCTATTTACTGAGGAATAGTATGGGTGCTAACTTCATTGCTCAAATGTTTCATGATTTTTTTAATTATTCATTTTAAGATCGGGTTTATATACAGAATAATGTATTTTAAAGATACTGGCTGATGCTCTTGTTGGGTGCACGCAAATGTTGACTCGAGTGTGTGTGTGTGTGTGTATGTGTGTATGGGTGTGTGAGTGTTTCCGTGTGATTGCACATCACACAAGAGTCCTTGTGTAACTAGGATTTACCAAACACCTTGTAAGTCAGTCGACCAGTGATCTAGGTCACGCAAACACTGTGGTCCTTTCTGATATGCCAATTTACATGTGTTTATCAAATTGGTGCTGCTCCTCAGAGCTGTGCAGGCTGTGAAACAACACAGGCTACACATTGGCTAACTAATACACCACAGACTACGCTGCAAAAATTCTGGGTCTGGTTTCATTTCTCACATGTTTCAGGATTTTCTTTAAGTCTACATTTTAAAATCAGATTAAAGAAAATCAGATTGTTATATTGAAGAATGTTATTTATGGTAATTGGCCGATAATCTTGCCGTGGAAGCTCAAATGTTAACTTTTGTGTTTGTGTGTGTGTGTGTTTTATTATATGCTGTAATCCTGAGTAAGAAAGATGACTGATGAGTAGGAAGGGCCTAACAGACAGGCCAACAAAGAAATTCAGGTTTCGAAAAATATATATACAAAGCCAAATCTGATGGTAGGCAAAACATGCTGATTCTACACACCTAGAAGCAGCAGCTGCATGAGATGGCCTGCAGAGCTACTTCACACAGTACCCTTTCTGGAAAATGTTCGCAGCACCACTCCCTAACCCACAGTTGATTGGATCTTCCTTGTGAGATGGAAGCACTCTGATGTGCCCTTCCTTGAAAACTCCACTGACCTTCCCCTGCAACATGCTGATAGAAGTCCTGCTCTGATCTACTTTGCAAAATTGCTGATATATCTATGAAGATGCTGGGAGAAGACCTGGCCACATCTTCCTTGAAAGATGCTTTCGATGTGCTATGCAAGATGGTGAGAGAAGACGTACTAGGGTGTTCCTAGTAAGAGGTCGCTAATCTTCCTTGCAAGATGCCCGGGAAACCTGCTCTGAGCTGTCTTTCAAGATGTCATTCATATTTCTTCACGGTGCTGAAAGAAGGCCTACGCTGATCTTCCCTGATCTGCCTTGCAAGATGCCGGTAGACGACCAGCCATGATGTTCCTCTCAAGTTGCTCCAGCCCTTCCCTGCAAGGTGCCAGAGAAGAACTGCAAGCTATCCCTGTTACCCTTGATGGGTGCTGAGAGAAGTCCTGGTCTGATCTTCCTTTCAAGATGCTTCCATCAGCCTTGCAAGATGCTGATGGAAGACATGGTGTGATCTGCCATGCCAGATTTTGCATACTTCTTACCGAGAGGCTGATACAATACTTGCTCAGAACTTCCTTTCAAGATGTGCATGGCCTTCTGATCTGCCATGCAACATTTTGCTGACCTTACTTGCAAGATGTGATACAAGACCTGCTTTAGCCTCCTTGCAAGTAATCCCTGATCTCCCTGTAGAAGTGCTGAGGGAAGACCCGCTCTGATCTTTCTGGCAAGATTTTGCTGATCTTCCTTGCAAGATGCTGACCGAAGCCCGGCTCTGATCTGCCTTGCAACATGTCGCCAATCTTCCTTGGAAGATGCTGACAGATGACAAGGCATGATAATCCATGCAAAATATCCCTCGTCTTCCTTAAATCGTGCTGAGATGAGACTTGTCCCGATCTACTTGCAACCTGCTTCTGATCTGCCTTGCAAGATGGCGACGGAAGACGTGCTCTGATCTTCCTTGCACGTGTGGATGATCGTGTTTGCAACATAGAAGACCTGCTCTGGTCTTCCTTGCTAAATGCTGAGGATCTTCCTTGCAAGATTCTGATAGGAGAGCTTCTCTGGTCTTTCTGGCTAGATGTGGCAGATATTCCTTGCAAGATGCTGTGAGGAGACCTGGTCTAAGCTACCTAGCAAGATATTGCAGATTCTCCAGCGAGGATGCTGATAGAAGACCTGCGCTAATCAACCTTGCAAGACATCACCGATCTGCTTGGCAAGATAGAAGACCTGCTCTGAGATCCCTTGGATGTGACTACTGGTCATCCTTGCAAGATGCTGAGGGCAAGCTGAGGGAGATGTTCCCATGTGCGCCTGCGTCTCCGCCTTCAATGGGTCTGAGCCCAGTTCAGGCATCAGGAGGCTCATAGGTGAGTGAAATTATTCTCCCTCCTGCTCTCTGGAAAATTTTGGGTAGGTATGCATAGGGTTCTCTTCTCCTTTTGCTCTTCTTATGTTCTCTTCAAAAGGTTTGTGGGTAAAAGTAGGACTTTTATCTGTATTTCATGATTGCACATCAAGACCAGGGCATATGCAGAGTGCTACCCCCTTAGAGAGACATGTTTTGGGGGTCTTGCATGTGTGTGTGTGTGTGTGTATGCATGTATGTGTGTCCTTGCACATCATATACGGTTGTTTGCGTAGCATGGGTTTTAGCAAACACCTCGACAGTCTGTCAACCAGTGGTCTAGGCCAGGCAAACACGGTGGTAACTTCGCATGTGCTTCTTTACGTATGTTTCTCACACTCACCCTGCTCATAAGGAGTTCTGCATGCTGTCGAGCAGCTCTGGCTCCTCTCTGGTTAAAAACTTCACCTCTTCTTACTGAGGAATAGTATGGGTGCTAATTTCATTGCTCAAAGGTTTCAGGATTTTTTTAATTATTCATTTTAATATCGGGTTTATATACAGAATAATGTATTTTAAAGATACTGGCTGATGCTCTTGTTGGGTGCACGCAAATGTTGACTCGTGTGTGTGTGTGTATGTGTGTATGGGTGTGTGAGTGTTTCCGTGTAATTGCACATCACACAAGAGTCCTTGTGTAACTAGGATTTACCAAACACCTTGGAAGTCAGTCGAACAGTGGTCTAGGTCACGCAAACACTGTGGTACTTTCTGATATGCCAATTTACATGTGTTTATCAAATTGGTTCTGCTCCTCAGAGCTGTGCAGGCTGTGAAACAACACAGGCTACACATTGGCTAACAAATTCACCACATACTACGCTGCTATAATTCTGGGTCTGGTTTCATTTCTCACGTGTTTCAGGTTTTCTTTAAGTCTACATATTAAAATCAGATTAAAGAAAATCAGATTGTTATATTGAAGAATGTTATTTAAGGTAATTGGCCGATAATCTTGCCGTGCAAGCTCAAATGTTAACTTTTGTGTTTGTGTGTGTGTGTGTGTGTGTTATTGTATGCTGTAATCCTGAGTTAGAGAGACGACTGATGAGTAGGAAGGGCATAACTGACAGGCCAACAAAGAAATGCAGGTGTCGAAAAATATATATACATAGCCAAATCTGATGTTAGGCACAACATGCTGATACCACACACCTAGAAGCAGCTGCTGCATGAGATGACCTGCAGAGCTACTTCACACAGTACCTTTTCTGGAAAATGTTCTCAGCACCACTCCCTAACCCACAGATGATAGGATCTACCTTGTGAGATGGGATCACTCTGATGTGCCCTTCGTTAAAACTCCACTGACCTTACCTTGAAACATGCTGATAGAAGACCTGCTCTGATCTGCTTTGCAAAATTGCTGATATATCTCTGAAGATGCTGGGAGAAGACCTGGCCACATCTTCCTTTAAAGAAGCTTTCGATGTGCCATGCAAGATGGTGAGAGAAGACGTACTAGGGTGTTCCTAGAAAGAGATCGCTAATCTTCCTTGCAAGATGCCCGGGAAACCTGCTCTGAGCTGTCTTTCAAGATGTCATTCATATTTCTTAATGGTGCTGAAAGAAGGCCTACGCTGATCTTCCCTGATCTGCCTTGCAAGATGCCGGTAGATGACCAGCCATGATGTTCCTCACAAGTTGCTTCAGCCCTTCCCGGCAAGGTGCCAGAGAAGAACTGCAAGCTATCCCTGTTACCCTTAATGGGTGCTGAGAGAAGACCTGGTCTGTTCTTCCTTTCAAGATGCTTCCATCAGCCTTGCAGGATGCTGATGGAAGACCTGGTGTGATCTGCCATGCCAGATTTTGCGGATCTCCTTACCCAGAGGCTGATACAATACTTGCTGAGATCTTCCTTGCAAGATGTGCCTGGCCTTCCGATCTGCCATGCAAGCGATTGCTCACCTTCCTTGCAAGATGCTGTTACAAGACCTGCTTTAGCCTCCTTGCAAGTAATCCCTGGTCTTCCTTTAGAGGTGCTGAGGCAAGACCTGCTCTGATCTTTCTGGCAAGGTTTTGCTGATCTTCCTTGCAAGATGCTGACCGAAGACCGGCTCTGACCTGCCTTGCAAGATGTGGCCGATCGTCCTTGGAAGATGGTGACAGATAACCTGGCCTGATAATCCGTGCAAAATATCCCTCGTCTTCCTTAAATCGTGCTGAGATGAGACTTGTCCCGATCTTCTTGCAACCTACTTCTGATCTCCCTTGCAAGATGGCGACGGAAGAGGTGCTCTGATCTTCCTTGCACGTGTGGATGTTCGTGTTTGCAATGTAGAAGACCGGCTCTGGTCTTCCTTGCTAAATCCTGAGGATCTTCCTTGCAAGATTCTGATAGGAGAGCTTCTCTGGTCTTTCTGGCTAGATGTGGCAGATATTCCTTGCAAGATGCTGTGAGGAGACCTGGTCTAAGCTACCTAGCAAGATATTGCAGATTCTCCAGCGAGAATGCTGATAGAAGACCTGCGCTAATCAACCTTGCAAGACATCACCGATCTGCTTGGCAAGATAGAAGACCTGCTCTGATCTCCCTTGGATGTGACTACTGGTCACCCTTGCAAGGTGTTGAGGGCAAGTTGAGGTAGATGTTCCCATGTGCGCCTGCGTCTCCGCCTTCAATGTGTCTGAGCCCAGTTCAGGCATCAGGAGGCTCACAGGTGAGTGAAATTATTCTCCCTCCTGCTCTCTGGAAAATTTTGGGTAGGTATGCATAGGGTTCACTTCTCCTTTTTCTCTTCTTATGTTTGCTTCAAATGGTTTGTGGGGAAAAGTAGGATTTTAACTATATTTCATGATTGCTCATCAAGACCATGGCATATGCAGAGTGCTACGCCCTTAGAGAGACATGTTTGGGGGGTCCAGAATGTGTGTGTGTGTGTGTGTGTGTGTGTGTGCTTGCACTTCATATACGGTTGTTTGCGTAGCATGGGTTTTAGCAAACACCTCGACAGTCTTTCAACCAGTGGTCTAGGCCAGGCAAACACAGTGGTAACTTCTCATGTGTTTCTTTACGTATGTTTGTCACACTCACCCTGCTCATAAGGAGGTCTGCATGCTGTCGAGCAGCTCTGGCTCCTCTCTGGTTAAAAACTTCACCTCTATTTACTGAGGAATAGTATGGGTGCTAACTTCATTGCTCAAATGTTTCATGATTTTTTTAATTATTCATTTTAATATCGGGTTTATATACAGAATAATGTATTTTAAAGATACTGGCTGATTCTCTTGTTGGGTGCACGCAAATGTTGACTCAAGTGTGTGTGTGTGTGTGTATGTGTGTATGGGTGTGTGAGTGTTTCCGTGTGATTGCACATCACACAAGAGTCCTTGTGTAACTAGGATTTACCAAACACCTTGTAAGTCAGTCAACCAGTGATCTAGGTCACGCAAACACTGTGGTCCTTTCTGATATGCCAATTTACATGTGTTTATCAAATTGGTGCTGCTCCTCAGAGCTGTGCAGGCTGTGAAACAACACAGGCTACACATTGGCTAACTAATACACCACAGACTACGCTGCAAAAATTCTGGGTCTGGTTTCATTTCTCACATGTTTCAGGATTTTCTTTAAGTCTACATTTTAAAATCAGATTAAAGAAAATCAGATTGTTATATTGAAGAATGTTATTTATGGTAATTGGCCGATAATCTTGCCGTGGAAGCTGAAATGTTAACTTTTGTGTTTGTGTGTGTGTGTGTTTTATTATATGCTGTAATCCTGAGTAAGAAAGATGACTGATGAGTAGGAAGGGCCTAACAGACAGGCCAACAAAGAAATTCAGGTTTCGAAAAATATATATACAAAGCCAAATCTGATGGTAGGCAAAACATGCTGATTCTACACACCTAGAAGCAGCAGCTGCATGAGATGGCCTGCAGAGCTACTTCACACAGTACCCTTTCTGGAAAATGTTCGCAGCACCACTCCCTAACCCACAGTTGATTGGACCTTCCTTGTGAGATGGAAGCACTCTGATGTGCCCTTCCTTGAAAACTCCACTGACCTTCCCCTGCAACATGCTGATAGAAGTCCTGCTCTGATCTGCTTTGCAAAATTGCTGATATATCTATGAAGATGCTGGGAGAAGACCTGGCCACATCTTCCTTGAAAGATGCTTTCGATGTACTATGCAAGATGGTGAGAGAAGACGTACTAGGGTGTTCCTAGTAAGAGGTCGCTAATCTTCCTTGCAAGATGCCGGGAGAACCTGCTCTGAGCTGTCTTTCAAGATGTCATTCATATTTCTTCACGGTGCTGAAAGAAGGCCTACGCTGATCTTCCCTGATCTGCCTTGCAAGATGCCGGTAGACGACCAGCCATGATGTTCCTCTCAAGTTGCTCCAGCCCTTCCCTGCAAGGTGCCTGAGAAGAACTGCAAGTTATCCCTGTTACACTTGATGGGTGCTGAGAGAAGTCCTGGTCTGATCTTCCTTTCAAGATGCTTCCATCAGCCTTGCAAGATGCTGATGGAAGACATGGTGTGATCTGCCATGCCAGATTTTGCATACTTCTTACCGAGAGGCTGATACAATACTTGCTCAGAACTTCCTTTCAAGATGTGCATGGCCTTCTGATCTGCCATGCAACATTTTGCTGACCTTACTTGCAAGATGTGATACAAGACCTGCTTTAGCCTCCTTGCAAGTAATCCCTGATCTCCCTGTAGAAGTGCTGAGGGAAGACCCGCTCTGATCTTTCTGGCAAGATTTTGCTGATCTTCCTTGCAAGATGCTGACCGAAGCCCGGCTCTGACCTGCCTTGCAACATGTCGCCAATCTTCCTTGGAAGATGCTGACAGATGACAAGGCATGATAATCCATGCAAAATATCCCTCGTCTTCCTTAAATCGTGCTGAGATGAGACTTGTCCCGATCTACTTGCAACCTGCTTCTGATCTGCCTTGCAAGATGGCGACGGAAGACGTGCTCTGATCTTCCTTGCACGTGTGGATGATCGTGTTTGCAACATAGAAGACCTGCTCTGGTCTTCCTTGCTAAATGCTGAGGATCTTCCTTGCAAGATTCTGATAGGAGAGCTTCTCTGGTCTTTCTGGCTAGATGTGGCAGATATTCCTTGCAAGATGCTGTGAGGAGACCTGGTCTAAGCTACCTAGCAAGATATTGCAGATTCTCCAGCGAGGATGCTGATAGAAGACCTGCGCTAATCAACCTTGCAAGACATCACCGATCTGCTTGGCAAGATAGAAGACCTGCTCTGAGATCCCTTGGATGTGACTACTGGTCATCCTTGCAAGATGCTGAGGGCAAGCTGAGGGAGATGTTCCCATGTGCGCCTGCGTCTCCGCCTTCAATGGGTCTGAGCCCAGTTCAGGCATCAGGAGGCTCATAGGTGAGTGAAATTATTCTCCCTCCTGCTCTCTGGAAAATTTTGGGTAGGTATGCATAGGGTTCTCTTCTCCTTTTGCTCTTCTTATGTTCTCTTCAAAAGGTTTGTGGGTAAAAGTAGGACTTTTATCTGTATTTCATGATTGCACATCAAGACCAGGGCATATGCAGAGTGCTACCCCCTTAGAGAGACATGTTTTGGGGGTCTTGCATGTGTGTGTGTGTGTGTGTGTATGCATGTATGTGTGTCCTTGCACATCATATACGGTTGTTTGCGTAGCATGGGTTTTAGCAAACACCTCGACAGTCTGTCAACCAGTGGTCTAGGCCAGGCAAACACGGTGGTAACTTCGCATGTGCTTCTTTACGTATGTTTCTCACACTCACCCTGCTCATAAGGAGTTCTGCATGCTGTCGAGCAGCTCTGGCTCCTCTCTGGTTAAAAACTTCACCTCTTCTTACTGAGGAATAGTATGGGTGCTAATTTCATTGCTCAAAGGTTTCATGATTTTTTTAATTATTCATTTTAATATCGGGTTTATATACAGAATAATGTATTTTAAAGATACTGGCTGATGCTCTTGTTGGGTGCACGCAAATGTTGACTCGTGTGTGTGTGTGTATGTGTGTATGGGTGTGTGAGTGTTTCCGTGTAATTGCACATCACACAAGAGTCCTTGTGTAACTAGGATTTACCAAACACCTTGGAAGTCAGTCGAACAGTGGTCTAGGTCACGCAAACACTGTGGTACTTTCTGATATGCCAATTTACATGTGTTTATCAAATTGGTGCTGCTCCTCAGTTCTGTGCAGGCTGTGAAACAACACAGGCTACACATTGGCTAACTAATACACCACAGACTACGCTGCAAAAATTCTGGGTCTGGTTTCATTTCTCACATGTTTCAGGATTTTCTTTAAGTCTACATTTTAAAATCAGATTAAAGAAAATCAGATTGTTATATTGAAGAATGTTATTTATGGTAATTGGCCGATAATCTTGCCGTGGAAGCTCAAATGTTAACTTTTGTGTTTGTGTGTGTGTGTGTTTTATTATATGCTGTAATCCTGAGTAAGAAAGATGACTGATGAGTAGGAAGGGCCTAACAGACAGGCCAACAAAGAAATTCAGGTTTCGAAAAATATATATACAAAGCCAAATCTGATGGTAGGCAAAACATGCTGATTCTACACACCTAGAAGCAGCAGCTGCATGAGATGGCCTGCAGAGCTACTTCACACAGTACCCTTTCTGGAAAATGTTCGCAGCACCACTCCCTAACCCACAGTTGATTGGACCTTCCTTGTGAGATGGAAGCACTCTGATGTGCCCTTCCTTGAAAACTCCACTGACCTTCCCCTGCAACATGCTGATAGAAGTCCTGCTCTGATCTGCTTTGCAAAATTGCTGATATATCTATGAAGATGCTGGGAGAAGACCTGGCCACATCTTCCTTGAAAGATGCTTTCGATGTACTATGCAAGATGGTGAGAGAAGACGTACTAGGGTGTTCCTAGTAAGAGGTCGCTAATCTTCCTTGCAAGATGCCGGGAGAACCTGCTCTGAGCTGTCTTTCAAGATGTCATTCATATTTCTTCACGGTGCTGAAAGAAGGCCTACGCTGATCTTCCCTGATCTGCCTTGCAAGATGCCGGTAGACGACCAGCCATGATGTTCCTCTCAAGTTGCTCCAGCCCTTCCCTGCAAGGTGCCTGAGAAGAACTGCAAGCTATCCCTGTTACACTTGATGGGTGCTGAGAGAAGTCCTGGTCTGATCTTCCTTTCAAGATGCTTCCATCAGCCTTGCAAGATGCTGATGGAAGACATGGTGTGATCTGCCATGCCAGATTTTGCATACTTCTTACCGAGAGGCTGATACAATACTTGCTCAGAACTTCCTTTCAAGATGTGCATGGCCTTCTGATCTGCCATGCAACATTTTGCTGACCTTACTTGCAAGATGTGATACAAGACCTGCTTTAGCCTCCTTGCAAGTAATCCCTGATCTCCCTGTAGAAGTGCTGAGGGAAGACCCGCTCTGATCTTTCTGGCAAGATTTTGCTGATCTTCCTTGCAAGATGCTGACCGAAGCCCGGCTCTGACCTGCCTTGCAACATGTCGCCAATCTTCCTTGGAAGATGCTGACAGATGACAAGGCATGATAATCCATGCAAAATATCCCTCGTCTTCCTTAAATCGTGCTGAGATGAGACTTGTCCCGATCTACTTGCAACCTGCTTCTGATCTGCCTTGCAAGATGGCGACGGAAGACGTGCTCTGATCTTCCTTGCACGTGTGGATGATCGTGTTTGCAACATAGAAGACCTGCTCTGGTCTTCCTTGCTAAATGCTGAGGATCTTCCTTGCAAGATTCTGATAGGAGAGCTTCTCTGGTCTTTCTGGCTAGATGTGGCAGATATTCCTTGCAAGATGCTGTGAGGAGACCTGGTCTAAGCTACCTAGCAAGATATTGCAGATTCTCCAGCGAGGATGCTGATAGAAGACCTGCGCTAATCAACCTTGCAAGACATCACCGATCTGCTTGGCAAGATAGAAGACCTGCTCTGAGATCCCTTGGATGTGACTACTGGTCATCCTTGCAAGATGCTGAGGGCAAGCTGAGGGAGATGTTCCCATGTGCGCCTGCGTCTCCGCCTTCAATGGGTCTGAGCCCAGTTCAGGCATCAGGAGGCTCATAGGTGAGTGAAATTATTCTCCCTCCTGCTCTCTGGAAAATTTTGGGTAGGTATGCATAGGGTTCTCTTCTCCTTTTGCTCTTCTTATGTTCTCTTCAAAAGGTTTGTGGGTAAAAGTAGGACTTTTATCTGTATTTCATGATTGCACATCAAGACCAGGGCATATGCAGAGTGCTACCCCCTTAGAGAGACATGTTTTGGGGGTCTTGCATGTGTGTGTGTGTGTGTGTGTATGCATGTATGTGTGTCCTTGCACATCATATACGGTTGTTTGCGTAGCATGGGTTTTAGCAAACACCTCGACAGTCTGTCAACCAGTGGTCTAGGCCAGGCAAACACGGTGGTAACTTCGCATGTGCTTCTTTACGTATGTTTCTCACACTCACCCTGCTCATAAGGAGTTCTGCATGCTGTCGAGCAGCTCTGGCTCCTCTCTGGTTAAAAACTTCACCTCTTCTTACTGAGGAATAGTATGGGTGCTAATTTCATTGCTCAAAGGTTTCATGATTTTTTTAATTATTCATTTTAATATCGGGTTTATATACAGAATAATGTATTTTAAAGATACTGGCTGATGCTCTTGTTGGGTGCACGCAAATGTTGACTCGTGTGTGTGTGTGTATGTGTGTATGGGTGTGTGAGTGTTTCCGTGTAATTGCACATCACACAAGAGTCCTTGTGTAACTAGGATTTACCAAACACCTTGGAAGTCAGTCGAACAGTGGTCTAGGTCACGCAAACACTGTGGTACTTTCTGATATGCCAATTTACATGTGTTTATCAAATTGGTGCTGCTCCTCAGTTCTGTGCAGGCTGTGAAACAACACAGGCTACACATTGGCTAACTAATACACCACAGACTACGCTGCAAAAATTCTGGGTCTGGTTTCATTTCTCACATGTTTCAGGATTTTCTTTAAGTCTACATTTTAAAATCAGATTAAAGAAAATCAGATTGTTATATTGAAGAATGTTATTTATGGTAATTGGCCGATAATCTTGCCGTGGAAGCTCAAATGTTAACTTTTGTGTTTGTGTGTGTGTGTGTTTTATTATATGCTGTAATCCTGAGTAAGAAAGATGACTGATGAGTAGGAAGGGCCTAACAGACAGGCCAACAAAGAAATTCAGGTTTCGAAAAATATATATACAAAGCCAAATCTGATGGTAGGCAAAACATGCTGATTCTACACACCTAGAAGCAGCAGCTGCATGAGATGGCCTGCAGAGCTACTTCACACAGTACCCTTTCTGGAAAATGTTCGCAGCACCACTCCCTAACCCACAGTTGATTGGACCTTCCTTGTGAGATGGAAGCACTCTGATGTGCCCTTCCTTGAAAACTCCACTGACCTTCCCCTGCAACATGCTGATAGAAGTCCTGCTCTGATCTGCTTTGCAAAATTGCTGATATATCTATGAAGATGCTGGGAGAAGACCTGGCCACATCTTCCTTGAAAGATGCTTTCGATGTACTATGCAAGATGGTGAGAGAAGACGTACTAGGGTGTTCCTAGTAAGAGGTCGCTAATCTTCCTTGCAAGATGCCGGGAGAACCTGCTCTGAGCTGTCTTTCAAGATGTCATTCATATTTCTTCACGGTGCTGAAAGAAGGCCTACGCTGATCTTCCCTGATCTGCCTTGCAAGATGCCGGTAGACGACCAGCCATGATGTTCCTCTCAAGTTGCTCCAGCCCTTCCCTGCAAGGTGCCTGAGAAGAACTGCAAGCTATCCCTGTTACACTTGATGGGTGCTGAGAGAAGTCCTGGTCTGATCTTCCTTTCAAGATGCTTCCATCAGCCTTGCAAGATGCTGATGGAAGACATGGTGTGATCTGCCATGCCAGATTTTGCATACTTCTTACCGAGAGGCTGATACAATACTTGCTCAGAACTTCCTTTCAAGATGTGCATGGCCTTCTGATCTGCCATGCAACATTTTGCTGACCTTACTTGCAAGATGTGATACAAGACCTGCTTTAGCCTCCTTGCAAGTAATCCCTGATCTCCCTGTAGAAGTGCTGAGGGAAGACCCGCTCTGATCTTTCTGGCAAGATTTTGCTGATCTTCCTTGCAAGATGCTGACCGAAGCCCGGCTCTGACCTGCCTTGCAACATGTCGCCAATCTTCCTTGGAAGATGCTGACAGATGACAAGGCATGATAATCCATGCAAAATATCCCTCGTCTTCCTTAAATCGTGCTGAGATGAGACTTGTCCCGATCTACTTGCAACCTGCTTCTGATCTGCCTTGCAAGATGGCGACGGAAGACGTGCTCTGATCTTCCTTGCACGTGTGGATGATCGTGTTTGCAACATAGAAGACCTGCTCTGGTCTTCCTTGCTAAATGCTGAGGATCTTCCTTGCAAGATTCTGATAGGAGAGCTTCTCTGGTCTTTCTGGCTAGATGTGGCAGATATTCCTTGCAAGATGCTGTGAGGAGACCTGGTCTAAGCTACCTAGCAAGATATTGCAGATTCTCCAGCGAGGATGCTGATAGAAGACCTGCGCTAATCAACCTTGCAAGACATCACCGATCTGCTTGGCAAGATAGAAGACCTGCTCTGAGATCCCTTGGATGTGACTACTGGTCATCCTTGCAAGATGCTGAGGGCAAGCTGAGGGAGATGTTCCCATGTGCGCCTGCGTCTCCGCCTTCAATGGGTCTGAGCCCAGTTCAGGCATCAGGAGGCTCATAGGTGAGTGAAATTATTCTCCCTCCTGCTCTCTGGAAAATTTTGGGTAGGTATGCATAGGGTTCTCTTCTCCTTTTGCTCTTCTTATGTTCTCTTCAAAAGGTTTGTGGGTAAAAGTAGGACTTTTATCTGTATTTCATGATTGCACATCAAGACCAGGGCATATGCAGAGTGCTACCCCCTTAGAGAGACATGTTTTGGGGGTCTTGCATGTGTGTGTGTGTGTGTGTGTATGCATGTATGTGTGTCCTTGCACATCATATACGGTTGTTTGCGTAGCATGGGTTTTAGCAAACACCTCGACAGTCTGTCAACCAGTGGTCTAGGCCAGGCAAACACGGTGGTAACTTCGCATGTGCTTCTTTACGTATGTTTCTCACACTCACCCTGCTCATAAGGAGTTCTGCATGCTGTCGAGCAGCTCTGGCTCCTCTCTGGTTAAAAACTTCACCTCTTCTTACTGAGGAATAGTATGGGTGCTAATTTCATTGCTCAAAGGTTTCATGATTTTTTTAATTATTCATTTTAATATCGGGTTTATATACAGAATAATGTATTTTAAAGATACTGGCTGATGCTCTTGTTGGGTGCACGCAAATGTTGACTCGTGTGTGTGTGTATGTGTGTATGGGTGTGTGAGTGTTTCCGTGTGATTGCACATCACACAAGAGTCCTTGTGTAACTAGGATTTACCAAACACCTTGGAAGTCAGTCGAACAGTGGTCTAGGTCACGCAAACACTGTGGTACTTTCTGATATGCCAATTTACATGTGTTTATCAAATTGGTTCTGCTCCTCAGAGCTGTGCAGGCTGTGAAACAACACAGGCTACACATTGGCTAACAAATTCACCACATACTACGCTGCTATAATTCTGGGTCTGGTTTCATTTCTCACGTGTTTCAGGTTTTCTTTAAGTCTACATATTAAAATCAGATTAAAGAAAATCAGATTGTTATATTGAAGAATGTTATTTAAGGTAATTGGCCGATAATCTTGCCGTGCAAGCTCAAATGTTAACTTTTGTGTTTGTGTGTGTGTGTGTGTGTGTGTGTGTGTTATTGTATGCTGTAATCCTGAGTTAGAGAGACGACTGATGAGTAGGAAGGGCATAACTGACAGGCCAACAAAGAAATGCAGGTGTCGAAAAATATATATACATAGCCAAATCTGATGTTAGGCACAACATGCTGATACCACACACCTAGAAGCAGCTGCTGCATGAGATGACCTGCAGAGCTACTTCACACAGTACCTTTTCTGGAAAATGTTCTCAGCACCACTCCCTAACCCACAGATGATAGGATCTACCTTGTGAGATGGGATCACTCTGATGTGCCCTTCGTTAAAACTCCACTGACCTTACCTTGAAACATGCTGATAGAAGACCTGCTCTGATCTGCTTTGCAAAATTGCTGATATATCTCTGAAGATGCTGGGAGAAGACCTGGCCACATCTTCCTTGAAAGAAGCTTTCGATGTGCCATGCAAGATGGTGAGAGAAGACGTACTAGGGTGTTCCTAGAAAGAGATCGCTAATCTTCCTTGCAAGATGCCCGGGAAACCTGCTCTGAGCTGTCTTTCAAGATGTCATTCATATTTCTTAATGGTGCTGAAAGAAGGCCTACGCTGATCTTCCCTGATCTGCCTTGCAAGATGCCGGTAGATGACCAGCCATGATGTTCCTCACAAGTTGCTTCAGCCCTTCCCGGCAAGGTGCCAGAGAAGAACTGCAAGCTATCCCTGTTACCCTTAATGGGTGCTGAGAGAAGACCTGGTCTGTTCTTCCTTTCAAGATGCTTCCATCAGCCTTGCAGGATGCTGATGGAAGACCTGGTGTGATCTGCCATGCCAGATTTTGCGGATCTCCTTACCCAGAGGCTGATACAATACTTGCTGAGATCTTCCTTGCAAGATGTGCCTGGCCTTCCGATCTGCCATGCAAGAGATTGCTCACCTTCCTTGCAAGATGCTGTTACAAGACCTGCTTTAGCCTCCTTGCAAGTAATCCCTGGTCTTCCTTTAGAGGTGCTGAGGCAAGACCTGCTCTGATCTTTCTGGCAAGGTTTTGCTGATCTTCCTTGCAAGATGCTGACCGAAGACCGGCTCTGACCTGCCTTGCAAGATGTGGCCGATCGTCCTTGGAAGATGGTGACAGATAACCTGGCCTGATAATCCGTGCAAAATATCCCTCGTCTTCCTTAAATCGTGCTGAGATGAGACTTGTCCCGATCTTCTTGCAACCTACTTCTGATCTCCCTTGCAAGATGGCGACGGAAGACGTGCTCTGATCTTCCTTGCACGTGTGGATGTTCGTGATTGCAATGTAGAAGACCGGCTCTGGTCTTCCTTGCTAAATGCTGAGGATCTTCCTTGCAAGATTCTGATAGGAGAGCTTCTCTGGTCTTTCTGGCTAGATGTGGCAGATATTCCTTGCAAGATGCTGTGAGGAGACCTGGTCTAAGCTACCTAGCAAGATATTGCAGATTCTCCAGCGAGGATGCTGATAGAAGACCTGCGCTAATCAACCTTGCAAGACATCACCGATCTGCTTGGCAAGATAGAAGACCTGCTCTGATCTCCCTTGGATGTGACTACTGGTCACCCTTGCAAGGTGTTGAGGGCAAGTTGAGGTAGATGTTCCCATGTGCGCCTGCGTCTCCGCCTTCAATGTGTCTGAGCCCAGTTCAGGCATCAGGAGGCTCACAGGTGAGTGAAATTATTCTCCCTCCTGCTCTCTGGAAAATTTTGGGTAGGTATGCATAGGGTTCACTTCTCCTTTTTCTCTTCTTATGTTTGCTTCAAATGGTTTGTGGGGAAAAGTAGGATTTTAACTATATTTCATGATTGCTCATCAAGACCAGGGCATATGCAGAGTGCTACGCTCTTAGGGAGACATGTTTGGGGGGTCCTGAATGTGTGTGTGTGTGTGTGTGTGTGTGTGCTTGCACTTCATATACGGTTGTTTGCGTAGCATGGGTTTTAGCAAACACCTCGACAGTCTTTCAACCAGTGGTCTAGGCCAGGCAAACACAGTGGTAACTTCTCATGTGTTTCTTTACGTATGTTTGTCACACTCACCCTGCTCATAAGGAGGTCTGCATGCTGTCGAGCAGCTCTGGCTCCTCTCTGGTTAAAAACTTCACCTCTATTTACTGAGGAATAGTATGGGTGCTAACTTCATTGCTCAAATGTTTCATGATTTTTTTAATTATTCATTTTAATATCGGGTTTATATACAGAATAATGTATTTTAAAGATACTGGCTGATTCTCTTCTTGGGTGCACGCAAATGTTGACTCGAGTGTGTGTGTGTGTGTGTATGTGTGTATGGGTGTGTGAGTGTTTCCGTGTGATTGCACATCACACAAGAGTCCTTGTGTAACTAGGATTTACCAAACACCTTGTAAGTCAGTCAACCAGTGATCTAGGTCACGCAAACACTGTGGTCCTTTCTGATATGCCAATTTACATGTGTTTATCAAATTGGTGCTGCTCGTCAGAGCTGTGCAGGCTGTGAAACAACACAGGCTACACATTGGCTAACTAATACACCACAGACTACGCTGCAAAAATTCTGGGTCTGGTTTCATTTCTCACATGTTTCAGGATTTTCTTTAAGTCTACATATTAAAATCAGATTAAAGAAAATCAGATTGTTATATTGAAGAATGTTATTTAAGGTAATTGGCCGATAATCTTGCCGTGCAAGCTCAAATGTTAACTTTTGTGTTTGTGTGTGTGTGTGTGTTATTGTATGCTGTAATCCTGAGTTAGAGAGACGACTGATGAGTAGGAAGGGCATAACTGACAGGCCAACAAAGAAATGCAGGTGTCGAAAAATATATATACATAGCCAAATCTGATGTTAGGCACAACATGCTGATACCACACACCTAGAAGCAGCTGCTGCATGAGATGACCTGCAGAGCTACTTCACACAGTACCTTTTCTGGAAAATGTTCTCAGCACCACTCCCTAACCCACAGATGATAGGATCTACCTTGTGAGATGGGATCACTCTGATGTGCCCTTCGTTAAAACTCCACTGACCTTACCTTGAAACATGCTGATAGAAGACCTGCTCTGATCTGCTTTGCAAAATTGCTGATATATCTCTGAAGATGCTGGGAGAAGACCTGGCCACATCTTCCTTGAAAGAAGCTTTCGATGTGCCATGCAAGATGGTGAGAGAAGACGTACTAGGGTGTTCCTAGAAAGAGATCGCTAATCTTCCTTGCAAGATGCCCGGGAAACCTGCTCTGAGCTGTCTTTCAAGATGTCATTCATATTTCTTAATGGTGCTGAAAGAAGGCCTACGCTGATCTTCCCTGATCTGCCTTGCAAGATGCCGGTAGATGACCAGCCATGATGTTCCTCGCAAGTTGCTTCAGCCCTTCCCGGCAAGGTGCCAGAGAAGAACTGCAAGCTATCCCTGTTACCCTTAATGGGTGCTGAGAGAAGACCTGGTCTGTTCTTCCTTTCAAGATGCTTCCATCAGCCTTGCAGGATGCTGATGGAAGACCTGGTGTGATCTGCCATGCCAGATTTTGCGGATCTCCTTACCCAGAGGCTGATACAATACTTGCTGAGATCTTCCTTGCAAGATGTGCCTGGCCTTCCGATCTGCCATGCAAGAGATTGCTCACCTTCCTTGCAAGATGCTGTTACAAGACCTGCTTTAGCCTCCTTGCAAGTAATCCCTGGTCTTCCTTTAGAGGTGCTGAGGCAAGACCTGCTCTGATCTTTCTGGCAAGGTTTTGCTGATCTTCCTTGCAAGATGCTGACCGAAGACCGGCTCTGACCTGCCTTGCAAGATGTGGCCGATCGTCCTTGGAAGATGGTGACAGATAACCTGGCCTGATAATCCGTGCAAAATATCCCTCGTCTTCCTTAAATCGTGCTGAGATGAGACTTGTCCCGATCTTCTTGCAACCTACTTCTGATCTCCCTTGCAAGATGGCGACGGAAGAGGTGCTCTGATCTTCCTTGCACGTGTGGATGTTCGTGATTGCAATGTAGAAGACCGGCTCTGGTCTTCCTTGCTAAATGCTGAGGATCTTCCTTGCAAGATTCTGATAGGAGAGCTTCTCTGGTCTTTCTGGCTAGATGTGGCAGATATTCCTTGCAAGATGCTGTGAGGAGACCTGGCCTAAGCTACCTAGCAAGATATTGCAGATTCTCCAGCGAGGATGCTGATAGAAGACCTGCGCTAATCAACCTTGCAAGACATCACCGATCTGCTTGGCAAGATAGAAGACCTGCTCTGATCTCCCTTGGATGTGACTACTGGTCACCCTTGCAAGGTGTTGAGGGCAAGTTGAGGTAGATGTTCCCATGTGCGCCTGCGTCTCCGCCTTCAATGTGTCTGAGCCCAGTTCAGGCATCAGGAGGCTCACAGGTGAGTGAAATTATTCTCCCTCCTGCTCTCTGGAAAATTTTGGGTAGGTATGCATAGGGTTCACTTCTCCTTTTTCTCTTCTTATGTTTGCTTCAAATGGTTTGTGGGGAAAAGTAGGATTTTAACTATATTTCATGATTGCTCATCAAGACCAGGGCATATGCAGAGTGCTACGCTCTTAGGGAGACATGTTTGGGGGGTCCTGAATGTGTGTGTGTGTGTGTGTGTGTGTGTGCTTGCACTTCATATACGGTTGTTTGCGTAGCATGGGTTTTAGCAAACACCTCGACAGTCTTTCAACCAGTGGTCTAGGCCAGGCAAACACAGTGGTAACTTCTCATGTGTTTCTTTACGTATGTTTGTCACACTCACCCTGCTCATAAGGAGGTCTGCATGCTGTCGAGCAGCTCTGGCTCCTCTCTGGTTAAAAACTTCACCTCTATTTACTGAGGAATAGTATGGGTGCTAACTTCATTGCTCAAATGTTTCATGATTTTTTTAATTATTCATTTTAATATCGGGTTTATATACAGAATAATGTATTTTAAAGATACTGGCTGATTCTCTTCTTGGGTGCACGCAAATGTTGACTCGAGTGTGTGTGTGTGTGTGTATGTGTGTATGGGTGTGTGAGTGTTTCCGTGTGATTGCACATCACACAAGAGTCCTTGTGTAACTAGGATTTACCAAACACCTTGTAAGTCAGTCAACCAGTGATCTAGGTCACGCAAACACTGTGGTCCTTTCTGATATGCCAATTTACATGTGTTTATCAAATTGGTGCTGCTCGTCAGAGCTGTGCAGGCTGTGAAACAACACAGGCTACACATTGGCTAACTAATACACCACAGACTACGCTGCAAAAATTCTGGGTCTGGTTTCATTTCTCACATGTTTCAGGATTTTCTTTAAGTCTACATATTAAAATCAGATTAAAGAAAATCAGATTGTTATATTGAAGAATGTTATTTAAGGTAATTGGCCGATAATCTTGCCGTGCAAGCTCAAATGTTAACTTTTGTGTTTGTGTGTGTGTGTGTGTGTGTGTTATTGTATGCTGTAATCCTGAGTTAGAGAGACGACTGATGAGTAGGAAGGGCATAACTGACAGGCCAACAAAGAAATGCAGGTGTCGAAAAATATATATACATAGCCAAATCTGATGTTAGGCACAACATGCTGATACCACACACCTAGAAGCAGCTGCTGCATGAGATGACCTGCAGAGCTACTTCACACAGTACCTTTTCTGGAAAATGTTCTCAGCACCACTCCCTAACCCACAGATGATAGGATCTACCTTGTGAGATGGGATCACTCTGATGTGCCCTTCGTTAAAACTCCACTGACCTTACCTTGAAACATGCTGATAGAAGACCTGCTCTGATCTGCTTTGCAAAATTGCTGATATATCTCTGAAGATGCTGGGAGAAGACCTGGCCACATCTTCCTTGAAAGAAGCTTTCGATGTGCCATGCAAGATGGTGAGAGAAGACGTACTAGGGTGTTCCTAGAAAGAGATCGCTAATCTTCCTTGCAAGATGCCCGGGAAACCTGCTCTGAGCTGTCTTTCAAGATGTCATTCATATTTCTTAATGGTGCTGAAAGAAGGCCTACGCTGATCTTCCCTGATCTGCCTTGCAAGATGCCGGTAGATGACCAGCCATGATGTTCCTCACAAGTTGCTTCAGCCCTTCCCGGCAAGGTGCCAGAGAAGAACTGCAAGCTATCCCTGTTACCCTTAATGGGTGCTGAGAGAAGACCTGGTCTGTTCTTCCTTTCAAGATGCTTCCATCAGCCTTGCAGGATGCTGATGGAAGACCTGGTGTGATCTGCCATGCCAGATTTTGCGGATCTCCTTACCCAGAGGCTGATACAATACTTGCTGAGATCTTCCTTGCAAGATGTGCCTGGCCTTCCGATCTGCCATGCAAGAGATTGCTCACCTTCCTTGCAAGATGCTGTTACAAGACCTGCTTTAGCCTCCTTGCAAGTAATCCCTGGTCTTCCTTTAGAGGTGCTGAGGCAAGACCTGCTCTGATCTTTCTGGCAAGGTTTTGCTGATCTTCCTTGCAAGATGCTGACCGAAGACCGGCTCTGACCTGCCTTGCAAGATGTGGCCGATCGTCCTTGGAAGATGGTGACAGATAACCTGGCCTGATAATCCGTGCAAAATATCCCTCGTCTTCCTTAAATCGTGCTGAGATGAGACTTGTCCCGATCTTCTTGCAACCTACTTCTGATCTCCCTTGCAAGATGGCGACGGAAGAGGTGCTCTGATCTTCCTTGCACGTGTGGATGTTCGTGATTGCAATGTAGAAGACCGGCTCTGGTCTTCCTTGCTAAATGCTGAGGATCTTCCTTGCAAGATTCTGATAGGAGAGCTTCTCTGGTCTTTCTGGCTAGATGTGGCAGATATTCCTTGCAAGATGCTGTGAGGAGACCTGGTCTAAGCTACCTAGCAAGATATTGCAGATTCTCCAGCGAGGATGCTGATAGAAGACCTGCGCTAATCAACCTTGCAAGACATCACCGATCTGCTTGGCAAGATAGAAGACCTGCTCTGATCTCCCTTGGATGTGACTACTGGTCACCCTTGCAAGGTGTTGAGGGCAAGTTGAGGTAGATGTTCCCATGTGCGCCTGCGTCTCCGCCTTCAATGTGTCTGAGCCCAGTTCAGGCATCAGGAGGCTCACAGGTGAGTGAAATTATTCTCCCTCCTGCTCTCTGGAAAATTTTGGGTAGGTATGCATAGGGTTCACTTCTCCTTTTTCTCTTCTTATGTTTGCTTCAAATGGTTTGTGGGGAAAAGTAGGATTTTAACTATATTTCATGATTGCTCATCAAGACCAGGGCATATGCAGAGTGCTACGCTCTTAGGGAGACATGTTTGGGGGGTCCTGAATGTGTGTGTGTGTGTGTGTGTGTGTGTGTGTGTGCTTGCACTTCATATACGGTTGTTTGCGTAGCATGGGTTTTAGCAAACACCTCGACAGTCTTTCAACCAGTGGTCTAGGCCAGGCAAACACAGTGGTAACTTCTCATGTGTTTCTTTACGTATGTTTGTCACACTCACCCTGCTCATAAGGAGGTCTGCATGCTGTCGAGCAGCTCTGGCTCCTCTCTGGTTAAAAACTTCACCTCTATTTACTGAGGAATAGTATGGGTGCTAACTTCATTGCTCAAATGTTTCATGATTTTTTTAATTATTCATTTTAATATCGGGTTTATATACAGAATAATGTATTTTAAAGATACTGGCTGATTCTCTTCTTGGGTGCACGCAAATGTTGACTCGAGTGTGTGTGTGTGTGTGTATGTGTGTATGGGTGTGTGAGTGTTTCCGTGTGATTGCACATCACACAAGAGTCCTTGTGTAACTAGGATTTACCAAACACCTTGTAAGTCAGTCAACCAGTGATCTAGGTCACGCAAACACTGTGGTCCTTTCTGATATGCCAATTTACATGTGTTTATCAAATTGGTGCTGCTCGTCAGAGCTGTGCAGGCTGTGAAACAACACAGGCTACACATTGGCTAACTAATACACCACAGACTACGCTGCAAAAATTCTGGGTCTGGTTTCATTTCTCACATGTTTCAGGATTTTCTTTAAGTCTACATATTAAAATCAGATTAAAGAAAATCAGATTGTTATATTGAAGAATGTTATTTAAGGTAATTGGCCGATAATCTTGCCGTGCAAGCTCAAATGTTAACTTTTGTGTTTGTGTGTGTGTGTGTGTGTGTGTGTTATTGTATGCTGTAATCCTGAGTTAGAGAGACGACTGATGAGTAGGAAGGGCATAACTGACAGGCCAACAAAGAAATGCAGGTGTCGAAAAATATATATACATAGCCAAATCTGATGTTAGGCACAACATGCTGATACCACACACCTAGAAGCAGCTGCTGCATGAGATGACCTGCAGAGCTACTTCACACAGTACCTTTTCTGGAAAATGTTCTCAGCACCACTCCCTAACCCACAGATGATAGGATCTACCTTGTGAGATGGGATCACTCTGATGTGCCCTTCGTTAAAACTCCACTGACCTTACCTTGAAACATGCTGATAGAAGACCTGATCTGATCTGCTTTGCAAAATTGCTGATATATCTCTGAAGATGCTGGGAGAAGACCTGGCCACATCTTCCTTGAAAGAAGCTTTCGATGTGCCATGCAAGATGGTGAGAGAAGACGTACTAGGGTGTTCCTAGAAAGAGATCGCTAATCTTCCTTGCAAGATGCCCGGGAAACCTGCTCTGAGCTGTCTTTCAAGATGTCATTCATATTTCTTAATGGTGCTGAAAGAAGGCCTACGCTGATCTTCCCTGATCTGCCTTGCAAGATGCCGGTAGATGACCAGCCATGATGTTCCTCACAAGTTGCTTCAGCCCTTCCCGGCAAGGTGCCAGAGAAGAACTGCAAGCTATCCCTGTTACCCTTAATGGGTGCTGAGAGAAGACCTGGTCTGTTCTTCCTTTCAAGATGCTTCCATCAGCCTTGCAGGATGCTGATGGAAGACCTGGTGTGATCTGCCATGCCAGATTTTGCGGATCTCCTTACCCAGAGGCTGATACAATACTTGCTGAGATCTTCCTTGCAAGATGTGCCTGGCCTTCCGATCTGCCATGCAAGAGATTGCTCACCTTCCTTGCAAGATGCTGTTACAAGACCTGCTTTAGCCTCCTTGCAAGTAATCCCTGGTCTTCCTTTAGAGGTGCTGAGGCAAGACCTGCTCTGATCTTTCTGGCAAGGTTTTGCTGATCTTCCTTGCAAGATGCTGACCGAAGACCGGCTCTGACCTGCCTTGCAAGATGTGGCCGATCGTCCTTGGAAGATGGTGACAGATAACCTGGCCTGATAATCCGTGCAAAATATCCCTCGTCTTCCTTAAATCGTGCTGAGATGAGACTTGTCCCGATCTTCTTGCAACCTACTTCTGATCTCCCTTGCAAGATGGCGACGGAAGAGGTGCTCTGATCTTCCTTGCACGTGTGGATGTTCGTGATTGCAATGTAGAAGACCTGCTCTGGTCTTCCTTGCTAAATGCTGAGGATCTTCCTTGCAAGATTCTGATAGGAGAGCTTCTCTGGTCTTTCTGGCTAGATGTGGCAGATATTCCTTGCAAGATGCTGTGAGGAGACCTGGTCTAAGCTACCTAGCAAGATATTGCAGATTCTCCAGCGAGGATGCTGATAGAAGACCTGCGCTAATCAACCTTGCAAGACATCACCGATCTGCTTGGCAAGATAGAAGACCTGCTCTGATCTCCCTTGGATGTGACTACTGGTCACCCTTGCAAGGTGTTGAGGGCAAGTTGAGGTAGATGTTCCCATGTGCGCCTGCGTCTCCGCCTTCAATGTGTCTGAGCCCAGTTCAGGCATCAGGAGGCTCACAGGTGAGTGAAATTATTCTCCCTCCTGCTCTCTGGAAAATTTTGGGTAGGTATGCATAGGGTTCACTTCTCCTTTTTCTCTTCTTATGTTTGCTTCAAATGGTTTGTGGGGAAAAGTAGGATTTTAACTATATTTCATGATTGCTCATCAAGACCAGGGCATATGCAGAGTGCTACGCTCTTAGGGAGACATGTTTGGGGGGTCCTGAATGTGTGTGTGTGTGTGTGTGTGTGTGTGTGTGTGCTTGCACTTCATATACGGTTGTTTGCGTAGCATGGGTTTTAGCAAACACCTCGACAGTCTTTCAACCAGTGGTCTAGGCCAGGCAAACACAGTGGTAACTTCTCATGTGTTTCTTTACGTATGTTTGTCACACTCACCCTGCTCATAAGGAGGTCTGCATGCTGTCGAGCAGCTCTGGCTCCTCTCTGGTTAAAAACTTCACCTCTATTTACTGAGGAATAGTATGGGTGCTAACTTCATTGCTCAAATGTTTCATGATTTTTTTAATTATTCATTTTAATATCGGGTTTATATACAGAATAATGTATTTTAAAGATACTGGCTGATTCTCTTCTTGGGTGCACGCAAATGTTGACTCGAGTGTGTGTGTGTGTGTGTATGTGTGTATGGGTGTGTGAGTGTTTCCGTGTGATTGCACATCACACAAGAGTCCTTGTGTAACTAGGATTTACCAAACACCTTGTAAGTCAGTCAACCAGTGATCTAGGTCACGCAAACACTGTGGTCCTTTCTGATATGCCAATTTACATGTGTTTATCAAATTGGTGCTGCTCGTCAGAGCTGTGCAGGCTGTGAAACAACACAGGCTACACATTGGCTAACTAATACACCACAGACTACGCTGCAAAAATTCTGGGTCTGGTTTCATTTCTCACATGTTTCAGGATTTTCTTTAAGTCTACATTTTAAAATCAGATTAAAGAAAATCAGATTGTTATATTGAAGAATGTTATTTATGGTAATTGGCCGATAATCTTGCCGTGGAAGCTCAAATGTTAACTTTTGTGTTTGTGTGTGTGTGTGTTTTATTATATGCTGTAATCCTGAGTAAGAAAGATGACTGATGAGTAGGAAGGGCCTAACAGACAGGCCAACAAAGAAATTCAGGTTTCGAAAAATATATATACAAAGCCAAATCTGATGGTAGGCAAAACATGCTGATTCTACACACCTAGAAGCAGCAGCTGCATGAGATGGCCTGCAGAGCTACTTCACACAGTACCCTTTCTGGAAAATGTTCGCAGCACCACTCCCTAACCCACAGTTGATTGGATCTTCCTTGTGAGATGGAAGCACTCTGATGTGCCCTTCCTTGAAAACTCCACTGACCTTCCCCTGCAACATGCTGATAGAAGTCCTGCTCTGATCTACTTTGCAAAATTGCTGATATATCTATGAAGATGCTGGGAGAAGACCTGGCCACATCTTCCTTGAAAGATGCTTTCGATGTGCTATGCAAGATGGTGAGAGAAGACGTACTAGGGTGTTCCTAGTAAGAGGTCGCTAATCTTCCTTGCAAGATGCCCGGGAAACCTGCTCTGAGCTGTCTTTCAAGATGTCATTCATATTTCTTCACGGTGCTGAAAGAAGGCCTACGCTGATCTTCCCTGATCTGCCTTGCAAGATGCCGGTAGACGACCAGCCATGATGTTCCTCTCAAGTTGCTCCAGCCCTTCCCTGCAAGGTGCCAGAGAAGAACTGCAAGCTATCCCTGTTACCCTTGATGGGTGCTGAGAGAAGTCCTGGTCTGATCTTCCTTTCAAGATGCTTCCATCAGCCTTGCAAGATGCTGATGGAAGACATGGTGTGATCTGCCATGCCAGATTTTGCATACTTCTTACCGAGAGGCTGATACAATACTTGCTCAGAACTTCCTTTCAAGATGTGCATGGCCTTCTGATCTGCCATGCAACATTTTGCTGACCTTACTTGCAAGATGTGATACAAGACCTGCTTTAGCCTCCTTGCAAGTAATCCCTGATCTCCCTGTAGAAGTGCTGAGGGAAGACCCGCTCTGATCTTTCTGGCAAGATTTTGCTGATCTTCCTTGCAAGATGCTGACCGAAGCCCGGCTCTGACCTGCCTTGCAACATGTCGCCAATCTTCCTTGGAAGATGCTGACAGATGACAAGGCATGATAATCCATGCAAAATATCCCTCGTCTTCCTTAAATCGTGCTGAGATGAGACTTGTCCCGATCTACTTGCAACCTGCTTCTGATCTGCCTTGCAAGATGGCGACGGAAGACGTGCTGTGATCTTCCTTGCACGTGTGGATGATCGTGTTTGCAACATAGAAGACCTGCTCTGGTCTTCCTTGCTAAATGCTGAGGATCTTCCTTGCAAGATTCTGATAGGAGAGCTTCTCTGGTCTTTCTGGCTAGATGTGGCAGATATTCCTTGCAAGATGCTGTGAGGAGACCTGGTCTAAGCTACCTAGCAAGATATTGCAGATTCTCCAGCGAGGATGCTGATAGAAGACCTGCGCTAATCAACCTTGCAAGACATCACCGATCTGCTTGGCAAGATAGAAGACCTGCTCTGAGATCCCTTGGATGTGACTACTGGTCATCCTTGCAAGATGCTGAGGGCAAGCTGAGGGAGATGTTCCCATGTGCGCCTGCGTCTCCGCCTTCAATGGGTCTGAGCCCAGTTCAGGCATCAGGAGGCTCATAGGTGAGTGAAATTATTCTCCCTCCTGCTCTCTGGAAAATTTTGGGTAGGTATGCATAGGGTTCTCTTCTCCTTTTGCTCTTCTTATGTTCTCTTCAAAAGGTTTGTGGGTAAAAGTAGGACTTTTATCTGTATTTCATGATTGCACATCAAGACCAGGGCATATGCAGAGTGCTACCCCCTTAGAGAGACATGTTTTGGGGGTCTTGCATGTGTGTGTGTGTGTGTATGCATGTATGTGTGTCCTTGCACATCATATACGGTTGTTTGCGTAGCATGGGTTTTAGCAAACACCTCGACAGTCTGTCAACCAGTGGTCTAGGCCAGGCAAACACGGTGGTAACTTCGCATGTGCTTCTTTACGTATGTTTCTCACACTCACCCTGCTCATAAGGAGTTCTGCATGCTGTCGAGCAGCTCTGGCTCCTCTCTGGTTAAAAACTTCACCTCTTCTTACTGAGGAATAGTATGGGTGCTAATTTCATTGCTCAAAGGTTTCATGATTTTTTTAATTATTCATTTTAATATCGGGTTTATATACAGAATAATGTATTTTAAAGATACTGGCTGATGCTCTTGTTGGGTGCACGCAAATGTTGACTCGAGTGTGTGTGTGTGTGTGTATGTGTGTATGGGTGTGTGAGTGTTTCCGTGTAATTGCACATCACACAAGAGTCCTTGTGTAACTAGGATTTACCAAACACCTTGGAAGTCAGTCGAACAGTGGTCTAGGTCACGCAAACACTGTGGTACTTTCTGATATGCCAATTTACATGTGTTTATCAAATTGGTTCTGCTCCTCAGAGCTGTGCAGGCTGTGAAACAACACAGGCTACACATTGGCTAACAAATTCACCACATACTACGCTGCTATAATTCTGGGTCTGGTTTCATTTCTCACGTGTTTCAGGTTTTCTTTAAGTCTACATATTAAAATCAGATTAAAGAAAATCAGATTGTTATATTGAAGAATGTTATTTAAGGTAATTGGCCGATAATCTTGCCGTGCAAGCTCAAATGTTAACTTTTGTGTTTGTGTGTGTGTGTGTGTGTGTGTTATTGTATGCTGTAATCCTGAGTTAGAGAGACGACTGATGAGTAGGAAGGGCATAACTGACAGGCCAACAAAGAAATGCAGGTGTCGAAAAATATATATACATAGCCAAATCTGATGTTAGGCACAACATGCTGATACCACACACCTAGAAGCAGCTGCTGCATGAGATGACCTGCAGAGCTACTTCACACAGTACCTTTTCTGGAAAATGTTCTCAGCACCACTCCCTAACCCACAGATGATAGGATCTACCTTGTGAGATGGGATCACTCTGATGTGCCCTTCGTTAAAACTCCACTGACCTTACCTTGAAACATGCTGATAGAAGACCTGCTCTGATCTGCTTTGCAAAATTGCTGATATATCTCTGAAGATGCTGGGAGAAGACCTGGCCACATCTTCCTTGAAAGAAGCTTTCGATGTGCCATGCAAGATGGTGAGAGAAGACGTACTAGGGTGTTCCTAGAAAGAGATCGCTAATCTTCCTTGCAAGATGCCCGGGAAACCTGCTCTGAGCTGTCTTTCAAGATGTCATTCATATTTCTTAATGGTGCTGAAAGAAGGCCTACGCTGATCTTCCCTGATCTGCCTTGCAAGATGCCGGTAGATGACCAGCCATGATGTTCCTCACAAGTTGCTTCAGCCCTTCCCGGCAAGGTGCCAGAGAAGAACTGCAAGCTATCCCTGTTACCCTTAATGGGTGCTGAGAGAAGACCTGGTCTGTTCTTCCTTTCAAGATGCTTCCATCAGCCTTGCAGGATGCTGATGGAAGACCTGGTGTGATCTGCCATGCCAGATTTTGCGGATCTCCTTACCCAGAGGCTGATACAATACTTGCTGAGATCTTCCTTGCAAGATGTGCCTGGCCTTCCGATCTGCCATGCAAGAGATTGCTCACCTTCCTTGCAAGATGCTGTTACAAGACCTGCTTTAGCCTCCTTGCAAGTAATCCCTGGTCTTCCTTTAGAGGTGCTGAGGCAAGACCTGCTCTGATCTTTCTGGCAAGGTTTTGCTGATCTTCCTTGCAAGATGCTGACCGAAGACCGGCTCTGACCTGCCTTGCAAGATGTGGCCGATCGTCCTTGGAAGATGGTGACAGATAACCTGGCCTGATAATCCGTGCAAAATATCCCTCGTCTTCCTTAAATCGTGCTGAGATGAGACTTGTCCCGATCTTCTTGGAACCTACTTCTGATCTCCCTTGCAAGATGGCGACGGAAGAGGTGCTCTGATCTTCCTTGCACGTGTGGATGTTCGTGTTTGCAATGTAGAAGACCGGCTCTGGTCTTCCTTGCTAAATGCTGAGGATCTTCCTTGCAAGATTCTGATAGGAGAGCTTCTCTGGTCTTTCTGGCTAGATGTGGCAGATATTCCTTGCAAGATGCTGTGAGGAGACCTGGTCTAAGCTACCTAGCAAGATATTGCAGATTCTCCAGCGAGAATGCTGATAGAAGACCTGCGCTAATCAACCTTGCAAGACATCACCGATCTGCTTGGCAAGATAGAAGACCTGCTCTGATCTCCCTTGGATGTGACTACTGGTCACCCTTGCAAGGTGTTGAGGGCAAGTTGAGGTAGATGTTCCCATGTGCGCCTGCGTCTCCGCCTTCAATGTGTCTGAGCCCAGTTCAGGCATCAGGAGGCTCACAGGTGAGTGAAATTATTCTCCCTCCTGCTCTCTGGAAAATTTTGGGTAGGTATGCATAGGGTTCACTTCTCCTTTTTCTCTTCTTATGTTTGCTTCAAATGGTTTGTGGGGAAAAGTAGGATTTTAACTATATTTCATGATTGCTCATCAAGACCATGGCATATGCAGAGTGCTACGCCCTTAGAGAGACATGTTTGGGGGGTCCTGAATGTGTGTGTGTGTGTGTGTGTGCTTGCACTTCATATACGGTTGTTTGCGTAGCATGGGTTTTAGCAAACACCTCGACAGTCTTTCAACCAGTGGTCTAGGCCAGGCAAACACAGTGGTAACTTCTCATGTGTTTCTTTACGTATGTTTGTCACACTCACCCTGCTCATAAGGAGGTCTGCATGCTGTCGAGCAGCTCTGGCTCCTCTCTGGTTAAAAACTTCACCTCTATTTACTGAGGAATAGTATGGGTGCTAACTTCATTGCTCAAATGTTTCATGATTTTTTTAATTATTCATTTTAATATCGGGTTTATATACAGAATAATGTATTTTAAAGATACTGGCTGATTCTCTTCTTGGGTGCACGCAAATGTTGACTCAAGTGTGTGTGTGTGTGTGTATGTGTGTATGGGTGTGTGAGTGTTTCCGTGTGATTGCACATCACACAAGAGTCCTTGTGTAACTAGGATTTACCAAACACCTTGTAAGTCAGTCAACCAGTGATCTAGGTCACGCAAACACTGTGGTCCTTTCTGATATGCCAATTTACATGTGTTTATCAAATTGGTGCTGCTCGTCAGAGCTGTGCAGGCTGTGAAACAACACAGGCTACACATTGGCTAACTAATACACCACAGACTACGCTGCTATAATTCTGGGTCTGGTTTCATTTCTCACATGTTTCAGGATTTTCTTTAAGTCTACATTTTAAAATCAGATTAAAGAAAATCAGATTGTTATATTGAAGAATGTTATTTATGGTAATTGGCCGATAATCTTGCCGTGGAAGCTCAAATGTTAACTTTTGTGTTTGTGTGTGTGTGTGTTTTATTATATGCTGTAATCCTGAGTAAGAAAGATGACTGATGAGTAGGAAGGGCCTAACAGACAGGCCAACAAAGAAATTCAGGTTTCGAAAAATATATATACAAAGCCAAATCTGATGGTAGGCAAAACATGCTGATTCTACACACCTAGAAGCAGCAGCTGCATGAGATGGCCTGCAGAGCTACTTCACACAGTACCCTTTCTGGAAAATGTTCGCAGCACCACTCCCTAACCCACAGTTGATTGGACCTTCCTTGTGAGATGGAAGCACTCTGATGTGCCCTTCCTTGAAAACTCCACTGACCTTCCCCTGCAACATGCTGATAGAAGTCCTGCTCTGATCTGCTTTGCAAAATTGCTGATATATCTATGAAGATGCTGGGAGAAGACCTGGCCACATCTTCCTTGAAAGATGCTTTCGATGTACTATGCAAGATGGTGAGAGAAGACGTACTAGGGTGTTCCTAGTAAGAGTTCGCTAATCTTCCTTGCAAGATGCCGGGAGAACCTGCTCTGGGCTGTCTTTCAAGATGTCATTCATATTTCTTCACGGTGCTGAAAGAAGGCCTACGCTGATCTTCCCTGATCTGCCTTGCAAGATGCCGGTAGACGACCAGCCATGATGTTCCTCTCAAGTTGCTCCAGCCCTTCCCTGCAAGGTGCCAGAGAAGAACTGCAAGCTATCCCTGTTACACTTGATGGGTGCTGAGAGAAGTCCTGGTCTGATCTTCCTTTCAAGATGCTTCCATCAGCCTTGCAAGATGCTGATGGAAGACATGGTGTGATCTGCCATGCCAGATTTTGCATACTTCTTACCGAGAGGCTGATACAATACTTGCTCAGAACTTCCTTTCAAGATGTGCATGGCCTTCTGATCTGCCATGCAACATTTTGCTGACCTTACTTGCAAGATGTGATACAAGACCTGCTTTAGCCTCCTTGCAAGTAATCCCTGATCTCCCTGTAGAAGTGCTGAGGGAAGACCCGCTCTGATCTTTCTGGCAAGATTTTGCTGATCTTCCTTGCAAGATGCTGACCGAAGCCCGGCTCTGACCTGCCTTGCAACATGTCGCCAATCTTCCTTGGAAGATGCTGACAGATGACAAGGCATGATAATCCATGCAAAATATCCCTCGTCTTCCTTAAATCGTGCTGAGATGAGACTTGTCCCGATCTACTTGCAACCTGCTTCTGATCTGCCTTGCAAGATGGCGACGGAAGACGTGCTCTGATCTTCCTTGCACGTGTGGATGTTCGTGTTTGCAATGTAGAAGACCTGCTCTGGTCTTCCTTGCTAAATGCTGAGGATCTTCCTTGCAAGATTCTGATAGGAGAGCTTCTCTGGTCTTTCTGGCTAGATGTGGCAGATATTCCTTGCAAGATGCTGTGAGGAGACCTGGTCTAAGCTACCTAGCAAGATATTGCAGATTCTCCAGCGAGGATGCTGATAGAAGACCTGCGCTAATCAACCTTGCAAGACATCACCGATCTGCTTGGCAAGATAGAAGACCTGATCTGATCTCCCTTGCATGTGACTACTGGTCATCCTTGCAAGATGCTGAGGGCAAGCTGAGGGAGATGTTCCCATGTGCGCCTGCGTTTCCGCCTTCAATGGGTCTGAGCCCAGTTCAGGCATCAGGAGGCTCCTAGGTGAGTGAAATTATTCTCCCTCCTGCTCTCTGGAAAATTTTGGTTAGGTATGCATAGGGTTCACTTGTCCTTTTTCTCTTCTTATGTTCTCTTCAAAAGGTTTGTGGGGAAAAGTAGGACTTTTATCTATATTTCATGATTGCACATCAGGACCAGGGCATATGCAGAGTGCTACGCCCTTAGAGAGACATGTTTTGGGGGTCTTGAATGTGTGTGTGTGTGTGTATGCATGTATGTGTGTCCTTGCACATCAAATACGGTTGTTTGCGTAGCATGGGTTTTAGCAAACACCTCGACAGTCTGTCAACCAGTGGTGTAGGCCAGGCAAACACGGTGGTAACTTCGCATGTGCTTCTTTACGTATGTTTCTCACACTCACCCTGCTCATAAGGAGTTCTGCATGCTGTCGAGCAGCTCTGGCTCCTCTCTGGTTAAAAACTTCACCTCTTCTTACTGAGGAATAGTATGGGTGCTAATTTCATTGCTCAAAGGTTTCATGATTTTTTTTAATTATTCATTTTAATATCGGGTTTATATACAGAATAATGTATTTTAAAGATACTGGCTGATGCTCTTGTTGGGTACACGCAAATGTTGACTCGTGTGTGTGTGTGTGTGTGTGTATGTGTGTATGGGTGTGTGAGTGTTTCCGTTTGATTGCACATCACACAAGAGTCCTTGTGTAACTAGGATTTACCAAACACCTTAGAAGTCAGTCGAACAGTGGTCTAGGTCACGCAAACACTGTGGTACTTTCTGATATGCCAATTTACATGTGTTTATCAAATTGGTTCTGCTCCTCAGAGCTGTGCAGGCTGTGAAACAACACAGGCTACACATTGGCTAACAAATTCACCACATACTACGCTGCTATAATTCTGGGTCTGGTTTCATTTCTCACGTGTTTCAGGTTTTCTTTAAGTCTACATTTTAAAATCAGATTAAAGAAAATCAGATTGTTATATTGAAGAATGTTATTTAAGGTAATTGGCCGATAATCTTGCCGTGCAAGCTCAAATGTTAACTTTTGTGTTTGTGTGTGTGTGTGTGTGTGTGTGTTATTGTATGCTGTAATCCTGAGTTAGAGAGACGACTGATGAGTAGGAAGGGCATAACTGACAGGCCAACAAAGAAATGCCGGTGTCGAAAAATATATATACATAGCCAAATCTGATGTTAGGCACAACATGCTGATACTACACACCTAGAAGCAGCTGCTGCATGAGATGACCTGCAGAGCTACTTCACACAGTACCTTTTCTGGAAAATGTTCGCAGCACCACTCCCTAACCCACAGATGATAGGATCTACCTTGTGAGATGGGATCACTCTGATGTGCCCTTCGTTAAAACTCCACTGACCTTACCTTGAAACATGCTGATAGAAGACCTGCTCTGATCTGCTTTGCAAAATTGCTGATATATCTCTGAAGATGCTGGGAGAAGACCTGGCCACATCTTCCTTGAAAGAAGCTTTCGATGTGCCATGCAAGATGGTGAGAGAAGACGTACTAGGGTGTTCCTAGAAAGAGATCGCTAAACTTCCTTGCAAGATGCCCGGGAAACCTGCTCTGAGCTGTCTTTCAAGATGTCATTCATATTTCTTAATGGTGCTGAAAGAAGGCCTACGCTGATCTTCCCTGATCTGCCTTGCAAGATGCCGGTAGATGACCAGCCATGATGTTCCTCGCAAGTTGCTTCAGCCCTTCCCGGCAAGGTGCCAGAGAAGAACTGCAAGCTATCCCTGTTACCCTTAATGGGTGCTGAGAGAAGACCTGGTCTGTTCTTCCTTTCAAGATGCTTCCATCAGCCTTGCAGGATGCTGATGGAAGACCTGGTGTGATCTGCCATGCCAGATTTTGCGGATCTCCTTACCCAGAGGCTGATACAATACTTGCTGAGATCTTCCTTGCAAGATGTGCCTGGCCTTCCGATCTGCCATGCAAGAGATTGCTCACCTTCCTTGCAAGATGCTGTTACAAGACCTGCTTTAGCCTCCTTGCAAGTAACCCCTGGTCTTCCTTTAGAGGTGCTGAGGCAAGACCTGCTCTGATCTTTCTGGCAAGATTTTGCTGATCTTCCTTGCAAGATGCTGACCGAAGACCGGCTCTGACCTGCCTTGCAAGATGTGGCCGATCGTCCTTGGAAGATGCTGACAGATGACCTGGCCTGATAATCCGTGCAAAATTTCCCACGTCTTCCTTAAATCGTGCTGAGATGAGACTTGTCCCGATCATCTTGCAACCTACTTCTGATCTCCCTTGCAAGATGGCGACGGAAGACGTGCTCTGATCTTCCTTGCACGCGTGGATGATCGTGTTTGCAATGTAGAAGACCGGCTCTGGTCTTCCTTGCTAAATGCTGAGGATCTTCCTTGCAAGATTCTGATAGGAGAGCTTCTCTGGTCTTTCTGGCTAGATGTGGCAGATATTCCTTGCAAGATGCTGTGAGGAGACCTGGTCTAAGCTACCAAGCAAGATATTGCAGATTCTCCTGCGAGGATGCTGATAGAAGACCTGCGCTAATCAACCTTGCAAGACATCACCGATCTGCTTGGCAAGATAGAAGACCTGCTCTGATCTCCCATGGATGTGACTACTGGTCATCCTTGCAAGGTGTTGAGGGCAAGTTGAGGTAGATGTTCCCATGTGCGCCTGCGTCTCCGCCTTCAATGTGTCTGAGCCCAGTTCAGGCATCAGGAGGCTCACAGGTGAGTGAAATTATTCTCCCTCCTGCTCTCTGGAAAATTTTGGGTAGGTATGCATAGGGTTCACTTCTCCTTTTTCTCTTCTTATGTTTGCTTCAAATGGTTTGTGGGGAAAAGTAGGATTTTAACTATATTTCATGATTGCTCATCAAGACCAGGGCATATGCAGAGTGCTACACCCTTAGAGAGACATGTTTGGGGGGTCCTGAATGTGTGTGTGTGTGTGTGTGCTTGCACTTCATATACGGTTGTTTGCGTAGCATGGGTTTTAGCAAACACCTCGACAGTCTGTCAACCAGTGGTCTAGGCCAGGCAAACACAGTGGTAACTTCTCATGTGTTTCTTTATGTATGTTTGTCACACTCACCTTGCTCATAAGGAGGTCTGCATGCTGTCGAGCAGCTCTGGCTCCTCTCTGGTTAAAAACTTCACCTCTATTTACTGAGGAATAGTATGGGTGCTAACTTCATTGCTCACAGTTTCATGATTTTTTTAATTATTCATTTTAATATTGGGTTTATATACAGAATAATATATTTTAAAGATACTGGCTGATTCTCTTCCTGTGTGCACGCAAATGTTGACTCGAGTATGTGTGTGTGTGTGTGTGTGTGTGTATGTGTGTATGGGTGTGTGAGTGTTTCCGTGTGATTGCACATCACACAAGAGTCCTTGTGTAACTAGGATTTACCAAACACCTTGTAAGTCAGTCGACCAGTGATCTAGGTCACGCAAACACTGTGGTACTTTCTGATATGCCAATTTACATGTGTTTATCAAATTGGTGCTGCTCCTCAGAGCTGTGCAGGCTGTGAAACAACACAGGCTACACATTGGCTAACTAATACACCACATACTACGCTGCAAAAATTCTGGGTCTGGTTTCATTTCTCACATGTTTCAGGATTTTCTTTAAGTCTACATTTTAAAATCAGATTAAAGAAAATCAGATTGTTATATTGAAGAATGTTATTTAAGGTAATTGGCCGATAATCTTGCCGTGGAAGCTCAAATGTTAACTTTTGTGTTTGTGTGTGTGTGTGTTTTATTATATGCTGTAATCCTGAGTAAGAAAGATGACTGATGAGTAGGAAGGGCCTAACATACAGGCCAACAAAGAAATTCAGGTGTCGAAAAATATATATACAAAGCCAAATCTGATGGTAGGCAAAACATGCTGATTCTACACACCTAGAAGCAGCTGCTGCATGAGATGGCCTGCAGAGCTACTTCACACAGTACCCTTTCTGGAAAATGTTCACAGCACCACTCCCTAACCCACAGATGATTGGATATTCCTTGTGAGATGGAAGCACTCTGATGTGCCCTTCCTTGAAAACTCCACTGACCTTCCCCTGCAACATGCTGATAGAAGTCCTGCTCTGATCTACTTTGCAAAATTGCTGATATATCTATGAAGATGCTGGGAGAAGACCTGGCCACATCTTCCTTGAAAGATGCTTTCGATGTGCTATGCAAGATGGTGAGAGAAGACGTACTAGGGTGTTCCTAGTAAGAGTTCGCTAATCTTCCTTGCAAGATGCCGGGAGAACCTGCTCTGAGCTGTCTTTCAAGATGTCATTCATATTTCTTCACGGTGCTGAAAGAAGTCCTACACTGATCTTCCCTGATCTGCCTTGCAAGATGCCGGTAGACGACCAGCCATGATGTTCCTCTCAAGTTGCTCCAGCCCTTCCCTGCAAGGTGCCAGAGAAGAACTGCAAGCTATCCCTGTTACCCTTGATGGGTGCTGAGAGAAGTCCTGGTCTGATCTTCCTTTCAAGATGCTTCCATCAGCCTTGCAAGATGCTGATGGAAGACATGGTGTGATCTGCCATGCCAGATTTTGCATACTTCTTACCGAGAGGCTGATACAATACTTGCTCAGAACTTCCTTTCAAGATGTGCATGGCCTTCTGATCTGCCATGCAACATTTTGCTGACCTTACTTGCAAGATGTGATACAAGACCTGCTTTAGCCTCCTTGCAAGTAATCCCTGATCTCCCTGTAGAAGTGCTGAGGGAAGACCCGCTCTGATCTTTCTGGCAAGATTTTGCTGATCTTCCTTGCAAGATGCTGACCGAAGCCCGGCTCTGACCTGCCTTGCAACATGTCGCCAATCTTCCTTGGAAGATGCTGACAGATGACTTGGCCTGATAATCCGTGCAAAATATCCCTCGTCTTCCTTAAATCGTGCTGAGATGAGACTTGTCCCGATCTTCTTGCAACCTACTTCTGATCTCCCTTGCAAGATGGCGACGGAAGACGTGCTCTGATCTTCCTTGCACGTGTGGATGTTCGTGTTTGCAATGTAGAAGACCGGCTCTGGTCTTCCTTGCTAAATGCTGAGGATCTTCCTTGCAAGATTCTGATAGGAGAGCTTCTCTGGTCTTCCTGGCTAGATGTGGCAGATATTCCTTGCAAGATGCTGTGAGGAGACCTGGTCTAAGCTACCAAGCAAGATATTGCAGATTCTCCAGCGAGGATGCTGATAGAAGACCTGCGCTAATCAACCTTGCAAGACATCACCGATCTGCTTGGCAAGATAGAAGACCTGCTCTGATCTCCCATGGATGTGACTACTGGTCATCCTTGCAAGGTGTTGAGGGCAAGTTGAGGTAGATGTTCCCATGTGCGCCTGCGTCTCCGCCTTCAATGTGTCTGAGCCCAGTTCAGGCATCAGGAGGCTCACAGGTGAGTGAAATTATTCTCCCTCCTGCTCTCTGGAAAATTTTGGGTAGGTATGCATAGGATTCACTTCTCCTTTTTCTCTTCTTATGTTCGCTTCAAAAGGTTTGTGGGGAAAAGTAGGACTTTTATCTATATTTCATGATTGCACATCAAGACCAGGGCATATGCAGAGTGCTACGCCCTTAGAGAGACATGTTTGGGGGGTCCTGAATGTGTGTTTGTGTGCTTGCACTCCATATACGGTTGTTTGCGTAGCATGGGTTTTAGCAAACACCTCGACAGTCTGTCAACCAGTGGTCTAGGCCAGGCAAACACAGTGGTAACTTCTCATGTGCTTCTTTACATATGTTTGTCACACTCATCCTGCTCATAAGAATGTCTGTATTCTGTCGAGGAGCTCTGGCTCCTCTCTGGTTAAAAACTTCACCTCTTCTTACTGAGGAATCGTATGGGTGCTAATTTCATTGCTCAAAGGTTTCATGATTTTTTTTAATTATTCATTTTAATATCAGGTTTATACACAGAATAATGTATTTTAAAGATACTGGCTGATGCTCTTGTTGGGTGCACGCAAATGTTGACTTGTGTGTGTGTGTGTGTGTGTGTGTATGGGTGTGTGAGTGTTTCCGTGTGATTGCACATCACACAAGAGTCCTTGTGTAACTAGGATTTACCAAACACCTTGGAAGTCAGTCGACCAGTGGTCTAGGTCACGCAAACACTGTGGTACTTTCTGATATGCCAATTTACATGTGTTTATCAAATTGGTGCTGTTCCTCCGAGCTGTGCAGGCTGTCAAACAACTCAGGCTACACATTGGCTAACAAATTCACCTCCTCCTATGCTGCAATAATTCTGGGTCTTGTTTAATTTCTCACATGTTTCAGGATTTTCTTTAATTCTACATTTTAAAATCAGATTTAAAAAAATATCAGATTGTTATATTGAAGAATGTTATTTAAAGAAATTGGCCGAATATCTTGCCGTGCAATCTCAAATGTTAACTTTTGTGTTTGTGTGTGTGTGTGTTATTGTATTCTGTAATCCTGAGTACTCATCAAAAGGAAATGTGTTCCAAGTTTCCAACCCAACTACTGCTGAGAAACAAAGGCAGGGGCTGGATGACAATGAAATGGGGAAGCTTTACTTGGAAAGTGGAAGTAATGATCCAAAAGGAGAATCCTCAAGGTAAGATCTTGAAAGAAAAGGAATATAAAAAGAGAAGGTGAATTGTTAGTTTTTTTTTTATAGTTTTATGCATAAGAATCAGTAAGTAAATTTAAGGGTTAATGGATATGTACCACTTTCACAGGAACAATCATGGTTATGCACAGATTGGGGTTGTGATTATTGAAAAGACATGGTTTTTTGTACTTCTTGCTTCTAAATGTCTTTCCATTTCATCTGGTGTCTTTCAAGCACATTTTGGATCCTTGGCCAAAGTCCTGTTTCATGGTGACCTGGAGGTTAGGAAAGTCTTTCCTCTGCATGTTTGCCCAGCAGGTTTAATCCTAAATGATAGTAGGTTTGTGGGATGGTATACTTTTCTCGGAGGAAATGGGTCAACAAAGAGAGGGTATCAGGTAGTAAAATGCAGAATAAGCATCGGCAATACATAAGGTATGTATATTTCATAATCTTGTGTCAGTATGTCATCTCCCAGGGGAGATTCCTTGGGGAAGTGTGAAATTTGCAGTGTTACACAAGTCCAAGCTGTTTGGGCAGTGGTCTCACACAGAATGTCCAATGACTTCATTGTTCTTATTCTGGAATCTGATTCTTCTTGGTTCCTTTATTGGTAATAAATTATTGGTAATAATTATTGGTGATAAATATTGGTAAAATTTCACCAAAGATTATTTACAAGATTAATAAAAATAAAATTTAATTAAGATGGTAAATCTATTTTCATATATTGTTGCTTATTTTCCTTTCCTCCCTCCCTCTCTCCCTCCTTCTCTCCCTCCCTCCCTCCCTCCCTCCCTTTCACCCTTCTTTCCTTCCTTCCTTTCAGGATGTAGCAGTGATTGATAGACAGCCTTGAGAAAGAATGTGCATACCATTTCCTCTTCCATCATTCCTGTCAAAGAGAAAACTGGGGTTTCTGTTAAAAATTAAAGAGTTTATTTGAGTAACAAAACAATCCAGGGAGTGGCAGTAGTACCTCTAAGGATCCAAAGTACTGATGTGAAAGGAAATTTACAGAGAGTATACATACAGAGGGATCAGGGAAGTTGCAAGAAAATTCTGATTTCTTGGCAATTTATAAAGTTTGAGTAATTTCACAATTATATATATATAAGTGTGTATATATATTATATTTAAATAGGTGTGCTCATAGGCTTCTTGAAGTATGACAACTTTGGAAAGTCAATTACAAAAACACTACACATCATCAACAACAAAAATGAGGTTTGATCTATATCTTTGGCAGAAAGCATATCCTTATGCTGCCCACATAGTTCTTTTGAGCTCCTTCACAAAATTCAAAAGAAACTCACAAACAATTAGTGGCAGATCAATTAAACACAATCACATGTGGGATTATAGGATCAGGGAAAGGATCTTGACTGGGAGAGGTACACTACTGCCAAACTGAATAGCTTACAAAATTGGGGCAGAAATCTCTGATGTCCAAGTATGACTTAAGAGCATATGACTCTAACACCCCAATATCCATCTAGGACATAACCAGGGAGTGCGTTCTTAACTTTGTCTCCCTGCACTAGCCAGGGTGCTCTCAGTAACCTCGCTCTGTCTGACACTCCTTACATTGCTCTACATTGCAAGTCAGTGATCAGAAATAACTCAGTAGAGGGTGACTATGTGGAGATAGAAGCTGAGTGTAGCTGAGTCTGAACTTAAAGTGTCAAACTGCTATTATTTTATGGTAGAAATATAAACTAGTTAGGGGAATTTTATACTTTGTTTAGCTGTAACTTAGCAAGAACTTCTCCATAGCTCTGACCCAGGTTAACCCCCTCTATCTTGTCTCACTGATTCTCCTGTGACTGTGTGTAGGCATGAGTTGTCATGGGTGCTAGCTAAGTCAAAGGCCTAATTCTTACCTTAGTGTCATGAATCTTTCTGTCCCTACTTGTTAAGATCTGGCACCTGTATACATGGCCGGTCTCATCGATATTTAGGGCCCTAGCACTGAAAGCCCTGAAAAAAATATCTTAGTTAAAGCAAATTGTTTTCACCCTTTGTACCTGTCATTCCAAGTTTTGTGTCTGTGTGAAAAATTGTTTCACTCAGTCTGTGTACATGTGTGTATATGTGTTAGGCCAGGGTGACTAGAAAAAAAATGTAATGACACTCCTATAGGTATAAGAAAGAGCTTTATATCAAGGAGTGATTGTATATCAAACAAACATCCCAGTTCAGATCAAGTCCATTAGTCCAGTACTAGTCCAGGAATCCCTCGTCAGACTCACACAGCCACAAGCAATGATGTAGAGTGCAGGAAGCACAGCCCACTGGGTGAAGAGTTCTGTGGTGGAGGCATCTCCAGGGCTTTGGCAGGTCTCCCAGTGGCTCCTCAACAAGAAGGTGAAAATAGAGAGAGGAAGTTCCCAGGATCATCCTTGTGATAAGGCCACACCCACTAGGAGCTATCATCAGGCTTCCAAAATCCACCTCTTCATTTCTATATCTTCAATTTGACATGACAGTGTGTGTGTGTGTGTGTGTGTACGTGTGTGTAATCACTTCTAGTCAGTTGGCCACACAACTGTGTTAAATATTACATGGCAAAGGTGAGTGAGTGCTTCCAGTGCCTCATCTGCTTGTTGAAGCATTTCAGTCGGCATTCCACCACTCCTGGACCTACTTTTCACTGATGCTCTTAGTGCACCCTTAACTTTGAGTGATCCTGGTTTTTGCTCATATGGTTCCTCTTGAAGTGGTACGGGAAACAGCTACCTGTCTTTTGCCCTTTGTTCTGTATCATGAACAGCATTCTGCCATTTGTTTCAAAGTTCACTGTAAAGGTGGACTCTCATGTACTTTAGCCTAAAGACCTTTATTATAGACATTTAGAGTCTTTACCACTGGGAATGTTAACATTGTTTTAAAAAATACCAAAAGTCCCATGGAAGTTTATTTACAATAATTTTGATAAAGTTGCCTCTGAAAGCTCACCCTGGCTAAGAAGGTTCTGGAGTCCCCTGGTGGAGAAGCTGCATTTAAACATGCCAGGTATTTGTATATGAGTGTCACTGTGAATGGTCTACAATATGGGAACAGTGAACAGCTTGCTGAACTCATGGATCACAACTCCACAGGAGGGTTTCCCCAAGAGCTGGTTCCTGAAGCAAGTTGGATGCAGGCAAGTGAAAGACCGAGAAGGTTTCCAGGGCTCTCAATATTATGACACACATAATTTAATATTTCACTCAAGGAGTGGATGCTGGGTTTGAACCCATAACCTTGTGGTTAGTAACTTAATACTTAGTCCACTGCACCATGGAGCCTTTTTATAAACATCTGCTTCAGGGAACCTGTATTACAGGGTAGTGAGATGTCACTTTGAGGATCAATTGCCTCAAATGCCTGTGATATCTGTACAATGGGTAGGGACGACTGCTGAAAAGTCAATGACCAAAATTATGATTTGGGGGAGGATATTGAAAGTATCACTGACTGCAAGTAAGGAAACCTTACTTTATCTACTCTTCATCCCTGATATTCTCTTTCAGTCTTATTTTTGTTCCCCAAATGCAAAGGGTATTTAAAAGAACGTGATTGGAGTCCTCAGAAAATGTCCGAAAAGGAAAACACTGACTTGAACATTAAATTACATTAAAATACACTGTCAAGAAATAGCTTTTTTTGTTAAGATTTCTGTTTTTTATCAGTAATAAATCTGGTGTACATGTACAAGGGACCCTCAAAGTGGCAGATATACTTATATTTCTTTTTACATATATACTCAGACTTTGAATATATTGAGTATATATTCAAATAATATATTACAAATATATTGAAATATTTTTTAAACATTTTATTAGGGACTCATACAGCTCTTATCACAATCCATACACACATCAATAGTGTAAAGCACATCTGTACATTCGTTGCCCTCATCATTTTCAATGCATTTGCTCTCCACTTAAGCCCTTTGCATCAGGTCCCTTTTTCCCCCTCCCTCCCGCTTCCCCCTCTCCCCTCCCTCATGAGCCATTGATAATTTATAAATTATTATTTCGTCATATCTTGCCCTGTCCTATGTCTCCCTTCACCCCCTTTTCTGTTGTCTGTTCCCCCAGGGAGGAGGTCACATGTAGATCTTTGTAATCGGTTCCCTCTTTCCAACCCACTCACCCTCAACCCTCCCCGTATCGCCCCTCACATCCCTGGTCCTGAAGGTTTCATCTGCCCTTGATTCCCTGTGCCTCCAGCTCCTATCTGCACCAGTGTACATCCTCTGCTCTATCCAGACTTGCAAGGTAGAATTCAGATCATAATAGTTGGCGGGAGGAAGCATTTAGGAACTGGAGGAAAGCTGTATTCTTCATCAGTGCTACATCCCACCCTGATGGACTCATCTGCTCCCCTAGACCTCTCTGCAAGGGGATTTCCAGTGGCCGACAAATGGGCTTTGGGTCTCCACTCTGCACTTCTCCCTTCATTCTCTGTGGTATGATTTTTTCCCCTGATGATGCCTTATACCTGATCCCTTTGACACCTCATGATCGCACAGGCTGGTGTGCTTCTTTCATGTTGGCTTTGTTGCTTGTGAGCTAGATGGCCACATGTTTACCTTCAAGCCTTTAAGACCCCAGACACTATCTCTTTTTATAACTGGTCACCATCAGCTTTCTTCGCCACATTTGCTTATGCACCCATTTGTCCTCAGCGATCATATCATGAAATATTTTTATTTTATATAATGATATTTGTATTTATTTATTCACTTTAACATATATTTACTTATATTGATATTCACAGTAATTTTCATATTTATATTCATATTTATGTTCACATATATGTTTAGATTCATATGTGTATTTAGATTCATATTTACATTTACATGCATATTCATATTCACACTCAAATTGTTATTCATGTTTATATTTTCAATTATATTTACAGTAATATTCGTGTTCATATTTTTATTGATATTAATATCTGTACTTCCATACATATTCACATGTATATGTGTATTCATATTTAGGGCATGTTTGAGTCAAATTAATCTAGCAACCAATGATTACTGTTTTCCAGAGCAGTCATAGAGGTCTACCATTTTTACAGTTTGAACATTTTTATAGCATATGATCTATTTATTCTTTTTTACGTATCAGTTGACATCTTGGACATCAGACTTTTATAACTTAGATAGGTAGTGTTCAGGGCCCAGGCCCAATCCCAACTACCTGGAAAGCTATCGCTCCCCCCAGAAGAATTTACTTCAGAAGATACCACAGAAGCTACAGGTCAGAGAGAGGGATATGTCTGATCAAAGCACATGGGAGCAATGAAGGGTGAGGAAGAGGGAGCGGAGCACATCCTGATCCACCAAGCCTTGAGGACTGATATCCTTGCTCAGAGCAGTCAATGCACAGAGAGAACCATATGGCCAGCCCCACTAGGAGACATGAAAACCCTCACGAACCCAAAGCCCTACAGGGGACAGCACTGGAGATACAGTGTGGGAGTGGCGCCCGATCTGACCCCACCGCAACAAGGCAAAACACTAAGGCCGGGCAATAGAACAGCAAGAGTACAGAGCAAGGAAGTCCCAAAGGAGTACCAAAAATAGACTTTGGGGCCAGGGCGTGGCACCCCATCAAACTCCACTGGAAAACACTCCTAAATGTCATCAAACAGACCTTGAACTATTATGTCATTGTATTGTTGATTTTGCTGCTGTTTTGTTTTCTTTTGTCACTTTGTCTTGCTCTGTCTTGTTTTGTGTGTGTATTATTATCTCTGCAGGTCTATCTAGATAAGATAGGCTAGATAAACAATCTGGAGGAGAAAACAATGTGACCGATGGTCCTGGGGAGAGGGGGGGGGTCAAAGGAAAGGGGGAGGTTGGGGAAAGGAAATGGTGTTAATAAACCCGGGGACAAGGGTACAAGAAGGGATCCAAAATCAGTAACAAGAAGGGTGTGAGAAGCCTGATAGGGATTGATCAAGGACAATGTAGCTGAGTGAGATTACTGAATCCAAAATGGAGGCTGAGCATGATAGTGGGACAAGAGGAAAGTAAAAGGAAATAATGGATAGAACTAGGAGGCAAAGGACATTTATAGAAGTCACAATGCAGGCATGTACATATGTAAATATATTTATATATGATGATGGGGGAATAAATCTATGTGCATATATTTATAAGTTTATATTAAGGTAGCCAATTGACATTGAACCTCCACTCAAGTACTCCCTCAGTGCAAGAACACTTTGTTCTATAAAACTAGCATTCCATGATGCTCACCTTCCAAGCACTATCACTGAAGACATATGGGTGCATAATCAAATGTGAAGCAAGCTGATAGTGCCCAGCTATCAAAAGATATAGCGTCTGGTGTCTTAAAGGCTTGAAAGTAAACAAGCAGTCATCTAGCTCAGAAGCAACAAAGCCCACATGGAAGAAGCCCACCAGACTGTGTGATCACGAGGTGTCAAAGGATCAGGGACCAGGCATCAAAGAACAAAAATTCATATCACTGTGAATGAGGGGAAGTGCAGATTTGGTAGCCAATGCTCATCTCTAGGCAACTGGACATGCCCCTACAGAAGGGTCTTGGGGAGAAGAAGAGTGCAGGGTACAGTGTAGCAAAGATGGAACACAAAACTTTCCTCTAGTTCTTTTTTTTTTTTTAGATTTTTTTTAATTTTAACAATTTATTGGGGCTGATACAATTCTTGTCACAGTTCATACATATACATACATCAATTGTATAAAGCACATCTGTACAGTCTTTGCCCTAATCATTTTTTTCTCTTTTCTTCTTATACATTTTATTAGGGACTCAAACAACTCTTACCACAATCCATACATATACATACATCAATTGTATAAAGCACATCCATACATTCCCTGCCCCAATCATTCTCAAGGCATTTGCTCTCCACTTAAGCCCCTTGCATCAGGTCCTCTTTTTTTCCCCCCTCCCTCCCCATTTCCCCCTCCCTCATATGCCCTTGGTAATTTATACATCGTTATTTTGTCATATCTTGCCCTATCCGGAGTCTTCCTTCCCCCCTTCTCTGCTGTTCCTCTCCCAGGGAGGAGGTCACATGTGGATCCTTGTAATCAGTTCCCCCTTTCCAACCCACTCACCCTCCACTCTCCCAGCATCGTCCCTCACACCCTTGGTCCTGAAGGTATCATCCACCCTGGATTCCCTTGTACCTCCAACCCTCATATGTACCAGTGTACAGCCTCTGTCCTATCCAGCCCTGCAAGGTAGAATTCGGATCATGGTAGTTGGGGGGAGGAAGCATCCAGGATCTGGGGGAAAGCTGTGTTCTTCATCGATACTACCTCACACCCTAATTAACCCATCTCCTCTCCTAAACCCCTCTATGAGGGGATCTCCATTGGCCAACACTTGGGCCTTGGGTCTCCACTCTGCACTTCCCCCTTCATTTAATATGATATGTATACATATACACATACATACACACACATATCTTTTTTTTTGCATGATGCCTTATACCTGGTCCCTTGGGCACCTCGTGATCGCACTGGCCGGTGTGCTTCTTCCATGTGGGCTTATTTGCTTCTGAGCTAGATGGCCGCTTGTTCACCTTCAAGCCTTTAAGACCCCAGACACTATCTCTTTTGGTAGCCGGGCACCATCAGCTTTCTTCACCACATTTGCTTATGCACCCATTTGTCTTCAGCGATCCTATCATGGAGGTGTGCACTCAATGATATGATTTTTTGTTCTTTGATGCCTGGTAACTGATCCCTTTGGGACCACTCAATCACTTCCATGTGGACTTTGTTGCTTCTGAGCTAGATGGCCGCTTGTTTATCTTCAAGCCTTTAAGACCCCAGTCACTATCTCTTTTGATAGCCGGGCACCATCAGCTTTCTTCACCACATTTACTTGTTCACCCACTTTGGCTCCAGCCGTTGTGTTGGGAGAGTGAGCATCATAGAGTTCCAATTTAATAAAGAAGGTATTCATGCATTGAGGGAGTGTTTGAGTAGAGGCCCAAGGTCCTTCCGCCACCTTAATACTTGACCTATAAATATAGACACATAGATCTATTTCCCCATCCTCCTATATATATTTGCATGTACATGTCTTTGTCTAGACCTCCATGAATGCCCTTTGACTCCTCGCTCTTTCCTCCATCTCCCTTGACCTTCCTCCTGCCCTACTACCATGCTTCATCGCCACCTGGGCTAGAGTATACCTCTTCTCTAAGCAACCTTACCCTTGATCATTTCCCACCAGGCCTGCCACTCCCCCTTCTCTACCATTTGGGGTCCCATGTTTTTCCCTTGTCTCCTCTAGTTCTTAAATGCTTCCTCCCCCCACCACTATCATGATCCCAATTCTACCTTACAAATCCAGCCCGACCAGATAATGTACACTGGTACAGACAGGAACTGGAAATGCATGGAATCCAGAAGATCCCTTCAGGAACAGTGGAGTGAGTGGCGATACTGGGAGGGTTGAGGGAATTTGGGATGTAAAGGGGGAACCGATTTAAAGGATCTATATATAACTTCCTCCCTAGGGGATGGACAAGAGAAAAGTGGGTGAAGGGAGACATCAGACAGTGTGAGATATGACAAAATAATAATAATTTATAAATTATCAAGGGTTCATGAGTGAGGCAGAAGTGGGAGGGAGGGGAAAATGAGGAGGTGATAGTAAGGGCTCAAGTAGAAAGCAAATGTTTTGAGAATGATGATGGCAACAAATGTAAAAATGTGTTTGACACAATGGATGGATGGATGTATGGTTTGTGACAAGAGTTGTACGAGCCCCACCCCACCCCCACAAATGATTTTTTAAAAAATAAAGATAGGTAGTGTTTTTCTAGAAATATGTCCACTTATTCTAAATTTTCAAATTCACTGTTGTGATCTTCATAGTTTTGCTTCTGTTGTGATATTGGCCTTTTCATTTCTTATTCTTTATATTTGCTTTTCTTATTCCTTTTTTTGGTAAGTGAAGATTCCCTCCCCCCCCCCAGCTGTCTTCTTATTCCTTTTAATTTAATTTAATAAATTTACCAAAAGTTTGTCAAACTTTGTTAATATTTTTAAAGAATTAACTTGTCTTATTGATTATTTCCCTGTTTCCTTTTCATTTATTTCTGCTCTATTCTTTAATATTTATTGTCTTCTGGTGACTGATGTTTTCCTTCGCTCTTTTTTGTTCTAATTGTTGAAGGTGTGTGTTAACATGCTGACTTTTGCTTTATTTTTTGATATCTTCATATACTGTTCATAATGTGTGTTCTTAGTATTGCTTCTGAAGTATACCAAAGCTTTTGGTATGCTTATTTTTGTTTTTGTAAGGAATTTAAAATCTTAACCCCTACCATTTCCAAGTAATTTAATGCACACAATTGCTCATTTTCCATGTTAGCTTTTTATTCTTTTATCTTTTATTATTTTATATAATTTAATAATGCTGTGAAGTAAAATTTATTTGTAATATCACAATTAAAAAAATGTATTAAAGCTAGCATTGTAGCCTAACGTATGGTCTATTCTGAAGAATGGTACATATGAACATGAGAAGACAGTACATTGACGCTTTCCCAGATAGTATCTTTCCTATATGTCTAAGAGGTCAGTAATTGTGGTATTTAGTTCTTCTGTTACTGTATTGATTTATTATCCAGTTGATATTTAGTGTTGTTCTGTAAAACCCAGTGGGGATGTATTTAACTCTATTACTGTAAAATTATGTAGTTCTATCTTTAAGTCTATAAGACCTTGATTAATATATTTTGAGGGTCTGCCACTAAATTAATATATACTTATTACTATTTTTCATCTTGCTCTGTTGTTCCTTTTATCATATAATGCCCTTATTTGTCTCCCATTAAAGATTTGGTCCTATTTTATTATTAATTTGTATAGCCAGTAACACATTTTAAAATTGTCATTGATTAATAATGCTACCCTTGCTTTTTTATTTCCATTCTCTTGATATAGTTTCTTCTACCTTTGATTTTTAGATTATATTTGTCTTTATGTCTCAATTGTGTTTCTTTTAAGCAGATTTATGGATCAAGCAGATTTATGCTTTTCACTGCCTCTTGAGAGGTGCATTGAGTCCTTTTACATTCCATGTCATTATTGATGTGCATGCATTTATTGCTGTCATAATGCATTGCATTTCTGGGGTTTTTTCCCCCTTTGTGGAGTTATTGATTTTTTTCCTCAAATTTTGTGCCCTGAGTTTATTTTTTTAAGTTTCTGTTAATTTTTTAAATTTTTTTCATTATTATTTTGTAAGACTTCATGCTTTGCTCTTGTTTTTCTTTTGGATTAGCTTTACCTTTTGTTCTTCTTCTGCATCCTTTCCATATTACTCAAGAATGTTGTTAATAATTATATGATTCTAGACAATAAGATTGGCATAGAAAATATTTTCTAGATCATTCTAAGGGAAATTCATTGAATAAATATGCATTTTTGAGTATTCATTAGGATGAAAATATTCAAGATACATCAGAGGATGTGAATAAAATTTCCACTCAGCATGAGAATATTTTTTTTGCATTAACTATTTCTAACTTTGACAACAAATGGCCCTAGTTAGTTTCCTGGAGTGTAAACTGAGATCTCATCTATACCTATTATTCTGAAGTCTGCCTTTGGATCTCTGGTGACAGACAGACAAAGCCCATTCCAATGAAGAGAAGGAAAGTGCCAATGCAGGAAGTTTCCCAAGAGTCACTCTGCACGGTATCCCTAGAAAGGTGCTGACAAGGTGGGGAAACCACAGCTTCTGAGAGGAAATCATCACTGACTTCATTCCCTGGCACCTGCTGAAAACGGCCTAGAGAACATTTTGAGAAATTAGTTTGCAATGTCCTCCCCTTGTGACATATTTACTATCCTTTGGAATCAAAGATGTCCTTCCAATGAGTGCTCCCTTCATTGTGACTCCAATGAGTGATCTTACTAATGACTCCGCACACCAGACTGGTCATTCCAGTTCACCTGTTCCCAGTGTCAGGAGTCTCTCTGTTTGGAACCCTTGTTTCTGTATACAGGGAGACAATGGGTAGCAAGCATCACTAAGGACATGTCACAAATTTAGCCCCAGAAGTCACCACAATTGTTTTCTCAGACATGGAGATCATTAGTCATTCACTGCACGATTCACTGCCAACAGTGCACAGGGAGCAAAACAGAAGGAAACCTTCACAGACCTAACCTTGGGCGATAGTAGGTCACTGAGCTCGGTACATTTGAAATCATGCATTGCAAGCTTGAATCTGGCATGCCTGTATTTTATTGTCAATGGTTTTGAGTAATGGATGGGGTGAGAATTAAAATGATAACCTGTTTTTCAAGAAGGAAACTGGGTTCTATAGGAAGGCAATGAAATATTAGAGTAACTTTAATATTTGTACTGTGAACAAATAATGCTAGTTCCTCCTTTCAAGTTGGCAGTGAGGAGAAAATTTAGAGAGTAATAAATTCTACATTACAATTCTGACTAGATCAGAGGATGTACATAGGCACAGATAGCAACTGGAAACACAGGGAATTCAGGACAGATGACACCTTCTGGACCAGTGGTGAGAATGGTGATTCCTGACGGGTGGAGAGAATGTGGGGTAGAAAGGGGGGACTGATTACAAAAATCTAGGTATAGCCTCCTCCCTGGGGGATTGACAGCAGAGAAAACTGTGGGGGGACACGTCAGACAGTGTAATGTATGACAAAATAATAATAATAATAATTTATGAATGATGAAGGGTTAATGAGGTAGGGAGAGTGTGGAGGGAGGGGAAAATGAACAGCAGATACTAAGGGCTCAAGTCGAAGGCAAATGTTGTGAGAATGATGATGGCAACACATATACATATGTTCTTGACACAATGGATGTATGTGTGGATTATGATAAGAATTGTACAAGCCCCCAGGAAAATGATTTAAAAAGAAAAACAAAAACTGTCCGTGGACATGCTGAGAGATGAAAGAGGGAAGAAACCCTGAGTCCTCCTTGTCATCCATCTCTACCTGTCTAGTGCTGGGGATGTGTGCTCAGTGAGTCCTGTGCGCCCCCTGCTGCCCAGTGTCTTCCCTGCAGGGAAGTTTGTGTCTGGGCTCACACTGACTTCCCCTCACTGTGTTTCCCTTGCACAGTAATACACAGCTGTGTCCTCAGCAGTCACTGAGCTCAGCTGCAGGGAGAACTGATTCTTACATGTGTCTCTAGTGATGGAGAGCCGGCTTTGGAGGGATGGGTCATAATTTGTACCGCCATTATAGCATATGAGTCCCATCCACTGTAGACCCTTCCCTGAGGGCTGGCGGATCCAGTGCCAGCAGTAACCACTGCTTGTGATGGAGAAACTAATGACAGTGCAGGTGAGTGACAGCTTCTGGGAGGGCTTCACCAGTACTGGACCCGACTCCTGAAGCTTCACCTGGGACAAGACGCCTGCAGAAAAAAACAGATGGTCCACGTCAGTCACTTGAATTCACAGCAATTCCCAAAGACCCAGGTCAGATATCTGAATCTCCACCTTGGGGAACTGTTACCAGGCACAGGAGAACACACAGAAATAGCATCTTTAGACCACAGCTCTGCTTTCCCAAGAGATCTAGAGCCCTGTCTGTAGAGAACTGATAGCTTTCCCGCCCAAGGGTGAAATTTACCCTAGTGCCTGAAGAATGATTTGCATGTGAGGGAGTTCTGTCCTTATAAACAGATAGTAATAGAGACCAGACAACCCTTTTCCTCCTGAGCCCATGCTAGGGTAGCTCTTTGTTTGAACTCATATGAATGTTAGTCTACAGAGAGAGAGCACTTGACCTAAGCGGTGTGTATTAAAGATAAAAGGAAAACCAAGTATTTCTGAGCTCAGTGTTCTCGCCCTCCAGCCCCTTAACGTCTCTGCCCTGCCTTGGGCTCCTGTATGTCCTGTGCCCCAGAGAGTGGACAGGATATCATTTGTTGAAAACATCAGGTGGACACCAGGGTATCATCATCACCCACAGTCTCCAAACATCTTTTCTTTCCACTTCAACACTTCCGTATCAACCTCCTCAAAGTCTTCAGGGGTTTTCTTTGGGCCACTGCCATCACCAACACCAGCACTCCTACAAACAACACATCTCAGGTTTTGATAACTAAGGCCAATCTCGGTGTAAATAAAGAGACTCAAGTGGCATAGGGCCTCAGGGAGGAGGTTTCCAACTGGGGAATGTGGGCCCCAGAAAAGAATAGTTTCATCTTTATAACTTCTAACTGATGCAAGACTGAGATGACAGTCCCTTGGTTTGCCAGAGCACATGCAACATTAGGGCAAAACTAGTCAGGAGTTCAAGGATAAATACATAGCAGATAAGTGAGTGAAAATTTAAGTCACCAGGGGTGCAGAATAAGAATGATATTTCAGTTTCTGAACAAAAAGACACCCACTTGAGACCCAACAGGCACCCTGGATTAAAATAAGGTCCAACCAGGCACTAGTCCTGATCCTGAGCAGGAGCTGGAAATAAAGGAGGGAAGGCGAGGGACGGATTAAAGGGTAATCACCTGTAGTACTTCAGCATCATTATTAAATCGACATAATTTATACTCCAGGAGCCTTCCTTATTGGAATCTCCATCCTTTGGTGAGTCCAGAAAATCAGGGGTTCTCAACATTCCTAAGGCCACGACTCTTTAATACAGTGTCTCATATTGTGGCGATGCCCAAACATAAAATTCTTTTCTTTTTAACATTTTATTAGGGGCTCATACAACTCTTATCACAATCCAGACATACACATACATCAATTGTATAAAGCACATCTTTACAATCTTTGCCCTAATCATTTTCAAAGCATTTGCTCTCCACTTAAGCCCTTTGTATCAGGTCCTTTTTTTCCCCCTCCCTCCCCACTCCCCTCCCTCATGAGCCCTTGATAATTTATAGATTATGATTTTGTCATATCTTGCCCTGTCCTATGTCTCCCTTCCCCCCTTTCTCTGCTGTCCGTCTCCCAGGGAGGAGGTCACATGTAGATCCTTGTAATCGGTTCCCCCTTTCCAACCCACTCACCCTCTACTCTCCCAGTATTGCCCCTCACACCTCTGGTCCTGAAGGTATCATCCACCCTGGATTCCCTGTGCCTCCAGCTCCTATATGCACCAGTGTACAACCTCTGCTCTATCCAGTCTTGCAAGGTAGAATTCGGATCATGGTAGTTGCGGGGAGGAAGCATCCAGGATCTGAGGGAATGCTGTATTCTTCATCGGTACTATATCACACCCTGACTGATTCATCTCCTCCCCTAAACCCCTCTGTGAGGGGATCTCCAGTGGCCAACAAATGGGCTTTGGGTCTCCACTCTGCACTTCTCCCTTCATTCACTATGATATATTAGATGATGCCTGCCTTATACCTGGTCCCTTTGGCACCTCGTGATCACACAGGTTGGTGTGCTTCTTCCACATGGGCTTTGTTGCTTCTGAGCCAGATGGCCGCTTGTTCACCTTCAAGCCTTTAAGACCCCAGACACTATCTCTTTTGATAGCGGGCACCATCAGCTTTCTTCACCACATTTGCTTATGCACCTGTTTGTCATCGGCGATGGTGTCATGGAGGTGTGAAGCCAATGATATGATTTTTTGTTCTTTGATGCCTGATAACTGATCCCTCATAAAATTATTTTCATTGCTACTTCATAACTATCATTTTGCTACTGTTATGCATCAGGAGAAACATGTGAAAGGGACGCTTGACCCCTAAAGGGGTCGCGACCCACATGTTGAGAACTGCTGGTCCAGATGAAGGCAGAATAAACCCAGGGTGGATTGGGTGAAGTTGCTGTGGGAGGTGTTCTTAGGAAACACTTGGCACCTCTGGGAACGCCTTGCACACACAGACACACATGCACACAGGTGAACACATGAAAATATTGGCGAACAAGAACCTAAAATGTACGCAAAGAGAATTCAAAAGCCAAGTGAAGTAAGAGACCATGTATAATATTTAACTCACAATAAGAGCTCACCCAAAAACCCAGAGCTTAGCATCGTGATCTGCGTGTCCGCTGCATTTATAAAATATAATACTTGGTGACACTATTTTTTCCAGTTAATCTCATTTATCACACAAGGTTTTTTCAACAGTAAATAAACTCTTGTCAAACTTCATTGTTCATTGTTCAACCATAACCACCCTTAAATATTATAAATGATCTCTCTCTCTCACCTCTCTCTCTCTTCCTCCTTTCAGTGTAGACTGTTTAAATTTCTTCATGTTTGAATTTTTGAATACTAAAAGGGCACTACAGCATCACCACAGGGCATAATTACCAATGAAAGCAAATTAATTAATTATAAAGATGGTTTAGCTGAATTATGTCTCCTTAATTATGTATGTCTTATTTGGAGATAAATAGAATGAATGAGATTAACAATGAATGGTACTTTTTTAAAACAATTTATTAGGGTCTCATACAATTCTTATCACAGTTCATACATATACATACATCAATTGTATAAAGCACATCTGTACATTCTTTGCCCTAATCACTTTTTTCTCCTCTTTTCTTTTTTACATTTTATTAGGGACTCATACAACTCTTATCATAATCCATACATAAACATACATCAATTGTATAAAGCACATCCATACATTCCCTGCCCTAATCATTCTCAAGGCATTTGCTCTCCACTTAAGCCCCTTGCATCAGGTCCTCTTTTTTTTCCCCCTCCCTCCCCTTTCCCCCCTCCCGCATGTGCCCTTGGTAATTTATACATCGTTATTTTGTCATATCTTGCTCTATCCAGAGTCTACCTTCCCCCCCTTCTCTGCTGACCCTCTCCCAGGGAAGAGGTCACATGTGGATCCTTGTAATCAGTTCCCCCTTTCCAACCCACTCACCCTCCACTCTCCCAGCATCACCCCTCACACCCTTGGTCCTGAAGGTATCATCCACCCTGGATTCCCTGTGCCTCCAGCCCTCATACCAGTGTACAGCCTCTGCTCTATCCAGCCCTGCAAGGTAGAATTGGGATCATGGTAGTTGGGGAGAGGAAGCATCCAGGATCTGGGGGAAAGCTGTGTTCTTCATCAGTACTACCTCGCACCTTAATTAACCCATCTACTCTCCTAAACCCCTCTATGAGGGGATCTCCATTGGTCGACACTTGGGCCTTGGGTCTCCACTCTGCACTTCCCCCTTCACTTAATACGGTGTATATATATATATATATATATATATATATATATATATATATATATATATATATATACACACACACACACATATATATACACACCATGTACACACATGTACATACATACACACACATACATCTTTTTTTTCTTTTGCATGATGCATTATACCTGGTCCCTTGGCACCTCGTGATCGCACTGGCCGGTGTGCTTCTTCCATGTGGGCTTATTTGCTTCTGAGCTAAATGGCCACTTGTTCACCTTCAAGCCTTTAAGACCCCAGACACTATCTCTTTTGATAGCCGGGCACCATCAGCTTTCTTCACCACATTTGCTTATGCACCCATTTGTCTTTAGCGATCCTATCATGGAGGTGTGCAATCAGTGATATGATTTTTTGTTCTTTGATGCCTAGTAACTGATCCCTTCAGGACCACTCGATCACACAGGCTGGTGTATTCTTCCATGTGGACTTTGTTGCTTCTGAGCTAGATGGCCGCTTGTTTATCTTCAAGCCTTTAAGACCCCAGTCACTACCTCTTTTGATAGCTGGGCACCATCAGCTTTCTTCACCACATATACTTGTTCACCCACTTTGGCTCCAGCAGTTGTGTCGGGAGAGTGAGCATCATAGAGTTCCAATTTAATAAAAGAAAGTATTCGTGCATTGAGGGAGTGTTTGAGTAGAGGCCCAAGGTCCTTCTGCCACCTTAATACTTAGCCTATAAATAAAGACACATAGATCTATTTCCCCATCCTCCTATATATATTTGCATGCACATGTCTTTGTCTAGACCTCCATAAATGCCCTTTGACTCCTAGCTCTTTCCTCCATCTCCCTTGACTTTTCTGCTGCCCTACTACCATGCTTCGTCGCCACCTGGGCTAGAGTATACCTCTCCTCTAAGCAACCTTAACCTTGATCATTCCCCACCAGGCCTGCCACTCCCCCTCTCTACCATTTGAGGTCCCATGTTTTTCCCTTGTCCCTGTGTTTGTTAATACCACTTCCTTACCCCCCCACCCCCCCACCCCAAGTACGCCCGGAACTGTCGGTCCCATTGTTTTTCCTCCAGATAGTTCATCCAGCCTGTCCTATTCAGACAGACCTGTGGAGACACTAACATGCACAAAAACAATACAGAGGAAAACAAAGCAACAGTATACAACCAGGCAACAAAACAAAACAAAAACAAACCACTGACAAAGAACAGAACAAAACAGTTCACAAGAGAAAAGCTTGTAGTTAGTTCAGGGATCTTTTGCTGGCCCTTACGAGCGTTTTCCAGTCTAGTCTGTTGGGGCACCACACCCTGGCCCCAAAGTCCACTTTCAGCATTCCCTGAGGACCTTGCCACTCCATTCCCTTGCTGTTCCGCTGCCCTCCCCCAGTGATTTGCCTCGGTGTGGTGGGATCAGCACAGGTGAAATTCCCACACTGTGTCTCCGGTGCTGTCCCCTGTATCGCCCTTAGTCACTGATTGGCTTCATTTCTCATAGTGAGGCCAGCCATGTTGTTCTTTCTTTGGACTGGCTGCTCTTCTCAAGAACATCATCCGCACGGCCTGGTGGGCCAGGCTGTGCTCCACTCTCTCCTCCTGCCCCTTTATCTTCTCCCGTGTGCTCTGATCAGATATGTTCATCTTCCGGAGCTGCAGAGTCAATGTCGTCCTTTGAAACAAATTCTTTTCGGGGGAGGGGCAAGAATCAACTTAATTTATGGTGCTGGGGCCAGCCTCCCAGACCTCTCCACTGGTTCCCTACTCCAGCCCGGGATTTTGCTTTCACACCTTGCGGCACTGGGTTGAAGTCTGGTCCTATTTTCCCCGTGGAGATATAAACAATACCCTCCCCTTGGGTGGATTAATGCCCGATGCCCCTGCTCCCCTTTTATTACTTATATTCATCCTTTTGTTTTCCTTTCCCCTCCTCATCCACCATTGTCTACCATGTACATCCCTGGTTTTGGTCTGGTCTCTTCCATACTACACAATCTTCACCCCTAAAATGTTTGTATACAGTAGCTTTTTCCCCTATGCCACTTTTGCTTTTTTTTAAATTTTTTAATTCTTACCTCAGCGGGCTCATGTTGTACTTGTCCTTTTGTGCCTGACTTACCTCACTTAGCATGATTTCCTCCAGTTCTTCCCATGCCGCTATGTGCCTCATACATTCATCACTGCATTTTAGTGATGCATAGTACTCCATTGTATGTATATACCACAGTTTTTTAATCCAATCGTCAGTTGATGGAAATTTGGGTTGTTTCCAACTCCTTGCAATTGTGAACTGTGCCGCAATGAACATTGGACCACAGATGTCTAGTCTTGGTTTGTTTCTTGCCTCTTCTGGGTATATGCCCAGTAGGGGGATTGCTGGGTCATATGGTAACTCTATTTCCATCTGTTTTTGGTATTGCCAGATTGATTTCCATAGTGGCTGTACATACGTACACCAGCAGTGGATGAGAGTTCCTGTCTCCCCACAGCCCCTCCAACACTTGTTGCTTTCTGATTTTTTGAAATGGGCTACCTTTGAGGGTGTCAGGTGGGACCTCATTGTTGTTTTAATTTGCATTTCTCTTATGGCTAAAGATTGGGAACATTTTCTCATATGTTTGTTGGCCATTCGGATTTCTGTCCCTGTAAAATTTCTGTTCAAGTCCTTTGCCCACCTTTCAAGTGGGCTATAGGTTTTGTTCTTTTTGGAATCTAGCAGAGTATTGTAAATTTTAGTAATAAGGGCTTTGTCTGATGTTTCATTGCTAAAGATGTTTTCCAAGTCTGTGGACTCTCTTATTACTCTCCTGGTGAATTCTTTAGATGTACACATGTGTTTTATCTACAGTATATCACATTTGTCAATTTGTGCCTCCTCTGTGTTTGTGTCCTTCCCTATTTCTGATAGCCTGTGTATTCCCTGCGCCAAAGTTCTCAAGTTGGTCCCAATTCCCTCATTGATGGTCCTAATAGTTTGGGGTTTAACTTCAAGGTCTGTGATCCACCTTGAGTTTATTCTTGTGCATGGAGTGAGATAAGGGTCTTGCTTCATTTTTCTGCATGTTGATATCCATTTTTTCCAGCACCACTTGTTAAAGAGGGCATCTGCTTCCCATTTTATATTTTTTGGGCCCTTGTCAAAGATCAGCTGTGTGTATGCTGATGCTTTTATTTCTGGGTTTTCAGTTCTTTTCCATTGCTCTGAGTATCTGTCATTGTACCAATACCATGCAGTTTTGAGAACTGTGGCTGCATAGTATGTGCCAAAGTCAGGTAAAGCAAGCTCTCCCACGGTGTCCTTGTTCTTGAGGAGTTCTCTGCTAATTCTGGGCTTCTTCCCTCTCCATATGAAGTTGGTAATGAGTTTTTCCATTTCTTTGAAGAAAGATGATGGTAATTGTATCGGGATAGCATTAAACTTATATAGTGCTTTTGGCAGAACTGACATCTTAACTATATTAAGTCTCCCAATCCAAGAGCATGGAATATTCTTCCATTTGTTGAGGTCGCTCTTGGTTTCTTGTAATAGGGTTCTATAGTTTTCCCTATATAGATCTTTTGTTTTTTCAGTCAGGTGTATCCCTAGATATTTCAATTTGTGTTTGGCTATTGTGAAGGGTACCACCTTTTGACCTCTTCTTCTGTGGTCTTATCTGATGTGTATAACAGTCCGATGGATTTCTGTTTGTTGATCTTGTATCCAGCCACTCTGCCAAACTCCGCTATTGCTTCCAGTACTCCCCTTGTGGAACTTTTGGGATTTTCCATATATGAAATCATATCATCTGCAAATAACAATAGTTTAACCTCTTCCTTCCCCAGACGAATACCTTTAATGTCACTTCTTTACCTTATGCTGTTAGCTAAAACCTCCAGCACGATATTAAACAGGAGTGGAGACAAGGGGCATCCTTGTCTGGTCCCCTTTTTCAGTGGGATTGTGTTAGTCTTTTCTCCATTGACTATCACTTTGGCTGTTGGTTTTTCATATATAGCTTGTATTGTCTTGAGGAACGTTCCTTCCATTCCTATCTTTGCTAGTGTCTTAAACAGGAATTGGTGTTGGATGTTGTCGAATGCTTTTCTGCGTCTATTGATATTATCATGTGATTCTTATACTTTTTCATGTCAATGTGATGAATAATACTAATGGTCTTTCGTATGTTGAACCATCCCTGCATCCCTGTTATGAATCCCACTTGGTCATGGTGAATTATTTGTTTTATATACTTTTGTATTCTGTTGGCTAGTATTTTGTTAAGGATTTTTGCATCAATGTTCATTAGGGATATCGGTCTGTAGTTCTCGATTCTTGTGGGATCCTTGCCCGGTTTGGGTATCAGAGTTATACTAGCTTCATAGAAGGAGTTTGGCAGTTTGCCATCTTTTTCTATGTTCTGGAAAAGTTTGTGTAGGATTGGTATTAGTTCTTCCCTGAATGCTTGATAGAATTCTCCAGTGTATCCATCTGGTCCAGGGGATTTTTTTGTTGGTAATCCCTTGATAACCTTTTCTATTTCTTCTATTGCGATGGGTCTGTTGAGATTCTTGATGTCCACCGAGGATAGTCTAGGGAGCGATTGTTTTTCCAGGAATTTGTCCATGTCTTCCAAATTGTTGGATTCATTGGAGTACAATCCTTCATAGTATTGTGTAACTATCCTTTTGATTTCATTAGGGTCTCTTGTAATGACCCCTCTTTCATCCCTTTTTCTTGCTATTGAGATTTGTTCCCTCCTTTCTTTGGTTAGGTTTGCCAATGGTCTATCGATCTTGTTTATCCTTTCAAAGAACAAACTTTTAGCGATATTAATTTTTTCCAGTTTTTTAATTTTCCCTCTCCTGAATCTCAGCCCTGATTTTTATAATTTCTTTTCTTTTGCTATTAGGAGGGTTGTCCTGCTGACTCTGCTCTAGTTTTTGTAAATTTTGTGTCAGTGTATCCGTCAGGAGTCTCTCTTCCTTTCTTAGGTGTGCTTGTATTGCTATGAACCTTCCTCTGATGACTGTCTTTGCTGTGTCCCATAAGTTTTGGTACGTCGTGTGCTCATTTTTGTTGGTTTCTAGAAATTTCCTGATTTCGTCTCTGATCTGCACCAGTAATGCACTCCTTTTGCAGTAGAGAGTTATTCATCCTCCAATTACTTGCTCTTATTTTCTTTGTCTTCCTTTTGTTGATTTCCAGTCTTATGGCACAGTGGTCAGAGAGAGAGGTCTGTATTATTTCAATGTGCTTGAATTTATGTAGATTTGCCTTATGCCCCAGCATGTGGTCTATCTTCGAATATGTGCCATGGGGACTTGAAAAGAATGTGAAATTTTTTGTATTTGGATGAAAAGCTCTGTAAATATCTATTAGGTCAAATTGTCTAAATGTGGAGTTTAGCTGTCTAGGCTCCTTGTTGAGTTTCTTTCCCTGTGATCTATCTTTCTCAGTGATTTCTTTCTTAATCTTTTGGAGTGTTTGGTTCACTTATTGAGCTGGTCTCTCATTCGGGGAATATATGTTTACAATGCTTAGTGGTTCATTGTCTATCATTCCCTTGAGCATTATATAGTTTCCCTCCTTATCTCTTTTTATGGTTTGCACTTTGAGGTCAATTTTATCCGAGATAAGGATTGCAAACCCTGCTGTTTTTGTATTGCTGTTTGCTTGGTAGGTCCTTCTCCAGCCTTTGATTCTCGGCCTATTTTTGTCTGTAGCCTTGAGATGTGTCTCCTGTAGGCAGCAAATTGATGGGTTGTGTTTTGTAAGCCATTCTGCTAGTCTCAGTCTTTTAATGCCTGAGTTCAGGCCATTGATATTCAGGGTTATTATCTCCATGTGAGGACTCTGTGATGCCATTTTATACCTTTTGTGTTGGGAGTTTTCCTACTTTCCTTTCTCATTAGTGTGTGTTTTTTAATGTGTATCATTCTTGACTTCTTTCCATCCTTAAGCCATTGCTATCTTGGGGTCTGTTTTCTCTTTGTTGTGCTCTGGGTGAGGTTATTGTATGTGTTGGTCTCTTATTTGTGCTTGGTGAGTGTTGTTCTTCTGCCCCTACTGAGTCGGCGAGGATCTTTTGTAAGGCTGGGTTGTTGTAACGCATTTTTTGAGTTTTTCCTTGTCTGGGAAGACTTTTACTTCTCCATCGATCTTGATCGATAATTTGGCTGGGTAGAGTATTCTTGGATTTGCGTTGTTTTCTTTCAATTTTTGGAATATGTTACTCCACTCTCTCCTTTTTTTTTCATAGTTTCTGCTGATAGGTCTGAGCATATCCTTATGGGGTGACCTTTATATGTGATTGCTTGTTTGCCCTAGCTGCTCTCATGATTTTCTCCTTTTCCTCAAAGTTGGATAATTGAACTATTATGTGCCTTGGTGATTTCTTCTTGGGGTCCCGTCGTGCTGGTGTTCTTTCAGCCTCCTGGATGCTTGCTTGGTTTTCATTCATTAGGCTGGTGAAGTTTTCCTCCAAGAATTCTCTCGCTATTGTTGCAGATGTCTTCTTTGTTGTGTCTTCCTCTGGTAGGCCAATAATTCTAATGTTGTTCCTCTGCATAGCATCAGACATAGCTCTTAGGTTTTCTTCGGCTTCTCTGATGCTCTTATTAGATTTTTGTTCACATTTATTAAAGTCTGCTTGGCTGTCCTCCACGATACTGATGCGGTTCTCTGATTCCTCCAATCGATTCTCAAGGAACATGATTCTGCTATTGTTTTTTGTTATCTGCTCCTTAAGCTCTTATATTTTCCTTTGGTGTATGTCTTTTATCTCCTCTATCATTTCATCCTTTTTCTGTATTGTTTCCCTCATGTCCTGCATGGCTCCAAGCAGCATTCTGAGAGTTTCTTTGTATGGCATCTCAATGTCTGCTTCTTCTATGTATGTTGCTATGTTCAGGACATCTTCTGCCTTTGTTTTTTGTTTCTCCTGTTTTTTCGTTGAGGTCGTTGGGGGTGATGGCTGTTTACGTTGAGTTGTTTTAGAGGGACCAGGTGCCATTTTCTAGTCTCTCTCTGGAAGACTTATAGGAATGCTTCTTAGATCTGCCTACAGCTGATTTTGCTAAGGGATTAACCTACAGCTGATTTTGCTATGGAATTAACCTACAGCTTTTTTTGCCAAGGGATTAACCTACTACTTTATCTTCCTGTGGCTTCCCTATCAGGGGAGTGCCCCAGATGGCAGGTCGACTGCCTGTCCCAGTGTTGCAGAAGCTGGGCTGAAGTTCTGGCTAATAGTTTGAATATTGATAAATGTTGGCTGAGCTGCCTTATGCCCCCAGGTACACAGGCAGGAACTCCCTGGTGAGAAGTCTGAGGAGTATCCCCTGGAGAGCAAGCAGGTCTTACCCTAGCCTTGGGCTATCTATGCAGGGTGGAGCTCTCCTAGCTGGGTGTGACCCAAGTGCAAATGCCCTAGGGCAATGGGAGTGGCCCTTAAGTCTTCAATGGAGTGTGAGAGAGCAGAGCAGGAACAAGGGGGGGTAGAAAAATCAAAAAGTGAGACTAGACTGTGCAGGGGTACAGGGAAGCTAGGGAAGCAAAAGAAACTATGTAGCTGAGTCCCACTCCCTGCCTGTGGATCTGCAAGGGTTTACTCCCTGCCCCAAGCCCCAGTGGTAGTCCGCAGCTGAACCCCAAGAAGGGTCGCAATAGAACTGCTGAGTAGCCCCCAGAGAAGTGGGGGGACAGAGAGCAGAGATGTTAACAGACGCTGCAGTGTAGCTGAAGCTTGGTCCCTGCCTATGGAGCTGTGGGGGTTTGGGTTCAGTCCCTGTTCAGACCACGCGGCGAGGCTGCGGCTGTGCCTTGAAAAAGCCCCCGCGCAGCCCTTCAAGGCTGTGTGGGAATATAGAGCAGAGACGCAAACAGAACCAACAATGTAGCTGAACCCCGATCCCTGCCAGTGAAGCCTCAAGAGTCCTGTCCCTGCCCTGAGGCAGGTAGGGGAAAACTGTGGCTATGTTGAGATCAAGCCCTGCTATAGGCTCCAAATGATCCTGGCTTGGGCAGATCCAGCAGCTGGACTAGGGTTGAGCCCCAGCCGGCTTCCACTGAGGTAAGTCAAAAGCCCCCAGTCCCTCAAAACCCCGTGGATCTGTGCCTACATATCTTTATGATTTACCTCCTGCAATCCAGTGGCGTTGAATTTCACTCTGAGCAACTCTCCTGGGCTGGATTCTGCAGAGTCCCTCTGGTGTGTGTCACTCCGTCGCCATCTTCCCTGAAGTCCGAATGGTAATTTTTTTAACACCATTATTTGCAAGAATCTGCCTGGGCACACAGAGAAGACAGTAAGGCCAACATCAGCTTGAGAAATGATGTCCACTCGCTGGAGAGTACATCATCAGAGGACCATACTGGGGATACATGGTGTGGCGTGAGCCTGGTCTGATCCCCACCTCCCTCCACAGTGGGGTGGACCAATAAGGGACCAGAACAGGTCAGCAATGGGAGCGAAGCGAAGCCATAAAGCCCCTGAGGAGCCACAAAAGTAGACTTCAGGCTAGAAGGAGAAGTTCCCTAAACTCCCCAGGACCGGCGGGGAGAGAGTCATAAAGGTCAGCGTACAGACCTGGGATTATGTATGTTTTTAGGGTTGGGTTTGTTTGTTTTTTGCTAGTTTTTCCACCCCTTATAATTCAATCTATTCTTTTTGTTTGTTTCAGCTTTTGTTGTTTTGCCTACACATATAGGCAATCATTCTGGAGGGCCTTGGTTCTGGAGGATGGGGGAAGGGAGTGCTTATCAAACAATTCCATAGGTAGAGGAACAATTAGAAATTAAATCAATAATGAGGAGGACTTAGAGATTCTGGGGGTGTTGGAGCAATAGCAATTTAGCTGAGAGGCATTACTAAGAGGCAGAAAAGTCGTGAGTGTGATGGTAGGACAGGGGGAATGTAAAACGAAATACAGAAAAGATCTAGCAAGCAAAACTATGGATAGAGGTATAAACATAAGGGTGTACATATATAAATATATTAATTCATCAAATAGAGATATTCACTTATGTACATAATTCTATGGCCAGCCCTCCCTCAACACCAGATCACTTTGTTCTAACAACATGGCATTTTACTGTATTGTTATTTAAGTTCAAGTTAATTGGGTACAAACATAACAATGGTTGAGAGATAACAATTAATAACACATTCTATGAGTCCAGTAATATTCTGATACCAGGGTCAGATAATGATACTTCAAGAAACTGTAGACCAATATTGATAATGGAGCTACAAGAAAAAAATTTTTTAATATTAAGAACTGAGGCAGACAACATTTAATATGTTGTCTGCCTCAGTTCCCAAATAACTTGAACTTAAATAAAAATACAATAAAATGGTATTTATTCACAACTGCCAGAATCTGCACCTTTGAAAGTCTTACAATTAGTCTAGAAATGTCTCATGGAATTTTATTTATTTTATTAAATATTTTATTGGGGGGCCTTATACCTCTTTTCACAATTCATGTAGTCATCCATTGTTTCAAGCAGATTTGTACAGGAATTAACAAGACTAATAATAGCATTGACCACACATGCTAATGATCCTCAGAAATCAGGATGGTGACATGTTGTCTCATGTACTTTGAATATGTTATCAGGAGAGATCCATCTTGGGAAAATGATATCATGCCTGGTAAAGTAAACGGGCAATTGAAAAGAGGAAGAGCCTTGTGAGGGACTGGATCATTGGTTGCAGCAATGGGCTCAAACATAAAATCCACCGTGAGATGGAGCAGGACTTGGGAGTGTTTCATCTGATTGTACCTAGGTTCTCTGTGAGCTGGAACCTACTTGAGGGCAACTAACAACAACAACACACTATCCACTTTGTCCAAGACTCTCCTGTTTCCAATCTTCCCCATCAGCTAAATCCTGTCCTTGATCTTACTTACATGACTGGTTAGCCTAGCAGGGGGTGAGTTCAGTTCTGGACATGAAAGTGACCAAAGGCCATTTCCTTGAGGGTCTTATTTGTGAGTCTGAGTTTGGGTCCCCATTTTTCTCTCACTCTCTCCAGGACTTTCTAAAGGGATTAATTTTGGAGCAATTGGTAGCGGTGGCTGTGCACATCTCATTCTGCTGATAAATCACTACTTTTAGGTGAGCAACCCAATGGGAAGTGGCTTGTATAATCAAGGGAGCCATTTGTATTCTAGTTGCATACTATAGTGGGTGGATGTACAATGAATAAACAAACCCCTGTGTGTGAAGAGGGTATAAGTTGGGCTGCTAAGACTAGCAGTTTGGAACCACCTATAACACCACAGGAGAACGAATGAGCGTTCTACTTCAGCAAACATTTTCATTCTTGTAAACTCACCAGGGAAATTCTCCCCTGTCCTGTAGTATCTATGTGAGTCTGCATTGACTGGATGACAATGAGGTTTTTATGGTGGAGGTTGGGGAAAGGGAAATTAATGATTTATCCACAGAAACATGAAACCTCACATGAAAGCAGGTGTAGTAGCTACATAGTTTCATTTCAACTTGGGAAATAAGTCTAGTGGTAGAGGTTAGCCTGTGAATCAGATCACAACTTGATGATGCCTTCTGGTGGGCATGACCTTCTCATGTAGATTCTTTTTATTTCTACTTTTTCCCTGGAGCTGGGCTCCCTCTCTTTCTGCTTCACCTTCATGCTCTTGAGTCACTTGGAGAGCTGGAAGAGCCACAAGGAGATCCATGCCAGCACTAAATGCTTCTACCACCATTGGATACACAAGACTTTTCACCTACTGGCCTATGGTCTTGCTGCATTCGTCATCATTGCATGTACTGTGTGAGTCTGAAGAGGAAATTATGGACTACTATCAGATATATGGGCTAATATCGGACTTTTAGAGTTGATCTGGACTGGGATGAAATGTTTTCTTGTTATCTATTAGTCATTGATGTAAATCTTTTTCTTACACATATTTGAATGACCCTGAACTTGTTTCTCTAGTCTACCCAGTATAACACAGCAAGTATTTCCAGAGAAGTCACCCTTTAGTTGCAAAACCTAGGCTAAGTTTCCCCAGATCTAAGGATAAGGTGGCTCTAGCAGAACTGGGAACAGAAATCAGTTTAATTCAGAAAATATTGGCTGATAAGTGACATTTGTGGATTCCTGATAAAGTCAGGTGACAGTTTTCTGTACAGTCTGGGGAACTATCTGACCATATTCGGAAATGTAACCGAGTGTTACAAATCACCTTTCTCTATTTTCAGCTAAGAATTTTGGAATCTGACTTGAACTTTCATAAAGGAATAAGAAGTATAACAGGCATGAAAGAAGCACAATCTTTATGGATGCAAGTTAATCGGGAAATAGTTCACTTTGATCTTTCCCAAAAACACTTATGCTGAGTGTCTCGGCAGCCAAGAGTTACCTGCAGGAAGTACATTTAAATTTCAGATCACTCAACTTGGAAATGTTTTCCCCACTGTCCATAACGACCTCTTGGACTGATAGAAACTTGAATGAGTGATACATTAAATTAGCAGAGTGCATGAATCATTATAAGCATCATTGAAGAACATAACTCTCATGTTTAACTGTCCCCAAAGCTTCCCGGTGAAATCAAACAAGAAGACTGTACAAATTCCATCTCTAAGAACAGGCGAGTTTAACAAGCATTCTCCCATCCATGTTCCTCCATTCCCTTTTCACTGCTCCTACTGAAGGTTTATTTTGAAATTCTGTTAAACTGACATATAACTTACCTAGACGTGCATGCCAGTAGGTACTTCTCTTTTCCCCAAAATCAGTCATACACGACAGTGCTTTAGGTCAAAGAATGGACCATCACTGTAAAGGTTAAGCAAGGACCCTAAGTTCTTGCTTCAGACCCAATGACACCTTGGCAGGATTGGATGGTTGGGTGTTTGGAGTTAGTTAGGAGAATGCACATCCGGGGAATCTGATCACAGGCTACACCCCAACGTACATTGTTCTATTTCACCCATGTCACCTATACAAGCTCTCTGCTATGGGTGAAAGTACTGGAGCCTTGGTCATTGTTATCTGAGTCTCAGCCACTGCTGTGGGCCCTTTGGCGCGGACCGCCTCTCCCTGGCTCTTCCCTGAGCTCCGCCCCATGCCCACCAGGCCCCGCCCACCCTCGCCAGGCACCTGTGTTGGTGCAGAAATGGGCGGGGCAAGAGCTGCCTTGAGAGGAGTGAAGGCAGAGACCCTACACCTCCCTGACCCCGCTAGCTCCTCCCCCTCCGGGTCACGCCCAGAAAGGGCCGGAAGTGGCAGTGTCTTAGCCAGAACTGTCGCTCCCAGCAATGATGCTGCTGTTCCATGCTAGCTCTGGGTGCCAGAGAAGCGCCCACAGCCTGAGCACCCTGTTGCCGGCGCTCCCAGGTGGGAGGCTCTGGGCTCCGGGACATGTTTGTGGGCGGAGGCTATTTTAGTCCAGCTGACTAGGGTGCCAGCACCCTTTCTCAACCCCATAACCCTGCCAGTGCTTCTCTTGGTGAGAGGTGGGCGGGTGTCCCCGAGGCCATCCTATTTTCCCGCTTTCGGATTGGTTGGGGTTCATGGTGGGAGTCCCTGTTGGAGAAAGGGGATCCTGGCTGGGTGTTGGGGCTTCGAGTTTCCCTGATTCTCTCTTTGCGGGTCTCCTAACCCCCCTCCCTTGTTTCCTTCTACACAGCGGCGCCTCCTCAGCTCAAAGGTGAGCCCCGGGGTCTTGTTCTGCTGACCTCCCTCTGGACCCGACCAGAGTCTGTGCTAGGGGCAAGATCTCTTGCTGGTCCGTGACAGAAACGTCTTCCCTGGCTTTAAAATATTGGTCGCGGCCCTTTCTTCTTACTCCTTGTATTTATTTCTATCTATATATTAATAAGGTTTTAAAAATCATTCCCATTTCATTTCCTTTCTATTCTTTATTGTTTCTGTTGGGTTCCGTTTGTGAAGCACAGAAGGAGTGAATGCCTAGAGATGAAATAACATGCAAGGGTCTGTAAGGATGTATGGGTGGGGTCAGGGTGGGTGGTGGAGTTGGGGAGGGTGAGGGGACTTGGGGAGTAAGAATGAAGGATTGAGGGGACGGAGCACTAGAACTGAAGTTGACTAACAAGTCTTTTTAAAGGCGATTTAATCATAGTGGGAAAATAGACCATGTGAAATCGATTGTGGTAATGATTGTGGAATGCTTAAGATGGCTGAATTATGGAATTGTGGGATTATGTGGGATATGTGGATTAAGTGCCCCAAAAAGTGTTAAAAGAAAGAGGATCTCCATCACAATAGCAATCAAACTAAACAGTGCACAGAAGAATCAAATATCAAACTGAAACAAAGAAACCAAAAACAAGGTAATGCTAAGGTGTTCAACCTCTATTTGGGGGATGAAACTGGAAGTGACCCTGAAGTGGTACCTTGGGTCTTGAACGTTGTGAGGTTGAAGGACAATGTATTTGGGGCTTGTGTAGTGGGTGTTTGCCCTGGGGCCCTCAGCCAAGGCGCCTCTGTCAGCTGTCCAGGCAGCAGCAGGCACATGGTCACAGGATGTCTCAGGCTGTAATGGTGGAGCAGTTTGGAATGTGCCAGTTGAGATGCCTGGTAGGTGATGCGCCCAAAGGTGTCTTTGATCAACGAGTGCACAACGCTCATGGCCCTGAACGAGATGCTGGAGTCTGAGTGGATGTACTGGAGCACCTTGTGCACATAACACACAGTAGGTCTCCTTGCCGCTGCACTGGCATTTCTTGCTGTGCTCCCTCTGAGCCTTAGCTGCAGCCTCCTTGGGGTACCTCCCTGGAGCAGGCAGGGACATAGCAGGGTCAGGTGGGTTGTTTGACTGGGACGGTACACCTGGTAAAGGTAATGTAGGTGTCCTAAGGCGAGCTGAGGGAGGACAGAAACCCCCCCTGGAGCAGAAATTGTTAACGCTCACTGGATCTTGATTTTCAGTAGGAACACAGACCATGAAAGCTGGACCTCTAGATCCCTCTGACCTTTTAGGTTTTCAGCAGGAAGTGTTGGAAAAGTTACCACAGGGATAACTGGCTTGTGGTGGCCAAGTGTTCATATTGATGTCACCTTTTAATCCTTCAATGTCGGGATGATTTGATCTGATCTTCCCTGTAAGATGGGGGTGGAGGGGTGAGGGACAGGGGTAGAGGGGAGAGGAGGGAGGACAGAGGAGAGGAAGGAGGAGCGAGGAAGAGATTGGAGCTGCCTCAACACTCCCTGATGGCCCCTAGCCTTGAACCCCGGGCTGCCACCTGCCGGATAAGGTGGGTAGGCCAGCCACTGAGTGGGGACTTACTTATTTTTCTTAACACTACCTAGGTGGCCAACAAAGAGATCCTATTAGGAAAACGGGTTGGAGATGCTCACATTGTACACTTGTGTGTCAGCATGCCGGTTGGATCCCTGGCCCACTGTCAGCGCTCTCCCATCCTGGGGTCCCCAGGCTCTCCCTCCTGTTCTCACAAACTTGATTAGTTGAGTTGGATTCCATTTTATTTTCGTAGATCTTATCATTGTTTCAAAATGTTTCACACACACAAAAATCTATTTTCAATTTCATTATTTTATTACATGATTTTGGTGTGTACATAAGTGCATGTGTGTGTACCATACACATGTTTTTGTAGTATCCTTTTGGATAACCACTAAAGAGGTTGACCAGTAGTTTTGTTCGGGCAAAATGTGTGCTACTTGCCAAGTGCATATATAAATCTCCTAGTACTGCTTCTGCCCATTTTAGCCCTGCAGGCAGGCTGGCTCTGCTCTCTGGAAAACAGCATCACCTCCTCCTCCTCTTGTATTTTAGAAAGGTATCGGTGTGTTTGAAAGATGGTCAGCATCTTAATATGTAAGGGTCAATGGTTTGGGCTATAGTTTATTGTGCCAGCCTGGCCGATAAACACAAGTAGGATTAACTGAAGGGCAGAGGGATAAATGGCTCGGTGGGCCTCACCTTGGTTGTTCTGTGCTCAGTTTAAAGGGGTACACTACCTGTGGGATGCTTAGCCTGTGAACTGTGTCGCTGTAAGTTGAGGTCCCTTTAAACCCACACGATTGGAATGTTCATCTCTGGAGCTGGGGACTGACAGTTGATGACAGTTGGGGACCTGCCTTGCTGTTTGCTGCCTGGGTATATATAGCCCAGCTCTCTCTACGGAAGAAAACTGGCAGCTCTCAAGCCTTAAAGGACTGCTAGTGTCTCACTGCTTTATAATTTAAATGTTAATTTCTTGTACTATCTATCTGTATATAATTTAATGGTTCATTTCTTGTATTATATATATATCTATCTTTATATATCTATATAAATATATTTATATATAAGTACTAGCAATCTGGTTTGTCTCTCTATCCAATACAGTTTGGGAGTTGGAGATTAGCAGTTAATCATTAGGAATTTTAGTACCAAGTTATTTTTGTGCGTTGAAATGTTGCCTACAACATTTTTACATTTACTAGCTATAGTATCTATGACCTATTTGGCAACTTTTAAAAAATTTAATAAATCCTGTTATTGGGGCTCATACAACTCTTACCACAATCCATAAATACATCAATTGAATAAAGCACCCTTATACATTTGTTGCCCTTGTCATTCTCAAAATTCTCCTTCCACTTGGGATCCTGGAATCAGCTCATTTTCCTTATTATCCCTCCCCTTCCCTCCCCACTCTCCCCTCCCCCATGAACCCTTAATAGTTTATAAATGATTATTTTATCTTTTCTTAAACTTCCCGGCTTCTCCCCTCACCCACCTTCCCATTGTCCATTCCCCCAGAGATGTGAGGAAGGTGATCACACAATGATGATTTTTGTTCTTGGTGTCTACCACCTGGTCCGTTCAACACCTTGTATTCGCTTAGCCTGTGTGCTTCTTCTCTGTGGGCTTTGTTGCTTCTGAGCTAGATGGCCACTTGTTTGCCTTCAATTAGCAACTTTTTTATATGACATCTTCAATTTATGATGAATAAGGAATTTTCATTTCTTCTTTTTGGAAGTCATTTTTTTCTTTTTAGTAATTCTTTTTTTCTGATCAATCTAACTGTGATAATTTTTAATATGAGTGTTGAAAATGGACATGTATGTTTATCCTGATTCTGTGATGTGGTGAACTTTTTTCTCTTTCTCTTACATGTGACATTTGCAATGTTTTTTTAAGAATGTATATTAGCATACTGAGTTTAACCTATTTCATGTTAGATTTGTAGTTGTTTTGTTTTTAACATGAAAAGCTTTTTACTTTGTTTATTATTCATTCTGTGTCTTTTTGGATAATTGACTTTTTCCTCATCACTAGGCATATTTGAGTGTTTATTGTCTTGTGTTAAATCAATTCTGGGATGAATTAGAATTAATCTTGATACATACTTATTTTAATATATTGTCTGACTCAGTTTCCTATTTTAAAAATAACTTTTTCATTCAGATCCTTTATCAACACTGGTCTGCAGTTTTCTTAAAGTATCATCATCTGACATTGGTATCAGGTTATTTCTTGTCTCATAGAAAGTGTTACTAAATGCTCTCTAAAAACTGTTGTTATGTAGGAACCCAATAAGTTGAACTTAAGCAACAAAACAGCAAAAAAGTGCTTATTAATCTTATGTGAATACTCTAGCTGCCAGAATTTTTAGTTTTCATCTATCTTACAGTTAGGCTGGAAGTTTCTCATGAAATTTTATTTTGATTCAATTGATTACAGACCTTCTAAGCATCCTGAAATCCAGTGAGTAACTATTGTCAGTCCCTTGCTCTGCTGGATCCTCTGATCTTCCAGCTGAACCCTCAATGTACAGGACTACATGATTTACAGTTTCCTAGAAAGACAAATAGCTGCTCACCACTTAGTGAGTGTGCTGCCCTTTGGCTAGAGCCCATGTTCCTGAAAGTACTCTGCCATCTGGCATGCTGTGAGGCCCTTAGAGAACTGCCTTCAGCTCACCAAAAGAATGGACAAATGAGGGGTGATTTTGTTGTCACCTTGTTTGTTCCAATTTTTTTAACTGAAGAAACCTCTTCCCTTTTTTAATGAGAGAAATACTATCTTTTGTAAACATAACACACTAATGTCTTTGTGTTTGTACTGGGTGTATATTTGTGGATTCTGAGACTGTTGTCATGTCAGCTGTCATTGAGTCAGTGCCATGTCACCGGGACCCATTGCAGAACAGAACAAAACACTGCACTCTCCTGGACCATCCTCATAATTGAGGATGAACCTATGTTTTTAAAAAATCAATTAATTAATTAATTATAACTGATTTTATGATGGGCTTGTACAACTTGTATTACAATCCATGCATACATCCATTATGTTAAGCACATTTGTACATATGTTGCTATCATCATTTTCAAAACATTTTCTTTCTACTTGAGCACTGTATCAACTCATTTTATTCTTTCCTCATGAAGCCCTGATAATTTATCATTTTTTATTGCTTTTTCATGTCTTATACTGTTTGATGTCTCCTTTCACCCACTTTTCTGTTGTCCATCCCCCTGAGAAGGGGTTATATGTAGATCAATGTGTCCATTTCCCCTTCAGCCCTCACCTACCCCTTACTCTCCTGGTATTGCTACTCTGATTATTGGTCCTGATGGGTTTATCTGCCCTTGATTCCCTGAGTTTCTAGCTCTTTTCAGTACCCATGTGCATTCTCTGGTCTAGCCAGTTTCGTACAGTAGATTTGGGTTCATGATAGTGGAGTGGGGGCAGCACTAAAGAACTAGAGAAAAGTTGTATGTTTCATAGTTGTTATACTGAACCATAACTGGCTCATCTCATCCTTGTGACCCATTCTGATAGGTTGGTTTATTGTGCCAACCTGGCCAATAGGAATGTGGTATCAATAATGTTGCAGTTTGATTGGAGGGCAAAGAGATAAATGGCTAGGCAAACCCTGCCTCTCTCTTGCTCTCTTCTCATCAGATCAGGGTGCACCTGCTAGTTCTCTGCCACAACTTGTGAGCTACACTAACTGTTGGACTGCCAACCTGTGGATCCTGTCGCTAGAGCTTGAGGTTCCTTTGAGAACTGCTTCATCATGTTGCTGGTGTATGCATCACTTGAGCTTGGGACTGTTGGATCCTATCGTCTTGCTCTCTGTTGATGATCTCCCCTTCTGTTTGCTGCTTGTGTCCAGACTGCCTGCATTGCTGTACATAAGACTCACCTGTCTGCTTCCTTGAACTTGGACCCAGTGGTCCTCATGAGTTGAAGGACTTCCAGTATATTAAATGTTTCACTGAAGTGAGTTGAACTGAGCACTCTGTACAGCTGTGTGAACAAATTAGCTGCTATATTCTTTTCTGCTTTATATGTCTATCCATTATATAGAATATATAATAATATATACAGATTATATATAATTATTTTATATATAATGATTATATGTTGTATATATAATACATGTATGTGTGCACATATCTACATATTCATACGTATCCTGGTTTTGTTTCTGTATAACACACCCTTCTGTTAGGGGGTGTCCACTTGCCTATAGATGGGCTTTGGTTCTCACTACACACCAACCCTCTTTCAAATTGATAGGATCTTTTGCCCTCTGTCTCTGATGCCAGATACCTGATCCTATTGACACGTAATGATCACACGGGCTTGTGTGCTTCTTCCATGTGGACTTTGTATCTTCTCAGCTAGATGGCCTTTAGGGCCCCAGATGCTATATCTTTTGATAGTCAAGCAACATCAACTTTCTGCACCATATTTGCTTCTGCACCATTTTGTCTTAATCGATTGTGTCAGGAAGGAAGCTGAGCATCACGGAATGCCAGGTTATTAGAACAAAGTCTTCTTTCATTGAGAGAGTACTGGAGTAGAGGTCCAATGTCTATCTGCTACTTTAATACTTAAAATTTAAATATATGTACATAGATCTATTACCCTTTCATCATAAATATGTGTACATATGTAAATGACTGTATTTAGCACTCTATAAATGCCCTTTGTCTCCTAGTTCTTTCCTCTATTTCCTTTTACTTTGCTCTTGTCCCATTATCATGTTTGGCCCTCATCAGTTTTCAGTAATTCCTCTCATTACATTGCCCTTGATCACGCCCTAGCAGGCATCCTACACTCTCCTCAACATTGATTTTAGATCACTTGTTGTGCCCTTGACCCCAGGCTAACACCCACTTCCTTCCCCCCACTTCCCTGTTTCCTTTATCCTCCCAGAACCATCAGCCCCATTGTTGTCTCCTCTGGTGTGTTTATCCTGCCTCTCTTATCTAGATAGACATGCAGAGACAAAAATAAGCACAGAAATAAGACAGAGCAAAACAACAACAACAACAAAAGGAAACAACCACTGGAAATAAAGAGAAAAGACTAGGAATCACTCCAGGTTTGTTAGTTGATCATTAGGAGTATTTTACTGTTGGTTGGGTCCGATGTGGTACCATGCCTTGGCCACACAGTCTATTTTTTTTGTATTTCCAAGGCACTTCATTGCTTTGCTCCTCTTGCTGCTCTGTTACATGCCCTTAGAGTTTTGCCCCAGTGTGGTGAATTCAGATCAAGCACATTTCCCACACTGTGCTACTAGTGTTGTCCCTTATAGCGCGATGGGTCATTGAGGGATGCCGTGTCTTGTGATTGGGATGGCCCTATGGTCCTCTCTGTGCATTGGCCAATTTGAGCAGGAATATCATTCTTGGGGTTTGGTGGGCCATGATGTGAGTGAACCATTTGTCACAGTCACTTTGTTAATCCATTTGGTAGATGGATTCATGTTTTTCACTGCCCGTCATCTTTACCAAACCAAATATCCTTTTCAAGGAATGATCTTTTCTGATATATGTCCAAAGTATATAATATGAACTCTCACCATCCTTACCTCTAAGTAGCACTCTCACATTACTTCTTCCAAAACAGACTTGTTTGTCCTTTGCATGTCCATGGTATGTGGGATATTCTTGTCCAGAACTACAATTCTAATATATTCATTTTTTCTCAGCCTTCCTTTGTTCATCTTTCAAATGCACATGAATCATTTGACAATAGCATGCTTTGGTCAGGTGAAACCAGTCCTCGAGGTAATATCTTTTCCTTTCAATACTCTAAAGAGGCATTGTTCAGCAGATTTATCTGATGCAATGATTGATCTCTTGACTGTTATACTTTCCGTATTCAGGGTTTTTGTTTGTTTGGTCTTTTTTCCATACGCCAACCATTTTTTTCTGGAAGGCGTTAATTTTGATCAAGGAGAGGCTGTCGGAACCAGCTCAAGAGGCAAACAGTCCTGAAAGAAGGGGAATGATTATTAGGGGAAAAAGGAGAGACTAAAAGTGTTGGGAGGGCAACAGTGAATACTGAAGCCTCGAGTTTGTTTACATACTCCTTTTATCCATGCAGGAACAACCCGGGGTTTATTATCTCATTGTTAAGCAAGCACATTTGATACACATAGCAATTCTATCTTCTGCCAAGCCAGACATCCCTGAGAAAATTAAACAACCTATCTTCCCAGACTTTGCATACTTTCTTGTTCTTGTTCTTTTTTTGTTGTTGTTCTTGTTCTTAACAGTATGTTCAAAACGTAAAGTCACAGAAGAAATCAGCAAACACTGACACATAGGTCATGAGACTTCTCAGCTGTTTCAAAGCTGAGTCTAAATGGCCTTCAACATCTCCCCTTTTTTATTTACTGAAGACGTCTTTACTCAAAACGTCAGCAGATCACTGTGTCGGTCTTAGGTTATCAGGTCCTGAAATCGCCCTTACCCGTCATCAGTCACAGTATGCAGGAGACTATGACCTGTCTTAGGTTGGGAGACTCAAACTCGTTCTTACCCGTCTGACTAACCAGCCTCTGCCTTTTACTCCCGTTTGGGGAGGGGGTGAAGTACGCAGGTGTACTTCATGTAACTTTGCCTAAAGCCAATAATTCAACCATAACCTTGGGAGTATGCATAAGATAAACAATACACACACTCCCGCTGTGACTAGAGACATAAGCATGTGAGGTAGGCCTCTGAGATTTCCTAATGAAGAGAAAGAATCTCGAAAATGCTGGAGCCAATCCTCAGCAACATTGTCGACATCAAAATAAAGAGACTTAGCATTTTTATGGCTAATATTTCTTGGTGGAGTTGTAATAAATCTAAAGACTAATTAGCATTGTGCCCAGTACCTTGAAGATGATTCTACACTTTAACCCAGCTATACTGACTGCAGTTGTACTATTTAGGTGCAACACAGATCCATGTATGTACAGCATGCTGCTGTAGACTAGACCTGGCCTTAAGCCCCTGCACCTCGTCTCCTAAATACATGACCGTGTCATAAAGAGAATTTGCTTTTTGTTCTAACTTCCTGTCTATATCTTCTTGAGTACCCAACACATTAGTCACATTTTTGGATAATTCATTTCCACAGTGGGCAGTTTGTATGATTTGTGAAAGTACAATTGCAGCAGTAGTAGCAGTAGCAAATAAACTTAATATAGCTAAAATACTTGTTATAAGCGAACCTGCAAAACACTTAAATCTGGTTAATGCTTTTTCAATCTCTTCTAATACCTTTAACCCTCTTTCTGAATACCAAGGCCCAGTAATATTCACTGGCAGCATAACAAGAGAAGGTTGATATAAAATGGAGATGACAATACCTTCAGGGGACCAGGTAATACAATTAGACAAATTGCAGTTATTACAAGACCTGTTAAACTTAGAATCATCATGATATATAGTAATATTCCCTGCCAAGAGTACATAAGGCAGTGGTACGCAGGCAGTAACATTTCCCTGTGGTCTGGAGGAAGGGCCCATAAGCTTCATGTCCCCCAAAGCAGACCCTATTTTCCACCACTGAATTTGTGGAAAACCCGAGTCTGACCAAAAAAGTCCTAGAGACAGCCCCTTTTCCCATTTGGCAGTATTTTTTGAGTATGGTCCTGGTTGCCAGACCAATCGATGATATATCTCTCTTTTGTGATGTTATACCAGATGGGCTTGTCCGTGAGACACGATCTCCACAATACGGTTTTATTATTCTTTTGAGTCTCTAGTGTACATGAGGAAAAAGACTGTGGAGTGGGTGAAATAACATTTCTTTCACTTTGTACAGGGAGGGCGTGAGTCATTAACCCACATCTTAATTTCCGGACTTTCCCAAACACCAGGATGTAAGAGTGGTGGATCAGAAACTTAAGCCTAGTACTGCTTGCTGCACCATGTCCCCAGAAGCACTCTGAGGCAAATTACCATCTGCATGGTTTGCAAACTGCACCAACCATTCAGGCAGCCCCCATGCTCCATCAGCATCCTGCGTAAAAACCCAAACATGCCCTCCTCCCCATATTAATCGCAGGTTGGGGCCATGCCTCCAGGCAAAACAAACCAATGATATCTCTTCATAGACTCTTTGAAGTTGGTGGAAGGGACACTAAAGGCAAATCTTTTACAATCATTTGGATCCAAGGGCATGGTAAAAAAAACAATCTTTTAAATGTAAAATGATCTTATATGTATTGGCTGGAATAGCAGAGGGGGAAGGGAGCCCAGCCTGCAGGGCTCTCATAAGTTCCATAGTATCATTAACCCTCCTTTACTGTTTTTCCTTACAAAGCAGCTGCTATCACAAGCCCCCGAGTAAAGAAAGGTCCAATGTCTGAGCATAGTCTAATATAATCGGACAGGTTGCCCTTTTTTATAAAAGGTCTCAGTGCTGCCTGGCAGGCAGTATTTGCATTTTCAAAAGCCATTTGTTTCCATCCTGTAGGGGGAAGCACCGCGACGGAAAGTGTAACCAATAAAGATTGAGTAAAAGGGGCAGTTGGGCCATATTGGGAACAAGCAACCTTGAGTTCTTTTAGCTGTTTGAAAGGAATAGGAGTAAGCCCTCTCCAATAGTTTGTGTTGTTTTTCCTCAGTTAACATTATTTAGAGAGCTTGAACCCCATTCTCTGGGCAAAGATGATGGAAGATAAGTCATCCCTTTCCTTGATCCATCTCATTTACCTTTAAACTTCTGCATTCACGTTGGCTCTTGGCATCACCCATGTACCTACAACTAGGCATTCTTTGAGTGTAGCATGCATTCTTTTACAAAGGCTTTGTCATTGCCATCTGTAAACACAAGAGCTGCAGGCAGGAGAAAATAAACATCCCTCTGGGCCTGTTTCCTAGTTAAGGATGTCTCTGCATTGACTAGTTCACCTCTAGGATTTCCTGTTCATGTCCTTCTGTTTCGTATTGTACACTTCAAAAAGAAGTTTCACTGATTAGCGTACTCTGCTGTGGATATTACTATGGGCCTATAATCGATTCCCCCAAGCTTAGTAATTTCTTCTTTTTTTTTTTAGGTTATAGCTTTTGTTATTTTCCATATTAAACTTTAAAATAGATCATTTACAAATTTACAATAAATAATAATAGTTAACCCATTTCATGCTAATATAAATTACCTGTTACATTAAAATACTTAGCTTTTTTTCCAAAATAATACATGAATATTGTCATTGACCTACATTTTTTATAAATCTCTTACATGCACAGTTTATTAAAAGCTGCTAAATTTTCTTACTTTTTTTAAAAACAATTTATTAGGGGCTCATACAACTCTTATCACAGTCCATACATATACATACATCAATTGTATAAAGCACATCTGTACATTCTTTGCCCTAATCATTTTCTTTTTTTTCTCCTCTTTTCTTTTTTTACATTTTATTAGGTACTCATACAATACTTAGTAATTTCTTAACATTAAATAAATTATTTTATTCAAGGGGATGTGAGCTCATAAAGTTTGATGAAGAGCTCACATGGGTTGGAGTGAACACACGCAAGCAGGAAACTCACATAATGACATTTGTATTTTAACAGTCATATTAACATACACATGCCTACTATGAACAAATCAGCACATATACTAGAACTAACAAATCTTCATACACTAACCTAAGGTTAATAAATACACATGCGTTTACTTAAGAAAATATACACAAAGACACACTAAAATATACTAGAATTATAATAAAATCAATGCAGAACAGACTACAAGTTCTGTCACATAGTATAACATCTTAAGGCAAAGAGTGCTTCATGTGTACTAGCAAACACGAAAACACACAGTGCATATAAGAATATACACACACTGAGCTACAAGAATGTGGAGGTATGTGGCAGAGACATTTTTTCTGCAGGTAGAGGAAATAGGTACCTAATTTAACTAATTCTTCTTAGGCTCCTCTACATTTCTCCCCTGAGGGTCCCTGTTATCTGTGGGCTTGAGTGACCCCTGAGCCCCGCCCTATCCCTGTATGGGTGTATGTGTCTGGGTTCCCATAGCCTTTCCCCCTATGTGTGTCTGACTCAGAAATATGTGATCATAACTGCAGCAGTCACAGTACTAATTGACAGAAAATCAGTCCCTGGGCATGTCGCTAGAGAAGGATAATTTGATCACAATAATGTGTGGAGGCATAGCCACCCACAGAACTTGAAGGGAACCTGTGGGTGCCCTGTACAGAATAGGACGCGCATAGCCCATGCACAAGGGGACATAGGGCAGGAAGCGAGGTGAGGTCTGGGGAGGCATGTTGAGACTAAGCATAAAATGTGTCTTGTCTCCCTTTTCCCACTCTTGTGTCAATATGCACAACTGCTAAATTCAACAGCCTTTGGAGAAAAAAAAACTGACTCTCAAATTAGTCTGTGGTGGACAAGGGCAGACAAGAGCTGTGAATTAATAAAATGAATGAACTCAGAGAAGAAAGTCTCTGATTGGATGAATGGAGAGAGGTGACTTGATCGAGGATTGGGCTACTGGTGATAAGTTCATGTAGTATGTTGTCTGGAAATATGTATATATATATATATATATATATATATATATATATATATATATATATATATACCCACATACAAATATAATAAAGTGAGATCCTTTGCACAGCAGGGACTATTGTTCCGAGGAAGGAGGGAATACAGGAGGGGTATTGAAAGCATGGGATAAATTTTTTTATGAAGTTGATGATTTGAACAGAATTCATCCTAGATGTAGGAATTACCAATTATATGGGAAATTTGAGGCGTTTTAAGGGGAAAATGAAACAGAAGCTAAGTTCAAAATCATCCTATCATCAGAGGGAGATTGGGTGAGTGTTTGAGAAAGACTTGAGGAGATGCACCGATTCCCTGAGGGATACTGAGAAGGAGAAGAATCCCCAGACACAACAGGAAGCCAGTAATGAAGCTCCATTTGAACCTACTCCTCGGTCTGAGTCCTGTGCTCTGCAGGTCCTGAGGGGTCCCTGCAGCCTAATCTCTTCCACTAGGGTACATTCTTGTCTGGGTTAACTCTGACTTCCCCTCACTGTGTGCGTTGGTCTGGGTAGACTAGAGAAACAAATCCATAGACACACGCATATTGTGTATAAGAGATATTTTTATATAAAGGGCAATTGTACATTAAGAAAGCATCTTACTCCAGTCAGGTCCAAGCCCATAAGTCCAGTATTAGCCCATATGTCCAATACCAATGTATAAAATCCTCTTCAGACTCATGTAATGCATGCAGTGATCCTGAATGCAAGATGCCCACACGCCAGTGGGCAGAAAGTCTTTGGATCCTTTGACATTGTAAGCTTTTCAGCGGACACGGGTCTCTACATGGCTTCTCCAGCACCCAGGGCTGCATGGAGTAGGTCCATGTAGCTCCTACTCAGGGATGTCTCACAGGGAGTCACCCTTGTCAGTAGGGTGTCTCCCAGGGATTAGAGAGGGTGTCTTCCACCTCCAAGATGGGATATGGGATTTCCCAGAATTCTCAGGAGAAGGCCATGCCCACACAGAGGCTTCATTGGCTATGATCCAATTGGCAGACTCCAACCCTTCCCTCTTTATGTTCTCAAGTCCCAAATTTACACGAGATTATGTAACTACCATACTGTGCATCTTTTGCAAAGAAATACAAAGCTGTGTCCTTGAAGTTCAGGTTGTCCATTTGAAGTTATCGTATGTCCTTACCATTGTCTTTGGAGATGGTGATTTGGCCCTTCGGAGAGTCCTACCAACACTATTCATGTATGAAACCCACTGCTACCCCTTCTCTGGGGCTAGGCAGACCCAGTGTATATAATAAATACAGACAATGAATGCAGAGACTGCAGGAGAGAGTCTCAGAGAAGCCTTAGCCTGTCTCAAGTCTCTCTCAGAAGCCGTACCTCCACCTCACACTGGACACCTGCAAACACACAGACATCCTGATGATGAAAATCATAATATATTTACTGCCTCTAACTCATGCCCTCTCATACACAATTTCTCTCCATCAAAGCACCTTTTGAAATTTCCAAAAAGGAAAATGGAGCTCAATAGAGATTCCATTGTGACTTGATTTGTTCAGTCTTGAATGGGTGGGGGTACCTTGGAATTCTAGAGGTGGAGCAACTGTCCAAGAGCTTCAGATTTGGGACTTGGATGGTTTTCCTCTGCAGGGAGGGGTCTATTTGCATACCTTCTGCCTATGTAGTCATAAGTAATGTTGAATGACTTCTAAGAGAGTCACTCCAAGAGTAGAAAAGGATGTTCTAGATATCTTGGAAAGCCCTGCTGGTGAGGTTCCTTGTGCAGTGTGCTGCTAAACGCAAGGTCAGTCATTCTAAATCGCCAATGGCTTTGCAGGGGAAAGAATGCTCTCCACACCCATGAAGGTTTACAGACACAGAAGCCTACAAGGGCAGTCCTATTCTACACAGTTGTTATGAGAAAGGATTGACTTAATGGAAATGTCAACCTACAGTTACAGACACTGCCTTGAAATGTGCACCCCTCCAAGTGTGGTGTTTATTCTTGATGCAGTTAAATATTCCCCGTAAAAATATGTATTTAATCTGATACAAGCTTTCCTTGTCTAATTCTGTTTTAAATTATCTTTTGGAAAAGGAAATTCACATGCTAAAAAGAAAACCCTCCCAAGCCCCTTCTGGACCTGCCCTTAATTGTCCCCTAGAGCTGTATATGACAGTGGCTCCTGAGTCTCACTCCTTCCCTACAGGTTTGTCCTGTCTTGAATCAAACTTGCTGTCTCCTCGCAAGGCTTTTGCACACCAAGAAGTTTAAGGTACTGAGTTGAACTTAGAAGTTCTGTAGATGCTGAAGGTCTCTACATCTCCCAGAGAAACCAATGCTGTTTGTGAATTTTGATAACACATCGGGACGTTTCCAGGGCATCTTCCAAAAACTAGAGGAAGTCTCCCATGCTCAGGGAGTTGATTGTGCTCTCCAAATCTAGGTATTACTCTTTACAATACCAATGCTTTCTCTTTTATTGGGGGCTCTTATGGCTCTTATCACAATCTATGCATTCATCCATTGTCAAGCACTTTTGTACATATGCTGCCATCATCATTTTCAAAGTGTTTGCTTTGAACTTGAGCTCTTGATATCAGCTCCTCATTTTCCCCTCCCTCTCCCACTCTCCCTCTTTCATGAACCTTGATAAATTATAAATGATTATTTTAATACTTTGCATTGTCCACTGTCTCACTTCACCCACTTTCTGTTTGTCCCACTGGGAGGGAGTTATATGTCAATCCTTGTAATTGATTTCCCCTTTCTACTCCCACTTCCCATTACCTCCTTGGTATCCCGATTCTCATTATTGGCCCTGAGGGGTCCTGGATTCCCTGTGTTGCGAGATCTTATCTGTAGCAGTGTACTTGTTCTGGTCTACTCAGATTAGTAAGCTAGAATTGAGGTCATGATAGTTGGGGGAGAAGCATTAAAGAACTAGAGGAAAGTTGTTTGTTTCATCAGTGCTGTAGTGCACCCTGACTGACTCTTCTTTTTCTTGTGACCATTCTGTAAGGGGATGTCCAATTGTCTGTAGATGGGCTTTGGGTCTCCACTGTACACTCTTCTTCATTCACAAAGATATGATTTTTTTTTCTTGTTCTGGGTCTTTGATGCCTGATACATGATCACATGTACACCTCATGATCACACAGGCTGGTGTGCTTCTTCCATGTGGGCTTTTTTGCTTCTCAGCTAGATGTCTGTTTATCTTCAAGCCTTTACGACTGCAGACACTATATCTTTTGATAGACATGAACCATCAGCTTTCTTCACCACCATTTGCTTCTGCACCCATTTTGTCTACCACCATCGTGTTGGGAAATTGAGCATCACAGAATGCAGGGTTTTAGAACAAAGTATTCTTGCATTTGGGGAGTACTTGAGTTGAGGCACACTTTCCATCTTCAACCTTACTACCTAAAATATAAATATAAGTGCACACATCTATTTCCTTACCATTATATAAAAATATATTTACATAGGTACATGCCTATATTTAGACCTCTATAAATGCCCTTTGCCTCCTAGTTTGTTTCTCTATTTCTTTTTACTTTCCTCTTGTCCCACTACCATGTTTGGCCTTCATTTGGGTTTCAGTAATTCCTCGCTCTTATTTTGCCTTTGATTAATCCCCACTAGGCATCCTATGCCTTTTCTTCATCAATTTTAGTTCATTTCTTGTTAACTTGTCCTTTGGTTGTTTGACCACCCCCCTTCTTTTCTCCCACCTCTCCTTCTCCCATGTCCCCCCCGGAACCACTGGTCCTATTTTTTCCTTCTCTGAATTGTTTATCCTGTCTTTTATCTAGATGCATAAGCAGAGACATTAATAAGCACGAAAACAAGGCAAAGCCAAAGAAAACAAGAAAGGAAGACAAAACCAACCAAACAAACAGCAATAACAACAAAAAGATAGCCAATGACAAAACAAGAAAAGGCTATGAATCGTTCCAGGTCTATTTTTAGACTTTCAGGAATGTTTTCCAGTCAAGTCTGAAGGGGTAGTATGTCACACTCTGTCTCCAAAGTCTAATTTTTTTATTCCCCAGGGTTTTTATTGCTTTGGTTCCCTTGCTGTTACATGCCCTTTGTGTTTTTCCCCAATGTGATGGGGTCAGATCAGACACAAGTCCCACACTGAGTCTCTAGTGTTGTCCGCCATAGTGATATGGTTCAGTTAGGGACATCATGTCTTGTGGTGGGATCGGCCCTATGATCCTCTCTGTGCATTGTCTGCTGTGAGCAGGAATATTGTCCTTGGGGATTAGTAGGTCAGAATGTGTTCTTCTCACTCTCCTACCATCTTCGTTTCTCCTGTGTGCTCTAATCAGACATGCCCCTCTCCCCATGTCTCGCCTTCAGTGGAGGTTTGTGTCTGAGCTTACACTGACATCCCCTCACTGTGCTCCTTGCACAGTAATTCATGGCTGTGTCCTGAGTTTCAATGGAGTTCAGCTGCAGGAAGAACTGATTCCTCAGTGTGTCTCTGGTGATGGAAAGTTGGCTTTGGAAGGATGGGTCATAACTTGTACTACCCTCATAGCATATTACTAACATCCGCTGCAGTTCCTTTTCGGAGGTCTGGCAGATCCAGTTCCAGCAGGAAATACTGGTGATGGAGAAAACTGAGACAGTGCTGGTGAGGGACTGCTTTTGGGAAGGCTTCGCCAGTCCTGGTCTCGACTGCTGAGACTGTACTCCTGTAAATAAAGATAATTGGTCTCTGTCAATTACTTGCACTTACAACCATCCCTATATACCCAGGTCAGATATCTGAATCTCCCACCTTAGGGAACTGTCACCTGGCACAGGACAACAGAGCAATAGCATCTTTAGACCACAGCTCTGCTTTACCAAGAGACCTAGAGTTCTGCTGAAGAGAACTGACAACCTTCAGTGCCCAAGAGTGAAATTTTAACCTGGTGCCTGAAGAATGATTTGCATGTGTGAGTTTTAAAAGTTTGGCATTGAATAAGGAAGACCCCCAAAAATCTATCCAAATGAATTGTGGTCCTGAAGAAGAAAGTTGAAAGTACTGGGGACTGCTCAAAGGAAAAACTATCTCACTTGGAGTGAAGTGAAGGGGTATGGAAAGAAGAAGGCCTTCAAGGAACTGGACTGACAGTGTCTACAACAATGGGCTGAAGCATGGGGACAATTGTAAAGAAAGCGCAGGAGCGTGCTGTGTTTTGTTTTGTTGTGTACAGTTCACTATGGGGTTGTAACCAACTGGATGGCAGGTAACAACAACAAATGGGTGATGGTTGTGGTTGAGTCATTGGAATGACAGAAAGCATGCTGGCTGGGAAGTAGTTTGACCATAACGCAGAGTCGTGTGTAAGCAGAATGATCACCAATGTGATACTGTGTCTGTAAACATAATTGTTTAGTATCTGATCCAGTGATTGCAGAAAGGTAATGAGTCAAGAGGCAGTACAGTGGAGAGGTCTGACTAGAAGATCTTCCAGGCCAGTTAGTAGCAGAGAATCTGATGGCAGGGATTGTGGCACCTGAGCTACCCAATGTAGATAGCAGGTAAGGGCTGAGAAATCTGCTATCCAATGCCTGTGAGCTAGGTCACATAGCAGTAGAGAGGTTGCTAGTGCAGAGACCGAATGCAGAAATGCTGTAATGGCCTGGAGTTAGACCAGTGAGCAGCATAGAGACCCCACTGGTAGAAAACTGTCCAATGCTCTGATCAAGAATTGTATCAACAGGGAATATTTCTGTTCCAAGGTTTATCTGCTTCGAAAGCTCCCCTGGTTAGCAAACTACATACAATTTGTATCTTGTTACTTTCAAATTATTATTTTTCTTTTAAAAAATACCTTTTTTGGGGGCTCTTACATCTCTTATCACAATCCATATGCTCCTCAAATGTGTCAAGCACATTTACACAAATGCCACCATCATCATTTTCAAAGGATTCTCTTACCACTTGAGCCCCTGATTTCAAATTAATTTTCATCCCAATGTATAACCCGTTTCCAGCCTCCAATTGACTACATACCTGTGAGTGTGGTGTGAGTCTGTACAGCTAGTGGATGGAGTTGTCAAACCCAGCTGAGCAGGGAGTGAAGTACAGGGAACTGTTGGGTTTAGAAATAGTGAAGGGCAGTTGGAGAACGGTAGGGGTATATCTGACCTCAAGCTTATAGTAATCACCTTTATGCTGATTGCAAATCTATTCCAATGTGAATTACTCAAATAATTAAAGTACACCATAAATGCGTATCTCCCCACAGGTTATTACAAATTCCTTAAATTTTTTGAGTTTTTATTCCTAAATAAATTTGCAATAACTTGATGGCACTACTTTGTGACGATTTAAAAATACAAACCTTAAAATTTACAATCCAGTTTTTTATTTATATTGATCACATTTCATGTGTTAGCTAGACATGTATTACCACCCTACCAAATTGAACATCAGAGATAATGACCAAGACTTCCTGTTTTATAGCTATGACTATATAATGAGAAATGTAAAGTATAATGAGAATTGTGCATGTGTATATATATACATATATATGTTGAAAAAATATATGAAAATCCGTGAAATCAACATTTAAATGATCCCAGACAATAAAATTTCAAAACTAGTTGATATTACACAGCAGAAAGATTGTATATATATTTGAAAGTGAATGACTAACCTCATGAACCCGTGTGGAGTGATGGATTGCTTTTATATGGCCTTTCTGCCCACTGCTTTGTCCTTCCCAATAAAAGAATGGATAAGGCTATGCAAATAAGGTGTATGAAATTAGAACAAGTGGGAGACACACATACACATACACCCACCCACCCTTTCCTCTTTTACGGAAAGTAACGTACACATGCTTTCCTTTTGTAAGGATAGTATCTAAGCATGGCGGCGTCCACCAAGTCTGTGAAGGGCGGGGCCGGAAGTGCGTGTATTTCGGCCTTTGGTGGCCTCACGCGCTGCGTTCCCTTCGCGCCCTGGAGCTGCGGCGGGAGTTTGAGAAGGGTCCTGCGCACTGGCGGGGTGGTGGAGCCTTTGGGATGTAATTGTAAGTTGTCGGGACGACGATGAGAGAGGAGAACAAGTGCGTTTCTGTCTCTGAAACAGGGCGAGTGACGCGCAGACGTGCGGCGTCAGGACCCGGGCTCCTGAGGGCGAGGCGGAGCAGAGGAGCTCGGTGGGCTGCTGGCGGGAGCCATGCTTTCTGGGGTCCGACGGGGAGAGCACCCACCGCAATCGCCGGGCTGTCCTGCCCGTCAGGGCCAGAGGGCTTTGCACCTCTCCCTGAACGACAGAATTCACTGGGTGGACAACCGTTTATAATTGTATTAGAGCTTCTTAAATTCTGAGCGCTCTAATTTTCAAAAAGTGGTGGCCTCCTTGTTTACAGATTGGGCTGCTAACTGCAAGGTCAGCAGTTCAGAATTACAAGCCACACCTGGACAGAAAAGCAGGGTTTCTACTCTTGTCTTGGGAACCCACCCGGGGCAGGTCCAACTGCTCCTAAAGGGTCGCTATAATCGGAATCCACTCGATGGCAGTCAGTGGGGTTTTAGGTTTCGGTTGCTGATGACAGTGATAACTCAGTGTCCATTTGCTGTGTTCCCACTTTGATTAAGCTGCAATTAATTTCTCTCTGATCATTAACCAAGTGTATAGATCATGTCCCCCTCCGGGGAAATGCATTAGAAAGTAGATTGCCTGAACTCCTCTGCAGCCAGCCCTCTCTGGCCTGCCTCGGTGTATGCCTGATGGAGGTCACCTTACTGAGCACAGAACAAGGGACATTGTCGAGTCTTGCCTTGACTGGCTTTGTATGAAGGTCCTGGACCAGTCTTGTAAGTTCTTCTATTGAATAAGGTACATGTCCTAGTCATGGTCCCTTTCCTGCTTCTGAAGTCCCACCTGTACCTGTGATGTATTGATCTGCCACCAGTCATGATCTGTGACATGCTTTTTGTTCTATGCCCTGTTATCCAGGGTCCAGGCTGTGAATCCTCAGGTGTTATTTTGACCTCGTGCTAGTGGTCTCCCTTATCCATCCAGTGTGTGTGTGTGTGTGTGTGTGTGTGTGTGTGTGTGTGTGTGTGTGTGTGTTTTGTTTTCTCTTACAGTTCAGTAAATCTCCTTAAATTATATTTGGCATAGGGGTAACTTTTGTACCCTAACACACAATTAGGATCCTAAATGACTCAAGATACGGTTCTACTTTGGGACAGCATCTTGACAGTCATACCTGCAACTAAAGTGCGGCCCTGCAGCCCCTTGGCTTCTGTCCTGAATGGGCAAGTGTTACAAAGGTCTTTTAGTTCTGCAGATAAGTGCCCACTCTATCCCTTAGCCTCACGGACCTCTGTGTAGGTTGGCAGAACTGGTTCCCCAGATAAATACTCAGATGTACACCACTTCACTTATTAACCTCCTGCCCAGAGGCACTCAGCTCTCTTGCTCCGTGGCCTGGGAATTGCACTGCTCTGTCTCAGTCTCTTGGTTCTGCTGCCACCATGTCTCTGTTGCTGCTTCTCCCCATCACTTCCTCTTTTGTGTCACAGCTCTCTGTCTTCTACATTGAAGAGTTTCAATGCAAGAATCTGAGATCCAAAAACCCCTACTCCTGGTGCGCTCTGTCTCTCTGTCTCTCTCTCTCTCTGTGTGTCTTTCTCTCTCTTATGGTAGTGAGATCCCAATTTCTGTCTCAGAAATGGCTCAATGAAACCTAACAGGATGTCCAATGTGACTCATTTCCAGGTTGGGTTTTCAGGCAGCTTATTTGCATAGCCCCAAGTCTCAAGGGTACCAATCGTTTGGCAATTTTAACAATTTTCTTAAACCAAAAAACCCAAACTTACTGCCATCAAGTTAACACTGATTCATAGCAAGCCTATATGACAGGGTACAGCTGCCCCATGTGGGTTTCCAAGACTCACTTTTTAGTGGAGTAGAAAGCCATGTCACTCGTGAAAGAAGAAATCCCCATCTTTCTTTCTAGGAGAAATTGGTTTCCAACTGCTGATCTTGCTGTTAGAAGCCCAACAGTAACCACTATGCCACCAGATCTCCTTTTCCTCATTCACGTTGTCGGATGACACACCCACCTAAATATTTGGAAGGAGTTAAGTGGCCATCGCTAGAAAGACGTACAGGCAACTAACTGCATTGCGTTACTGCAAATAATGCTACATTAAAAATGTTATTTGTCTTGGAGTTCAAACGTACACTCACTATGGGGGGATGTGTACTTCTAACTTCATATATATATATTTAAATTTCAAACTAATATGTGATATATGTGTTTAATATGGAGCTGCGGTTTTGACAAGTGTTAAGTGTTCGACCGCTAACCCATTAGCTGCCTGTAGTGGCTCTATAGTCTCGGAAACACTGTAGAACCGTTCTCCTATGTTCTATTGTTGCTTATATGTGTAACTCTACTTGATGGTGAGTTTTAAAGTGTTTCTAAAGTGATTGTACTAGAAAAACAGCATTCAGTTTTAAATAGTTCTTTATATAGCCCTTTTCAAATTTTCCAGATGCTTTAATTAACATACTCATCATAAAGGTTCATTGATTTGTCATTCTCCTTGAGAGTCACAAAGTAAGGAATTGATATTTCGTGTGCTTTGAGGTAGCGGTCTGGGTTTGTTGTTTCTTATTTTTGACATGTATTTGATTACACAATCTCTATTTATTATAAAGTCATCTTTTATACATAGGTCTGAAAATTATGAGTTTTAGTTTTATTGCTCATGGTATTAACATGTTTTCTGTCACTCAATAAGGAGACCGTTAACAGTATTGGGGACTGTGTTAAGAAGATGGACAGGAACACTTACAGCATCTGGACCTAAACTACTCACATTGTATCCGCCCATCAGCCTGCAGATTTTCACCAACTAGCAGCTTAGAGGAAGAAGGAAGAAGTGCCTGGTTTGGGTATTATTATTTCTCGGATGTCCTCATGTGAGACTGAAATTCGTGAGCATCATTGGAGCTGATACAGATAAGACAAACATAGAGCATCCCAGTTGCTGGCAGTGTTATTAGGACCACAGAAAATGACCAAGGCTCAGGTAATTCTGATGCGTTTTTTCCTTTTCTGTATTACCTACTAGAAGTGTAGAAGCCTGTATAATACTGATTCAGTTCACTGGAAAGTGAAAATTTGAAGTAGTAGAAGTTAGAGATGAACTTTGACTCTGACTTCAACATTGGGATGGAGAAGATTAGGAATATGTTGATCACAGGAATAACACTAAACTACTGACATTGAACATAATATATCACTAAGGATTCTTTGGATGATATTAGCTTTCAACTGATAATTCATTATTTTATGGCCAACCCATGAGCATCATTCAAATTTAACACTATGCTAAGTTGTTTTTTTTTTCACACCAACAGCCTTACATCATTTATTGTTAAACTTGATTAGGAAGCAAAAAACCAAGGAATAAACCAGATTATTTGCCAATAGAAGTTCAAGTCATCAGATGGGGACAAAATTTGAGCTTGGGAAAATGCAGCCATGCGTGCCACCCTTCAGGAGGCTCCTTACAGCCCCAGCTTGGTTCTTCTCCAATGTCTTCTCGTGGAGTTGTACCTGATTTTATTACCGGTTTTCATTCGAATCCATTGGGGAATGGGCCGATTCTGCTTCTGTTTCTTGGCCAGGAATCTCTTGATCCTGAAAGTCTTATGAGATGACATGGTGAAGTCGGAGCACCACCGCACTCGGGGTGGCAGAGAAATGGAGAGAGGGAGGAGAGGACGGAAGTGCGTTTTTCATTATGCTAAGTTTTTAAGGAGAAATAAGATCACTTCTTTAGGAGAGTCCATTATTCCATGGGTTTTTATGTCTGAGTGAGTTTCCATAATGTTTCTTTCTGAAGGTGGTGTTGAATAATCTCCCAAACTGCAGCATTCTCATTAATGCCTCTGAAATGGGCCTTGTAGGAATACTAATTTTAAAATGGTTGATGGCTTCTCACTTCCTCTAATTAGAGATGTAGGAGAGCGAACCAACCATCAGCATCAACCCTGATTCATGTGAGGCAGAACTTAAACGTAAATCTACCCTCCAATGGTTTCCAGTTCTGACAGCAGTTATCTTTACACAGTTCTCTCCTTCGCAGATCATTATTTTTTTGCAGTGGCCACATAGAAATTATAGTCCAGAATACAGGTACAAGTTTTATTAAGTAACAAAATGTAACTTGCTAAGAGAATCAATAGGATAGACATTGGGATTCATGTTAAGGAAACATGTAGGCAGATTTGCTCTTCTTCAGAGCAGGCCTGTTCTCTGTGTCCCTCTCAGACACTGTGCCTTCTGAATATAGGCTCATTTCTTGGTTCCATCTTTATCAGTTCATCTATATCAGCTCCTTAGTGATATTGTCCTGTTGATCTTGCCGGCCTGTTCCAGGATCTTGGCTGGAAAGCTCTTTGTGGACCTGTCACTCTGTCCCATTTGCCCTGGTCATTATCCTCATTGGTATAGATCTTGATCCATGAACATTACAGTTCCTTTTGCAGGACCAGCAGTAGACCTATCCCTATTGGGTAGAGCTTCAGTATGCTCCAGGATTTGCCCTGCTGTAGCTCACAAAACAAGATAAGCATCAAGTAAATAAATCCCTCTTCAAGATGTGGAAGCTGGTGAGTCCCAAATCCATAGGTCAGGTATCACTCTGGATCAGTGGTTCTCAACCTTCCTAATGCCGCAACCTTTTAATACAGTTCCTCATGTTGTGACCCCAAATCATAAAATTATTTTCATTATTACTTCATAAGTGTAATTTTGCTACGGTTATGAATCATGAGGATGTGTTTTCATTGTTACAAATTGACCATAATTAAAGCATAGTGATTAATCACAAAACAATATGTAATATGTTGGGAAATATTTCTTTCTAATGACAAAAAAATGAAATTTTGTTTTGAAGCATGTATAGCATGGGTAATAGTTTTCACACCCGGTACTCATATGTGGGGGTATCTGCATGTGAGTGGACTTGCCTGGATAAAGATAGAGGAGCAGTATCTTGGTTCCTAAGACCATTGCAAATATGTGGTTTCCGATGGTCTTAGGCGACCCCTGTGAAAGTGTCATTCGACCCCCTCAGGGGTTGAGAGCCATAGATTGAGAACCGCTGGTCTGGAAGCTTCTCCTCATTGATGTGTTTGCAAAGGCTGATGAACCAGATCAGCAGGACAGACAACAGTGCACTGCCTCACAAGGTGAAGTTGTTGAATCTGGTCAGATAATAGGTTGCAGGGGCTGAGGAACCCAAATGGGAAGGTCACACAGTAAGCTGTTGACTCATGGAGTGGAGGAAGCTCTCAAGTAAGTTCACACAGGCAGCTCGCAGTTGTCATTAAAAGAAATGGCTCATGAATTTCTGGAAGCTGCAAATCCCTAATCCATGGGTTCCTTCTGAACTGTGTGGCTGCAGGGGCTAACAAACCCAAATGAACAGCTCAGATGACAGGCTACTGCCTCACTGTCTCCTCTCAAACCCTGCCTGCAGGCAGTTCTCTCTCTCCCTCTTAATACGATGGCTTCTTGGGCCAACCTAGCACCTTCCCTGCCTAGGCAAGATTAGGAAGGCTCCAGAGATCCACCCAACAGAACTAGGAGGGGCCCCTTGGGGAGCATGTGGTGAAAGATGGCAAGTTCAAGAGGACCTTGTAATTAAAGTTAAGGTAATTCGGTCCAAAGGTGGCTGAGGAGAATTTGTCCTAAGGTTGTCAAGAGGAGCTTCTCCTAAGGTGGCCTTTAAGAGCTTAGAAAGTTGTTCTGCACTCAGGAAGGCAGATAATGTCTATGAACATTCTGATCTTGGTTCTGAGTTATACCTTCTTGTTTCTGATCCCAAGCTGTACCTTGTTCATTAATATACCACTTTGATCTATTGAGTGTTGTGTGACCACAGCAACAGATTACCAAACCCGGAAGTGAGACAGTGGTGTGGAAGGACTGACTTTTTTTAGTGTTGACAAAAAATGTTGGAGAGTGGAGGTATGTTTGACCTCCCCCATCTGTACTGTTCCTGATACTTATTGCCACTGAAGGGACTGAGCCTCTTATAATGGTGATGCCTGTAGAAACCCTAATTCCATTTAATAACAAGCAGGTGTTTATCTACTTTGTGTGATTATAAAGCTGAGCTATTGCTAGAACATTCAGATAATGTCACTGAGCTCAAAATTCTAATTTTATGAGTGGGTGCATTATTTTCAGACACTGGGGTCCCCAACACTCCAAAAGTGATCCTCAGGAGTGACATTGCAATTGTGGGAAATATTAAAAGACAGAGAGCAGACAGCTGGACACAGGGGCTCTCTTCCCATGTCAGGCCTGAGAGAGTGAATATATTTTCCAATAAGTATATATAATGGAGCTTACAGACCTTTCCATAGGCGTTCATGTCATGCAATTAGCATGTACATAGTTAATGGGTCATATCTTAAGCGGGTAAAATTATAAACAAGCAAGATGCTGAGTTACCATCTTGACCTAGTGTTAGTTGACTTCAAACCGGCCCTATGCCCTCCCCAGGTGTTTGCTACATTTATGTTGGGCTGGCTCTAGAACCTGATTGTTCTGACCTACAGATAACTTTCAGGCATAGTGAAGTAGCCAGGCACAGAAATGATTCATCTACTAAACCTGCTCCTTAATGTAGAGCTAGCTATTGTGGGGGGCACACTATTTGACCTGGAGAATGTATATTTGAAAACATTTATTTCTCAGAACACTGGACATCTTTCTAAAAATAGGGCTAGTTTTCTGGGCCGATGGTCGTGAATGTAGAAACAAGGTAAAATATTGTCTACCATGTCCTCAGTTAATGACACATTATGGAATGAGCTACCACAACAGTTTTTATTACTGTTTTGCTTTCTTTACCGTAAGATATATTTTTTAAATCTTCAAGTGCAAAATACTCCATTAAATAAACTCCCCTTACTACATGAACCACTGACATTCAACGATGTGGCTGTAAAGTTCACCCGGGAGGAATGGCAGCTCCTGAACCCTGCTCAGAAAACCCTGTATCAGGATGTGATGTTGGAGAACTATCACAACCTGGTTTCCATTGGTGAGAAGAATTCTCAAGTCATTGACCTCGTCACTGGCTTTTCCTGTCTTATGTGTTAAAAACTTTGCGGTGTTTGTGGTATTCTCAAAGAGGTAGATTCTCATTGCATTGTATCATCCTAGGTTAGTGGGTTAGGTCTTCTACCCTTGAGAGAACACTATTTACTTTTTTCCTTTGAACATTATTTTCCTAGAAATACAAAATTCTGCAGACTTTACAAACTTTACGTTAATGTTGGTGTCTAAGATTCTGTAATTTCTCATAACAGGTTATCTAGTTGTCACCCCAGAAGCTTTCTCTCAATTGGAACAAGAGAACTGTGTCTGGTATTAGAAGCAAGCTATAGTGGAATTTTCTCAGATGCATGGTCAAAATACCTTAAGGGGAATTGGCTGGGGTAGTTGATTGAATAGGGAGAAGGCCTCCTATCTATGATAGAGTTCCGAAAATGCATAAAAGTGTGTGCTACTTTGAATGTGAGAGTTCACTTGTCCTAGATGTTGAGGGAAGTACACCTGTAGCTCTAATGAGATTAGATTTCAATTTTCTTGTTTTACACTATGTGTGTTTGCTTCCATAATTTTCTTTAACATTCTGAAATTTTCCCTTCTTTTATGTTTCCACTTTACTATGAAAATCTGTCTTGCAAGCATCTCTCCAAACAGAGAACTCTGAATTTTAACTGTCCTCTGAATACAGCACATTCCTCCCCTACTGAGTCAGAATGGATATCCATTTGCAGTATGCAGCACCGTCTTGCATCTTGAGCTCCCACCATAAACGGGTCTCCTTTGCGCTTCCTTAGCTTCCCCCCTTGGAGTTTCTCTGAAGGTTTTGGTGTCCATTTTCTCATTCGTTGTCCTGTTCCTTTAAAGTTTTCTTCATGCAGGTGATATCTGTTCTTTCTGTTTTCTTAGAGGGATGGTCAAATTGCCTGCTCTGTTGGAATTCTTTAACAGACATGTTTCTCCATATTTTATTCCTCTTGTTAAAACACATTTATGACTTCTGGTATTTTTAGGTGTCCAAAATCATCTTCCTTGCAAGAAAATTGTTATCAGCCTAGAACATACTTTAGCATTGTACCTTCAATATTTTTACCTGTAAGATTTTTATTTTAAGTTGTCTATTCCTCTAGTAATTTTCTAAGTGGAAAGGGCATTTTTAACATCGTGTATTCTTGCTTTTTTCATTACGCACATATCTGCTGTATATCCCTTAGTATACAGTGGGCCTTCCTTATGCCCACTACTTCTTAACAGGTCCAATACATGACAGATGACCGTTGCTGCTTCTAAAGAACATTTTTGCAATATATTCCAATAGATTTTATTGCTGTTATTCAAACAATGCATAGTGTATTAAATATTGCTCTCTTTTCTTTTCTGTCTTTTGAGTAACCTTTTGGTTTCCATATGGAAGTTGGCTTTCATGTCATCCCACATCCCATCTGGTCTCTGTCATTAGTCTTCAGTCAGTCTTTTATTCCCCAAGTTTATTCTTTACATAGTCTCTAAGCTTTGTGCTCTAGCTACTTTGGATAGCTTCTACTTGGATTTGAGCAACTTATGATCTGTTCCATAGTTAACCCATGGGCGTGTTTTGACTAATAAGCGTCTCCACCATTTTTTTCTTTAGATGTGGTTGATTTGATTTTCATTTGTTCCATTCTGAAAGAGCCATATGTGTAGTTTCCATTTCTGGTGTTTAATAAGGAATTTGCTATGAATTCATCATTAGTCTCAAAATTTTATCACTAAGCTTGCGCGTCATCTCTATTACTAAGATCACATTTTCCAACTACTGATACTTTCCCCAAATTTTACATTCATCAGTGTACATGATTGTATGGTTGATCAATGTCAGGCTGAAAAATTCATGTAAATTTTGCAATATATTTTTTAAAATATTTTATTGGGAGCTCTTATAGATATCATAACTTCCCATAGTTCAATTACATGGAGCAGTACTGTACAATTGCTACCACCATTTGAAAACATTTTCTTCTTGAATTCCTTGATAACAGCTCTCCTTTATCCCCTCTCCACCTCTCCCCTCAATTTCATTATTGTTGTGGAAAACAGAACCTGGATGAAAGTGTGAGTAGGCTTATCTCTATACTCCTGACTACAGGGCTTGGAAGACCAGTTCTAGTGTTGGAAGAAAACCTCCACAAGCCCCAAAGCTAGAACTTCTAATGAGCAATCTCCAGACAGAGTTTTCCCCACAACTCCCCTCCAGTAAGATGTTAGTATACAGCTGCTACAGATGCCTGACTTCTTGCTACTCAGCTGAAAGATGCCTAGCTTTAAAAGCAATCAGGTTCCCTTTGTTGCTGTCACTCAAGGAATCAACTATCACTTTGTCTCTTAAATGCCCTCTGGATGGGTCCTAAAGGGAGAGTTGTGTAATTGAAGGGCAGAAATTAAAAAAAAAAAAGACTTTGTATTCTTTCACCAGTTTATATAATCTCAAGGCATGCAGTTCCCCCGCCCCCCAGCGCCCTTCCCCCCACACACACACACAGGCAGACACCTACCTACCTAACAAGGTAGGCAGGATCTTTTCCCTGGGGATCCCTGAAATAATTGGATGAGCAACTTAAGACCATTGCTGAGGGTAGCTGGAGTGGGGTAACTGTCTCCTGAGCAGGGAGAACAATAACATGTCGGCTTTTGTAGTTAAAGCTGCTGGCACATAGTAATTAGTTATGTGCTTGTGTGCGGTATCATTAAGGTAGCACTATAATGAGAGGGTATTGTGGCAATGATTTTTAATTAAGAGAATGTGACTGGGACTCTTCTCCAACTTAGCGAATGCTTCTATGTTTTCTTTAATTGGTGCACAAAACTAAATAACACTTGGACTAACTGGTGTTGCTTGCAGGCATATGAATATTAGCCTACCACTGACAAAATTATACATCAGGAAAGATATTGCAGTGTTCTTTTGGATAATGATTGTGATGCCAATCTTCTTGAATTTGTCTATCTCAGCCTTATAAACCACTTGATTATCTAATTCAAAATAGCCAGTACCAGTCTATTAAAGTTGAATAATGCATACACTATCAATTTTTTACCATTTTGTTTTGTTTTGACAACTTGCAAGTTTTTCATGATAATGTTGCATGTATGCCATTTTCCAATTACTGGAGGATATTTGCAGCTATTTTTTCTCACTTTCAGTCATGCCATGTCAAGCACTGAAGGTCATCAAAGCTCTTCCTCCATTCACATCATTACTGTTGACTGTACTTTGAGGATTTAGTACTTCCTCAGTATTATTTCATTGCCATCAAACCTAAGGGGTTCATGTTCCAGAAGTCGATCACCAAATCTTCCTCCCAGTCCCTATTTCAGGAGAATCCACTAAGACCTGTGCACCATGGGTGGTCCTGCTTGTATTTGAAACACTGGGTGGCAGTGCTTCTGGCATCACAGCAACCTGCACGCCCCCACAGGACAGCACTGTAAGATGAGTGCTGTGAGCTAGAATACAGGCTCCACAAACATAAAGAATGTGTTTCTGTACCATAATCCCTTTCATATATACCGGTAAAAGTGGTTTTCTCCCAAGTAGGACATTCACCATGTTTCACATTCCCAACTTTGTCTAGCACTTAGTTGTTTTTCAGTTACATTGGTGAAATGAATACATCTAATCTCTACCAACTGGAATTAGCAAGTCTTATCACTCCTGTGGTCTATTGGTCTCATGTCTTCCTTCTGTTATGTTTGTTGTATGTATTCATGTACCTCTTTAAGCAAATATCAAACCTGTGTCCATTTATCACTTTCATATCCAACCTGATTTCTATAGTAACTATTTTTATCATTTGGATTGTTTACATGATTGTATTTCGTCCAATGGGCAATAAACATTAAGCATAGTGTTTTATTTATATTCATATAAGTGGGTTGTCACTAAAGATCTGCTTTGTATCAATGTGTATTTTAAGGGGTCCATTGTAAACCAATATGTTGAAAAGAGTCAATGTTCTGTTCTTTTATAGAAATCGAGGAAGATGATGATCATTTGCTTGAGCACTTGCAATGTGAAAGATGCATGGACAGAATAAAACAATGCTATAAATTGAATACATATTCTCAGCATAAAAATAATTTTCCTTCAAAGGAAACTTATGAGATGTTTGGATTACATGAAAAAATTATAAAATCAGATTTAATCATTCTGGAATTAAATCAGAACAGAAGCAACAAAATACACAAGTCAGGTGTGCTCAGTGAAGATGAGAAAACTGTTCTCCACACTGAACAAGAGCAGTTTTGTACTGAAATGAAATTCCCTGAGTGTGAACCACCCAGACTCATGAAGTCACAATGCATTCAGCATCAGGAGTCTGATGAAATTGAGAAACCACACACAGGCGATAAATGTGGGACAACTTCCATCGAGGACTCTGTGCTCTATGAACACAAGATTACTGATGTACTAGATAAGACCTATGAATGCAGTCAATGTGGGCAAAAATTCAAGAAAGCGTTTAAACTCAATGCACATTATCAAAAAAGTCATGAAGGACAAAAGCTAGGAAAATGCTTGCAACGTGGGAAAACTTTCCACAGTGTAGAATACCTCAAGGGACATCAGAAACCTCATGTGGCAGGAATGTCCTGTGTATGCAGTGAATGTGCGAAAGGCTTCACCAGGAAGACTGATCTCACTGCTCATCAGCAAACTCATACTGGAGAGAAACCCCATGTATGTGGTGGATGTGGCAAAGGCTTTATCAGGAAGACTGCTCTCACTGTTCATCAGTTAACTCAAACTGGGGAGTAACCCCATGTATGTGGTGAATGTGGAAAAACTTTTATCAAGACGTGTAAGCTTACTGTTCATCAGCGAACTCATACTGGAGAGAAATCCCATGTATGTGGTCAATGGGGAAAAACCTTTCTCAGGAAGGATTGTCTCACTGTTCATCAGCGAACTCATACTGGAGAGAAACCCCATGTATGTGGTGAATGTGGAAAAGGGTTTTTAATGAAGGAAGATCTCACTGTTCATCAGCAAACTCATACTTGAGAGAAACCACATAAATGTAGTGAATGTGGCACAAGCTTCATTTGTAAAGGAAATCTCAAAACTCATCTATGAATTCACAGGAGAAAAACCTTTTGTATGTGGTGAATATGGAAAAGTTTTCAGCCAGATGTGATGCCTTACAGCACATCAGATATTTCACAAAGGCAAAAAGCCCTTTGCATGAATTAATTGTGGAACATCTTATATGTGGACATCAGATCTCATTAATCATGAGTAATTTTCAACAAGAAAAACTTTCATTGGAGTTAGTGTAACAACGCTTTCAAAACAAAGGAAGAGGTGCTGGAGTTTGGCCTGGGCCAAGTGTGGGAACGGACAGTTGTGACTTACCATATGGGTACCCATGTTCTGTGTTGCTGTCCCTCTACTGACATAGCCCCCCATTTTGGCGACAGATGACCTTCCAGACTTCCACAGAGTGGATGTTCTTCCTCAGATGCATGAAGTTTCCCTAGAGTCTATGCAGGGTGGTCCCTGGAGAAGTGCTGACAAGGTGGGGAAACCACAGCTTCTGAGAGGAAAGCCTCACTGCCTTCATTCCCTGCCTCTGCTGAAACTGCGTTTGTGTCTGTGCTTACACTGACTTCCCGTCACTGTGTATCTTGTACAGTAATACATGGCTGTGCCCTCAGCATTCACAGAGCTCAGTTTTAAATAAACGTGGTTCTGGGAGGTATCCCTGGTGATGCTGACTCAATACTGGAGAGCTGGATTATAGTTTGTGCCCCCCCCCATTCTCCCATATTACCCTAATCCACTCCACATGCTTTCCTGGAGCCTGGTGTACCCAGGACACATGATAGCTGGTTAAAGAGAATCTAGAGACAGCACAAGTGAGAGACAGGGTCTGTGAGGGCCTCGCTAGTCCAGGGCCTGACTCTTGTAGCTGCACCTGGGCCTGTACAGCTGGGGATAGAGAGAAACCCAGTGAGTCATGTGCTCGGATGCTGCACTCCCAGACATCATGTCTGACTCCCTGAACCACTCACCTCCCTGAGTTGCCAGGAAGAGGAAAACCCACACTTGCTTCATGTTCATGTGGATAAGATTCGTGACACCCACAAAATGCTCTCCGGGTGAGAAGGAATATGAATTTAAGTCCATGCGTGCTGTGGTTTCATTTGGGTTCTTGTCAGGCATTTGTGTGGTGTGGGAGGTGCCTGGTATGTAAGGTGGAAAGGGCTGAATGGGGCCCCTGCCTCTGGGACTCACACTAGAAAAGCAAGGCTGGTGGAGTCCTTGGGAGAACACAACCCTCCCTCTGAGGTCTTCCCTCTACCAGTCATGCGGACAGCTGTGCAGGTTTTAAGTTTAATGTAGCTTTACATCCATTACCATCAGAAATACACAGGGGATCTGGTGAAATTAAAGACAATATCTATCCTTACCATGCAATGGAATCAAGACGAGGCCTACCTGAATCTTTTCATTCCTTTGACCACATAGGGAGACAAGTATATGTCTCCCTAAAACTCCTTTCCCCTATAACATTTCAGAATATTTGGGAAAGAATAAAAAATACTTCATTATATTCTATATTTAATATTGGAATAAAAGTGTTTCCTAACAACAAGGTCATTTGTGGGGTTACAGGAACCCACAGAAATCATAAGAAGGTCGTTTTTCATCCCATGGATTAGTACCCTATGTGGGTGATGGGTATTCTGAGCCCCCTGCTGACAGCAACCCATCACATACAGGAGAGGTGTTTACTGGGCTTACACTGGCTTCCAACTTCTGTGGGGCACACAGTAACATTTTCTCTGGTCATAAGCATTCAGCCGGTTGGTCAGGAGTGTTACCTGGAGTTGTCTCTGCAGATTTCCAAACACGGGCAGTGGAGCTACCCTAGTGGTCAGCACAACAGCTCTAACTGCAGTCTGTATCCAGGCTCCTGTGGGGCCTTAGCACCCCTGCAAGTCAACTTTCTCCCTGAGGTTATTTTTGTCTCTGGTCCCTCAGTGTGAAAAGCTTTAGAGGTAGAGAGTGCTACAAGTTGCAAACAGTGTGAGCTGGATACAGTGAAAGAAGTATGATCTACAGACATAGCTCTTTATACAGATTTTGATATTGAGATATACACCACAAAAAATACTGGTAAAGAAAATCTGCCTCAAAGACAAAGATATTCTACAGGATTTAGGCTGCATTCTTTCCAGAGGAACAGGGAAGTATTTAAATCGGGTTTCTATTCAAAATAATGGAAACAGGAACTTTTTAGTTAATTATTCAATGTTGAGGGGAAAGTTTCTAGTCAGAATAATTTTGGGGGTGGTTTTCTGTTATGTTTGATAGGAAATTTTGTAGATGTTGGTAATTGTTGAAAACAATAATCTAGTGCACTGAACCATACCTGAGAAGAATGTTGCAAATAGTATTTTGCTGCATGTTTCATGAGAAAAATATGTTCCAATATATGACAGAAAGTTTTGCACACATAGCTGGAAACTTGGAAATTCTTGCCAGTACAACATTTCAAAAACTTTAAAATATTGAACAGGAAAAGGGATTATGATATAAACCAATAACTGAATTTACAAGAAAAAAACTCATAATGAAATAGTCTATGTTTATTATTTTATTGTTTGTTTTTTGCCCAAACCATCTTATAGTTAGCTGTGGTCGTCATATAATCATTTGTCAATTTGACAGGATTAAGAGTGAAGGGGTGGAGTCTAGCCAGTTAATCAGATCATAGCCATTGTGGCCTCTGTGTTGACGTGGCCTTCTCCTGAGGTTTCTGGGAACTCCTTCATTCCTCCTTGAATGTAGGAGTCTGTCTCTGTCTCTTTCTGTTGACTCCCTGGGAGACATTGCAGCTGACAAGGCACATGGAACTATGCGAGTGCCCTCAGCTGGAGAAACCACGTGGACCCATGCCAGTGCTGAGATGCTTACAATGCCACCAGATCCAGAAGACTTCCCACCCACCGGCCTGTGGTCTTGCTGCATTTGGCATCATTGCATGTGTTTTGTGAGTCTGAAGAAGACTTTAAAAGTAGGTATCGGACATATGGTCTAAGATTGGACTTAAGGACTTGATCTGGACTGGGCTGGGATGTTTTCTTGATATTTGATATCTCTTGTTGTATTAGACAGGGTTCTCCCGAGAGACAAACCAGATTGCTAGTAATTATATATAAATATATTTATAAAGATAGATATATAATACAAGAAATAAACCGTTAAATTATATACAGATAGATAATACAAGAAATTAACAGTTAAATTATAAAGCAGTGAGACACTAGCAGTCTTTAAGGCTTGAGAGCCGCCAGTTGCCAGTCCCCTTCTGTAGAGAGAGCTGAGCTATATATATCCAGGCAGCAAACAGCAAGGCAGGTCCCCAGCTCCAGAGATGAACATTCCAATTGTGTGGCCTTAAGGGGACCTCAACTTACAGCGACACAGTCCACAGGCTAGGCATCCCACAGGTAGTGTACCCCTTTAAACTGAGGCACAGAACAAGCAAGGCGAGGCTCACCAAGCCATTTATCCCTCTGCCCTTCAGTTAATCCTACTTGTGTTTATCGGCCAGGCTGGCACAATAAACTATCGCACTTGTATATAAAGCTATTTCTCAAGGACACCAGTGTCTATGAATTTGTTTCACTAGTCTACCCAGAGTAACACAGATACCATATCATTTACAGTTCAATCACATCAAGCAGTATTTTATGATTGCTACCACAATCAGTATGAAAACATCCTCTTCTTTCTTGAACTCTTTAATATCGGCTCCCTTTTACCCCACCCGCTGCCCCACTGTAGCTCCAAGAAACCCTTGTTTGTCTTGCTGCCTCTATACATTTATCAATTCTGGGTTCGTATACTGTCAAACAGAAAGACACATAACAAAACTCAAGAGTATTACCCCCAATTGCAAAATACATCTGAGATGAACCCCAATAGGAATTGGAAGTTGAGGAAGAAGGCAGTCCAAGTGTAGTCTTCTGTCCTTCCCTGGAGTCCAGGACTGAACCAGATGTGTTTAGGATCAATTATGTCAGTCTGCCTCCTGGGATGTGGTGACCTTTCTGAATAACTGCCTTTCCAGGGCTTCTGTGTTAAAACATACTCTTTAGGTCTGGTGTCCTACAGCCTGCCCCTTCTACCTTTGGCTGAACACATGCTAGCATTCCCCAAACTGATTGTTAAACATATTACATGGAATACAAACGACAACGACAAAACTAACCTCCCTGCCTTCCCGTAGATTCTCCCCATAACAGCCCTATTTTGTCATCTTTGCTGGTGAGGAGGGAACACTGTTCTTTTAGCAGCACAAATGAGGGATGCTTACAAACCACCATCCCTGCACTGGCCGCAGAGAGACCGCTGGCTGTCACTCACTACACAAGCTCCAAGTCAATTGGCCTTCAACCTCACAGTGCTCAAAACCAAAAGGCCCTTTTCAGGGTCACCTCCGCTTTCAACCCAAAGAAAGAAGTCAAAAACGTTGGCATTACCTCCTTTCTGCTTTGTGTTTAGTTGGTTTGTTTTGCTTTTTTACCCTATCGTGCATGGTTTATTAAGTTTGGTTATTTTACGTGATGGACATATTTTTGGAACGCATTTTGGCGCACTTAATCCACATGCCCCTCAATTCAATAATCTGTCATCTCAAGAAGATTCGTACAATCATTATCATGATCCATTTCACAACATTGTCTTTCACACACCCAAACACCATTAAATCGCCTTAAAATGACTTTCCGTTCTAGGTCTCAGTCCCCTCCCACCTTCATTCTTTAATCCCCAAAGTTCCTCACCCTCCCCATCTCTGCCACCACCCCCAACTGCCACCCGAACACCATCTGCGCTGATAGAAGACCTGCTCTGATCGTCCTTGGAAGATGTTACTGATGTTCCTTACAAAGCACTGAAAGACAACCTGGTCTGATCTTCCTTGCAAGATGCTGATACACAATGTCTACTACCCTGGACCAGTGATATGGGATCGTCTAAAGACTACTTATCCATTTGACTTTGCTTTACCCTTTCTGCTGGCCTTGCCCTGGAACCCAGGCACTGCTAGCCTCTAAGGTGGGTAGAACAGCAGAGTGGGGACTTTGTCATCTTCGCCGTCACGTGGGAGGTTGACCAGTAGTCCCATTCTGGCAACCTGTTGAGATGCACTGATGTGTACATGTGTCTGGAGACCGAGGGGTCTGAGCCCAGCTGTGCCATCAGTTGGGCCACAGGTGGATCCACCAACTCTACCTCCTCCTCTCTGGCAAACTTTTGGGTACTTATGAGTTGGTTTCGGTTTTCTTTTCCTAATCTTATTGTTTCAAAATGTTTTATGAAAAAAATGACTTTTATCTGTGGTTTCATAATTTTACTTCAAGACACTAGCATATGGGGTGTGTCTGGCCTGTTCAAGGGCCATGCGTGTTTGCGGGTGCTGTGTGTGTGTCTGTGTACTAGCATGCACACCACATACAGCTGCTTGTGTAGTGTTGTTTTCACCAAACACTTCGGAGGTCAGTTGACCAGTTGTCTGGGTGGGGTCAACAGTGTGGTACTTTCTCAGGTGTGTCTCCATGTATGCCCGTAATGACCCTGCTTGTCGGAGCAGTGCATGTAGGTTGGCCAGCTCTGGCTCCTCTCTGGCAAACCGGATCACCGCATGCTACTTTTGAATAGTTCTGAGTTCTGGTTTCCCATCTGAAATTAATCATTTATAAATTTTTAATTTTAAAATCAGACTGTCTATATTTAATCATTTTATGTAAAGATACCTGTGTGGCCTTGGTCTGGCACGTGCAAATGGTGACTGTGGCTGTGTGTGTGTGTCCCCGAAAAAGAAAGACAGGTCGAGTGCCAGCACGGGCAAACCCATGGACTGACACACTTGCTGAGGTGGTGGAACAAAACACAACCAAATCCGGTGGTAGGAGGAACATGCTGAAAATACACACTTAAAAGCAGTAGCTGAATGAGAGGACACGCCACACTACTTAGCAGGTTACACTCACTGAAGAAAGATCCGCCCCTCCTGGCCCAACAAGGATCTTCCTTGCAAGACCCATTGTGAGTCAATTCCTCTATCCAGTGGTCAGACAAAGGACCCCTGCAGGCAAATCTACTCAAAAAATGCATTTCGGTCTTTCACTGTCAACCTAGTGCTCATACTATAAACTCCAGTGGAAGCCACTTCATTCACATGGAGACTCAGAAATGGATCTTGGACTTTCACTGTCACGAGAGTATGGGAAACAGAACCTAGAAGACAGTATATGTCAACAAATTCTCAACATTCATATGTGATGGAGTCTGCGAAGCAGGGGCTCCCCTGGAGGGAAACTTCACTTTCCTGGTTGGAACTGCATCCTCCTCATACTCTCCTAAGTAAAAGACATTCCCCAAGATACCCCCCCCCCTGCCGTCACCACCACATACCATAATAAGGCCAATCTTAAGGCACTTGCAAGCATGTGGTTGCTACTTCATAAGCATCAAAGTCAACTGCTTGGAGGCTACTTGTGAGGGGACCAGTCTTGCCATGTGACATCGAAGACAGAGTCCAAGGACGCCTGGCCCGGCTTCAGAGAAGCTGGACGGTGGGAGTTGGCTGCCCAAACCAGCTCTCAACATGTATTTGAACTTGTTTGATTGGCCTTGCCATAATTATTTGGAGTGCTTTTGTGCAAGATTCTAAAAAAGTTTATCATCCAGTTTTTCCCTTTCCTTATCTTGGTTACAGCATAGGGGGCAGAATACAGCATCCCCCTCCAGAAAATAACCCAAAGAGAAATAGAGTTCCTGGCCCTGATTTACTTTATACAGGGGCTTGAATGGGTAATGTTTCACGCCAGGTACTCGTATGTGGGTGCATCTGGATGTGGGTGGACCCGCCTGGATACGGACAGAGGAGTGTCTAGGTTCCTAAGACCATCAGAAATATGTGCTTTCCAATCTTCTTAGAGGAGCCCTGTGAAAGGGTTGTTCGACCCCCAAAGGGGTTGCAACCCACAGGTTGAGAACCGTTGTTTTAAGGTATTATGAATTTTTTTTAGATGGGGTTAGTGTGTTTCTCGGTCCTTCGGGGTCATTTAAAAGTCTTTTAGGTACTCCTGATAGAGCTCCTCACTGATGGGGAATTGCAGTGGCTGCTCAGATTCCAGGCCGGCTTCCTGCTGATTCACCAATGGCTGAGTCTTCTGCTGAATTACCATGTCGTCGAGGAGTTGGTCCAAAAGCCTGGGGCTCTGTCCAGAGGCTTGGGCAAGCAAAGGAGGGGTCCTGGGAAGAAGTGCTGATAGGTTTGGATGCTCCTGCAAAGAGGGGCCTTGTCACTGCCCCGTAGATGAAACCGTGCACTGCTGTCTGTGATCCTGACTTCCACTGGTGAAGTTGTTACAGTTGAGTCTCTGTGTCTCCGGAGGTCTTCCTGCCTGGGTGGGCTCCTGTGGCATTTGACCCTGGTGTATCCACTGGCCCAGAGAATCTTTGCCTCCCTGGACACAAGCTACCTGGCTGCCGTCTCCATCAGCGCCACCACCGAAGCTGAGGGAGGGTGGCCTTTGGGCATCTATGGGTGTGCTTTGCTCCATTGGCTGCAGAATCCAACATGTGAAGACAGAGCTGGAGCTGAATCAGCCGCGGGGATCCAGGGGCACCCTGGTGTGCTCTGGGTGTCGAGTCCTTCGGTTCTGGAACCACGTGCAAATCCGTGGTTCTGCAAGGTCTGTCTGTCATGCCAGTTCTTGCCTGGCTGTCACGCTGGGGAATTGCTGCTTCTCAAACGCTTGCACCAGGTGGGCGGTTTGATCTTTGGTGATAACAGTCCTCTTGCGTCTGTCTGCCTTCGGAGCCCTGCGTCGAGAAGTGGTGCGAGGCGGCACGGGCACGGCTCTCCCGGAGCAGGCCCGGAGCTCAGTCGGCTCCTCCTGAGCTGTCAACTTCTGCAGTTTTTGAACCACAGGAAGATTCTGTCCTCGGACACGCCGGTGGCTCTGGCAAGTTCTTCTCTGGCCGTGATGCCTAGAATCGGGTCTGGAGCAAAAGAAGCTAGTAAGATGTCCAATTGAGAAGTGGTCCAAACAATCCTCTTTCTTCGGTCTTTGGTTCACTGGGAACGGGCAGGATCATCCTTCGAGGCCATGCTGCAGACAGAGGAGCAGGTCCAACGGAGAAGAGAGAGCAGTTTGAACCGCGACACCTGGAGACCATGAAGCCTCTGAAGGAAAAGCAAATTCCAGCTTAGATATACGATTCCCCTGGAGCACCTCATTAAGTATTTAAGATCTGATTGGCTTCAGGACGGAGGGTGTCCAAAAGAGATGAAGCACGCGTTTGCACGCATCTGGCGCATGGCAAACAGCGTCACCTCTTCCTAATTTTGAATAGTCTGGTTTCTGGTTTTATTTTTCTAACGTATCATTTTCTTTTAGATTTTTAAGTTTGAAATTAGACTGTAGATGGCTTTAGGGTTCACAATTTGGGTCAAAAACTTTTTAGGTAGTATTTTTGGTATCAAATCGTACACTTCCATACTTCAATCACCTTTCAAAAGTGTTGTACACAGGTATACATATATGTACATACATCTTCACAATCAGTTCACATGCTCCATCTCTACCACATTCAGGGTTTGCTCCCAAAATCGCCTCACCTCTCATATTGTTCCACACCCCATGAGCCCCATAAAGCATTTCATCATTTTTATCTCGATGCCTCCACTCCTCCTGTGGTTCACACACCTGGAAACCCAACAGGGACAATAAAAGACAAAAACAGCACAAAACATCAAGGAGGAATGTGCAGATGTGCTTTATACAATTGATGTATGTATATGTATGGATTGTGATAAGAATTGTATAAACTCCTAATAAAATAAAAAAAGAATTACCTAAGTTTGACCAATGAATATATGAATTACACTTTAATTCTAGGATAATGAGATATACAAACAATAAACATATATTAACTGTAAAAAAAATCAAGGAGAAAATAAGAACAACAATGACAAGATTAATGAGTAATGAAAGGAAGAGTAAACTGAAAACAAACAGTGATACCCACACAAAAGGCAGGGGTTGGGTAGCCACAACCAAGAAACATAAAGGAAAATCATTGTCAATCATCCCTGAATGACATAGAATTTCACATACGGTTTATATGAGGATGCCGAGTATTATGTGGTGCACAACACACTGCACGATCTCTCTCTCTCTCTCTCTCTCTCTCTCTCTCTCTCTCTCTCTCTCTCTCTCTCTCTCTTTCTCTCTTTCTCTCTCTCTCTCTCTCTCTCTCTCTGTCCCTCCCCCCTCCCCCCACTTTTTATCGTGTTGTTCTTCCTGAGGGCTTGCCAAAATGACATCAGGTTATGTGTCCCCATCCTCAAATCCAAATCACAGTTAACGTAAGTGTGTTTGAGATAATAGATGAATTCCTTGCATGTATTACTTTGTATTATCCACAGGATATTGTTTTTACATTCAACAGCACTATGAAAAAAGAAAAGGGAAAAATAAAGTCGTTAATATAAAATCACAGGAACCAAACAGTCACCAGAGTATAAAGCAGGACCCTAGCACACCCTGCAGGTTCCCGGCCCAGGGTCTTTTCCATCTTCCACCTCCGGTGAAGCTGGGCCGGCTTTGTCCACCACAAGATGGTCTCAATTTGTTGGCAAACAGGAGATATAAAGGCCAGCCTCTCAGCTAGCTACTCACAAATCCGTTGCCACTCTTCGGTACTGTGACTGACAGCACGATTGTCCTTAACTGTCAGCATGCGGGACCCGCTCAGTGAGAGCCTGCCCTTGGGAAGAGTACCAAGGAGGCGGCGCCTAAGGCTCAGAGGAAGGACCACAAGAAAGGCCAGCGCAGCCACAAGGAGACCTCCCCTGTGTATGTGCACAACGTTCTCAATCAGGTTCACCCAGTCTCATTGGTCTACCACACGTTCGAGCACATTGCGTGCCAGGTGTTTCACCTGGGACTTTCCAGCATGTGCCCGATCATCATGGTCCGGGGCATCCAGACTGCCGTGTGCCTGCTGCAGCCTGGAGAGCTGGTCGCACACCGTGACCGAGGGCACCAACGCGGACGCCTAGCACCCCAGCTCCAAGCCCAGCACCCCAGCTCCAAGTAAATTGCCCTTTAGCTTCACAGTGCTCTAAACACAAACATCCTTTGCAGGGCACGTGCCATTTTCATCCCAAACAAAGCGTTCAAACACTATGGCACGACCTGGTTTTTTGTTTGGTTCCTGGGTTGGTTCGCTTTGGTTTTGGACACTTTCATGCATAGTTGATTTAGTTAGATTCGTTTTCGTGATGGACATCTTTCCTTCTTTTTCGACGCCCTTTGGGGAACTTACTCCACAAGTCCCACAATTCAATAGTTCAATCTTCTCAAGCAGAGTTGTGCAATCGTTACCACAATCCATTTCAAACATTGTCTCCCCAACTTCCTCATGCACACACCTACAATTAAATCGCCTTTAGAATGACCTTCGGTTCTAATACTCAGTCCACTCACTCCTTCAGTCTTTAATTCTCAAATGCCCTCAACCTCTCCACCTCCACCACCCACCAGAAACCCCACCCAGACATCCCTACAAACCGTAGCATCAGTTATTATCTCTAGGCATGAACTTCTTCGTACTCCACAACCTGGGAAACCCAACAGGCACAATAAAGACAAGAAATCCAATATAGGGAAATTGAGTAACGATAAAGAGGACCACCATTGAAAGCCAGGGAAGACATTTTTTAATGATAGAACAAGCCAGAGATCCCTGCACCTAGAACAGATTCTGATCGGACCTGGAGGGAGGTCAACTGACAAGTTTCCAATTGGAACCAGCATCATCAAGCCTACCAAGACCAACTTTTGAGAACAAGGCATATGTAGAACTTAGCCTGTGGCTACAGGGCATCTGCCAGCTGCTTTATCTCTGAATACAGAACCTGCACATGGCTTTCAGTTTCACAAATTGCGGCCAAAACGTTTAAAATAGTTTTCTTGGTATAATAGTCACAGACCATACACTTCCATATTTCACTCACCATTTAAAAGCCTTGTATATATACATGTGTGTGTGAATATATATAAAATCACAACCAGTTCATATTCTCCATCCCTCCCACATTGAGGGTTTGCTCCCAAAATAACCGCACTTCTCGTACTCCCCGCCCCACAAGTGCCCCATAAAGCAGAGCAACATTTTTTTATCTCCAGGCCTCCACTCCTCCTGCTGTTCACCCCCCAGGAAACCCAACAGGAATGATAAAAGACAAAAAGCACATAACCTCAAGGAGGAAATAAGAACAACCAGGAGAATAATAGAAATCGGGAGAAAAATGAAAAGTAAACCAAAAAGAAAGGATGACATACACACAAAATCTGCGGGTGGGGTGGGACCACTACCAAGAAACAAAATAGAAAATCATTGTCAATTGTGCCCGTGGGTTATAAGTCAATTGCATTGATACATTAAAACATTATTCAATGACATATAATGTCAGATAGCGTTTCTATGAGGAGGCTATGAATATTGTGCATCCCACAATCTTTCTCTCCCCCACCCGTTTTGTCATGTTGTTCTTCCTGAGGGCTTCCCCAAATGACATCAGCTTATGTATCACCATCTTCACATCCGAGTCAGAGTCAACTTATGTGTGTTTGAGATAACAGATGACCTTACATATACTATTTTGGATTATCCACAAGATTTTGTTTGTACATTGTGCATCATTGGGGGTGGGGGAAGACCTTAACATAAAATCACAGGAACCAAATAATTACCACAATATACATAGAATAGTAGTACCCTAGCACACTGTGTTGGTCTGGGTAGCCCAGAGAAACAAATCCACAGAAAATCATTTATGTACAAGAGCGAGTTTTATATAAAGGGTAAGCGTATATTAAGAAAGCATCCCAACCTAGTCTGTTCAAGCCATAAGTCCAACATTAGTCCATATGTCCGACACCAATCTACAAAGTTCTCCTCAATCTCACAAAACACACAATGACTGAATGCAGGAGGAAAGCAGAATCAGTGGTGTAAGCATCTCAGTGCTGGCAGGGGTCTCAACGTGGCTTCTCCAGGACCCAGGACTGCATCAGGGTAGGTCCATGTGGCTTCTCCTCAGGGATGTCTCTCAGGAAGTGAGTCTTGCCAGCTGAGGCAGAGAACTAGCTAAAACAGCTACACACTAGTCCGGCCATCAAAGAACAAGAGACAAGACAGGTGAGGCTTGCCAAGCCATCTATCTCGCTGCCATTAAATTAAACTGCCCTTCAGTTAATCCCACCTGTGTGTTTTGACCAGGTCGGCACAATAAATCTCTCACAAATATCATAAGACCAACGGAGCCATGGTGGCATAATGGTTAAGAGTTGGGCTGTGTTCCCCGAGGTCTACAGTTCCAAACAGCTCGCTGTTCCCATGGCGAAAGACAATGCTGTCTCCTCCTGTAGGAGTTACAGTGTCAGAATCCTGCAGGAGCCATTGAGAATTGAATGCATAGGAGTGAGCTTGAGGATTTTTGAAAGCCAACGGGCTCTTTTTTCTTTCTTTTTTTTCTCCATAAAACTTCTCTGAGTAACAATAGACACAATGGCAGCAAATTTGTACTAAGTCCAGAGCCAGATAGATATCATAAATATTCAAAATGTCAAAACTTTATAATGTATAAGAGATCCAGTTTGATAAAGCTATTTCTGGAAGGGTATTGCTCATCCTCCTTCCCTTTCATGTTTTTCGTTATTGAAATCACTTGGGTCGGTGGCACAGTGGGTGATGTTTAATGCCTGCGGTTCTGTGCTGACTTGGCTGGGCCAGGATTCTCAGAAGTTTAGGAATTACGAATGAGCCTAGGAGACAGTGTTTGATATAATGTCATCACTTCCATGAAGAGATTTGCTGTCAGGAGCCAAGGAGTGGGAAGTGTTATCCTGTTGGGTGTGGTTTTTCCCCAGTAAAAATTCAAGTCAATTCTATCTGCAGCTTTTGGCCAGGTCTGGGCACTTCCCAGATGTGTGGATCTCCAGATGTGAGAGAGCATCGTGCCATATTTCATATATAGCTTGCATTCATCCATCTGCACAGCCTATGAGGAAGCAGCCTACCATCTGACCTTCCCATCTTGGATTCATAGAGCACTTGACCTACTTGAGTCAAGAGAAGGGTCCAGACTGATATCTGAGCATTGCCAGCCTCTACAGCTGTGAATTGAAATGGTGAGTGGTGTGACTGAAATATTTCCTAAGTATTTCTGATACAGGGTAGCAGGATGCGAGAAAAACTGGGTTTTCCACCTGAGTACAGAGGACAGTTTTGGAGAAGTTCTCCCCTTTCCTATAGGTTCTCTATGAGACAGTATTGACTCCATGCCTTCCAGTGAGAAAGGGGTCTAGGGCCAAGATTGTGGAGGCCTGGGCTCTCCTGAGGTCTGAGCATACAACTTACCATTCAGAGTTCAGGTTACCTTTTGGAGTAGATTCCTCAGAATGACCTCAGTGACCCACCCAGTATTTTGGAGTTTGCCATCGAGTTTGTTGCAAAATGAGGCTTCACCCATGGCCTCTCTGGAATGGCTCACCATAGAAATTTTCCCACCGTTGTTCATGGCAACTCTTGCCCAGAGATACAGAGACAGTGAAAGTCATGGTGGAGTCCTGGCCTTTCATCTCGCTGTCCCTGGTTGTTCTAGTGACAATCTCACAGGACATCTTTTGCTTGTGAAAGACAGTTGTCTTCCTATTCTCAGTTTCAAGAGTATTTACATAACATTTGATATTCTGTTGTTTTTAATTTATGGTGGCCTGTGTATTTTAGAGAATAGCCGTGCCTAATCATGTTTTCAAAGGTTAGTTTTTCAAAAATGAGTCAATAGGATTGTCTCTTAAATTGTCTCTGAAGAGAAACCAACTATCTTCTAACTTAGCTGCTAAATACTTTATCTGTGTGCTTGATTAGGAGTTCCAAGTTTAAAGAAGTTATTTAACTTTACTCAAGAAGAAAAATGACACACGGTGATATTTTTATGTTGAAGGTTTTAAAAAATTTCTAATTAAATTCTTCCTTTTAAGATTTTTGGGTTTGCATTCATATTCGTTTTGTTTCATTTTCTAGTAAAATTCTCTAAGGTTTTAGGGGGAAAAGGCATTGCAGTATTTTGCTTCTACTGATAATTCTGAGATGATTACTAGGTGGGGCATCAGAGTGGATCAATTAGAAGTTGGGTGGATATAACATAGACCTAAATAAGAGACTGTGATAGAATTTTCAGATTGGAATCTGGGTAGGTCTGATTGGGGAGATTTGAATTCCTCTGGTGAGACTATTTCTTTTCGATGCATAAATCATAAATTCTACTTATGGATCCTAAAATGTCTGTCTTTGACTGGAAGTTTTAGGCTGTTGTTAAGGGCTATGGAATTGTTCCTGGCTCATACTTACCCTCAGGAATGACTCACAGCTAATCTATGTCAAAATGGAGGGAATACTGCACAATCCATGGCCATCCTCACAATTGTGATGTTGGAGGTGATTGCTGCAGTTACCATGTCAATCCTGCTCAAGGAACTGTTTACACTAATCAGTGCTGTAAAGCCATTGATGTAATCATTCAACTTGTTCATTTGGTCTTCAAATATCCAATTCACTATATGCAGCCTAATTTCTGGAATCATGAAATTTGGCTCTAAACTAGCTGTCCACACTTTACAGTTTTGTGCTTGGTCCCTGATGCACTTTTGTGTTGTTACTAGTTTCCATTGAGTGGTTTCTGATGCACAGTAACCCCAGATATAGCAAGACATAATGCTGCCCAGTCCTGTGCCAGTCTCACAGTTGTTGTTTTGTTTGATTCCATTGTTGCAGCCACTGTGTCCATCCATCTTGTTGTGTGTGCGGTCCGTCTTGTTGTGGGCTTTTCATTTTTTCACAGGTCCTTCACTCTACCACAGATGCTGTGCTCTCCAGGGACTCTTCTCTTCTGACAACATGTCCATGTTGACTCTGCTTCTCTCTGAGGGCATTCAGGTCTTCCTTCTTTCAGGAAATTGGTTGTTCTATTGGTAGTTTATGGTACTTTCAAATTCTTGCCTGCCACCACAATTCAAAGGCATTGAGTCTTCTTCTATCTTCCGCATTTACAGGAATAGATTTAGAACGAGAGTTATTTTTCCAAGGCCCAGTGAAATTTGTATTAAAAAAAAACCACAATGTAATGGTTACGTAACACACCCCATGGCAAACCTGATAAATTTGCCCCATAATGTAACTGACAGTGAGTGAATTCAGGCTGTGTCCAGCTAGTTTTTTATATCTGGATTCTAATCACTTTAGGTCCTGCAGTAGGGTTGCCTTTCCTGGGTGCCAGTTCTAGAGCAGTGAATCCATGGATTTCTGATTCAAGAATTTGGAACCTGCCAACTGCTGTTCCCAGTAAGTTCTTTTTCTTAAAAAAATCCTTTAATGGGCTCTCTTATAGATATTATATATCTGTATATCTTACAGATTTTATAACAATCCATAAATCAAACTTGTACATATGTTGCCATCGTCATTTTCAATACATCATCCATCTACTTGACACCTTGGTATTACCCCTTCTCTTTTCTCCTCCTTCCCCCAGTAAGTTATTTTCAGGGCATGACCATTCTGTCGGACATAGGTAGGACTGCACTCATGGCATTTCCTGGACCTTTTCTCATACCTATCCTGTGATATTTCTGGTGTCTTCCAAAAAAGAATATGATTTTTTTTTGTGGGTGTTGGTGGTCATGATCCCTTGCTTTGGTGTTACTAGAGGCTCTCAAGTTGGTTCTGGGTAATATTGACCCTCCTTTAAGACACACAGATATGCTATAAGTTCTTGCTCCATCTTCGCAATGGTCATGCTTGAGCCCATTTTTGCAGCCACTGTGTGGATGCACCTGCTTTGGGTCTTCTGCTTAACCTAGCAAGATGTTCTATTTCAAGGCTGGTGGCACTGGAAACATAGTCAGGTTCTATGAAACAATGCATCCTACTACATGGGTGTTGATGGGCTTAGAATACTGTCAGCATATGAAACGTGAAGCCTAAAGGTGTGGCGCTTCATTGGTGGTTAGCAGGAAACACTCTCTGGGATTGAAAAGTTCCCTGTGGAATCAAGATGTTGCTTGGTGCACAGAAGTAGATTTAGTACACTGTAACTTTGCCTAGTGAGTGACAGTTGCTTTCATAGCATAAGTTTGAAGGGTTTTAACAGAGCGCTTGATATTCGTTGGTTTTAACGCAGGGAGACTCTTTTTGTCAGAGAAGAACCGAGCCTCATAGGGTTTTCAAAGTTTGATTTTCCTAAAGGAGGTCACCAGGCCTGTCTCTCACTGATGAAAACTCTTGTTAGTTGCAGATTATATTAACTATTTGTCTCTTTTAAGGACTTCATATACAAAGAATTACTATAAAATTTACATTAATTCCCAGAGAAAATGACACATTGTGATGTTTTTATATCTTTGGGCTTTATAACACTTTTACCCATTTAAATCATTATTCTAAAGAATTTGGGGTTTGTATTTAGTTTTGTTTGTCTTTTGCCAAATTCTTAGCTTGTTGTTCCTGATGCCTCTGAGAAGGTGGCTAGGTGTGGCATAAGATCACATCAATTAGTAAGTGGATGGAGGTGATTTGGTAATAAATGGAAGATTGTAACAGGAATATCATGGCAGAATCAGGGTGAACCTAACCCTATAAGTATTGTGTTGGGAGATTTGCATTCCTATGTTGAGAATATTTCATTGACATGTATGATTCATGAATTAAATTATATTTATGGATCCTAAAATGCCTTTGACCCATTGTTAACGGCCCTGGAATCAGTTCTGACTCATACTCACCCTCATAGTCTGACTCATAGTTGGCCTACGTCAAAATGGAAAAAAAAAAACACTGTCCAATTCATGGTCATCCTCACAATAGTTACTTGGTAGCTGGTTGCTATAGTTACCATGTCATTCCATCTCAATGAATGTCTTCCTCTATTTTTTTCTGAACTTGGGATTTACCAAGCCTACTGTCCTCCAAGGACTGAAATTATAGTCTAGTACATTTCAATACCAGTCCCTTGAGATTTTTTTCCTTCAAATCATAAAACAGTACAACAATATCATTTCATATTGGAAACCAGGTTTATTTTTGTGTGTGTATTCTCTAAGAAAAGCTTTAGTTTGAGTTCAGTGAAATATACTTTGTCTCTGAATGCAAGTCATATTAGATTTTAATTTGACTTTCTCTACCGTTCGCCTACTGAGGATAAATGCATCCAGTGATGCAGATTGCTTGTGACATGGACATGCTTGGTTTTCTGTTTCAATTTTCTGCTTCTTCTCTTACATATGGAATCAGGAAATGCAACCAATAAGATCTTAGATGCAAAATAATAGTCATTGGTTCAAGTCCACCAGCTGTTTGCTGGATTAAGGAATTGCAGGAGAAAGATACGCCTAGTGATGGATGGCACAGTCAGGTTCCATAAAGGTCACAGCCTTGAAGATAAGGCTCTGGTGCAGTGCTGCTGTATTCTATGGGGTCTTTATGCTGTTATAAGATTTCCTTGCTGTTCTTAGTAAAATTAGGTTTATATATTTTTCAATTATGTGATGTAGGTTAAGTTTGGACTGCTTGGTTCTGTGTTAGATATGAAGCTGTGAATCATTGACCTTCACCTCACCCAGGCCTCCTTAAGCTATCCTTAAACTTTATAAAGAGAATTGTGCGTGTGTGAGAGTGTATATGGATGTGCGTGTGTTTATTCCTAACAGGACTCTAAAGCTTGTATAATGTAGGAATTAGACGCAAATTAGAAAATAACATAGATTTCACAACTTCTTTCTTGTTTTGTTTGGCCCCAATTTTTTTTTCTTTCCCTTTTGCTGGTATAGCAGGGGGTAAAATGTGAGATCTGAAACTAGATGGGAATGCCTATAACACTTAAGATTGAGTTTAAAATTTGCTAGTCATTATTTCTACATACTATGTACTTAAGATTCAATTATCTCCAATGGTATCACAATGTTTGAGAACTTTCGCCACTTTCAGGTTTATGTCTAACACACAGAGTTACACAAACATCTTTCATAGCTAATTTTCTGGGTACATATACTGGTTTTTCCAAGGGTCAGCTTTGGGTTTTGGTCAGGATGGCTCTTGTATTTTCTGTTTCTCTTAATGTGTTTTATGAATTGTTTTTTTGCATTGCTTAATTTGTTTTTTTGAAGATAATTCATGATGTTTTAAGTTGACTGTTGAAATCATTCTATGTCAATCTTATTTCTCTCATTAAATTCAGTGAACTCTTTAACCCTGGTGGAGTAGTAGTGAACACTGGGCTGCCACCCAATGGAGCCAGGGGACAGCATGGTTACTAGTTATGGCAAGAAGTTCAGGTCAAGAACCCGACATGACTTATTCAACACTATCTCCTTTTCTACTTCAGATCACAGATTTGCTACACAAAATGTAGTCAGGTCTCAGGAGCTAGAAACCTGAGACTATTGTCTTGTCCATCTATTAATCACAAGGGATGATTTCAACTTATTATTTGTGTGTGGACCAAATTCATTCACCTGACTCCAAACTTGCTAGTGACTCTGCTTCTTTTATTTATAGAGTGCTTTGATTTGACCTCAAGAAGCTGGAATGAAAAAATGGTGAGTACTAGAGAGACCTAGCTTATTTGCATTATAGAGAAGGAGGTCAGATTAAAAAAATAGGGATATTATGGCCCAATATCTAAGGTTCTTCCATAATTTAACCTTATGAAAGGTGTGGGGAGCAAGGGATTTGGAGGATACTAACCTCCACAACTGAATGGATCCAAGGGAGTGGTTTTGTGATTGAGGTATAAATTAAAGAGACATCAGCCAAGATAAAGCATGCAGGGGCTCAACCCCACTGTCGTGACTTCAGGTCTCAGGTCCATGCAGAGAAAGAGACTTTATTTCCAACAACAGCTTATATTCTCAGGGAATGCAAGCTCCGTCCCCCTAGTTATAGTTCACCACATACATAAAAAGGTGGGCTGTGCACTGATCCTAAAGCACATTGGAGGAGTAACCTAGCACTAGTGTTTGGTACTGGTAGGGGAGAGTGAGTGCCTTCAGAGCCTAGCGGGCAATAGCACAGGTCTGCTCCTATAGTTAAAGGTGCCGGCTAGATAGCAATCAGCCATGTGTTGTAAGAGGTGACTTTATGCAGCCCTACTATGGGAAGGTTTAGTATGGAACAATATTGATTATGACAATATGATTGAGATCTGCAACTCACAAGAATGAAGGCCTCCCTCCACCACAGAAACCCAGCCTGACAGACTTCTTAAGATATGAGAATAAAGGATTCATCCCCATGCACTCTCCTCCCATTCTGTTTCCCATAATTCCCCCTTTTCTTTACAAATAGAATTGTGTTTTATTTATAAAATCATGCAGATATAAGAATCTACACGAGTTTCTTTCATATAATTTAGTTTTCTAGAGAAGCAGCATGTGATTGCAAGAATAAAATTGCAATAAGCATTAAACTAGGACTTAAACTATGCAAAATGTTTTGGATCCAGGCAGGTAGGTCAAGCCTCCCTAAACCATCTGCCGATTGTTTAATTTCCTTAGAACTAGGGGATAACTTTAGCCCATTTTAAATGTATTGAAAACTGCCCATTTTAGGTGAATCATATCTAAAGAAAAGTTTCCGTTTAACCTTGCAAATGTTTTCTAATTAAAGCCCAATTAAGTAAGGTTACATTCTACAAAGAAAAGGTTACACAAAAATGTTAATGTTCTGGTCCATATTAACCATTAGTTAATGTTGAAAGTCCATAATCTTGATCTTTTAGCAAATGAACAGTCTGTGTAATAGTCCAGTCCCTTTTGCATAAACTGTTCAGGAGTGATAGACTCCTAGAGTGTTTTGTAGCATCAGCAACAATAGAGATGATTGTAAGTCTCAGCAGGCAGCAATTGCCATTCTCAGGAACCTCTGAGGTCTTCGTGATGTTTTGATAACATCAGCAACAGGGCTGGGGTCTCTGGGCCGTTTTCTCAACTCTCAGGTAACACCATCAGCCATCCTTTCTCTTCTGGGCCCAACTGGCTGAAGAGAAATCCACTTATCCCCTTTGCCTGTGAAAACACCAACATATAGCCCCTCCCTTTGGTATGTTAGCAACCTGGAAACAGAATCATTCTTTAGACTGCGTGATTCCTTCATCGTTTTCATGTTGTTAATTTTTCTCCACACATGGTTGCACCCTCCTAAGAGGAATCCATCTGCTTCCTTCTGCCAAAGCAAATTTGAATAGCCCTTCCTACAGGAGATTAGCGACCCAGAACCCAAATGTGAGTGTCATCTTTCCAGGGCTTCTCAGGATCAGTTTCTTCTACAGACGTGAAAATGTGTTTATGTGCCCTAATTTGTTAGAAACTTTTAGTAGGGGGGAAAACTTTTAGTTAAAAAGACCAAATGGTTCTCTTCATCTCCCCCTTCTGTTTTAATAATGGAGATTTTAAGGCCTTGTAAGTAAACCCAGGCAATTTTTTTTTATTTTAAATATGTCAAACTAGTTAGATAGAATTCATTGTTATGTATAAATTTCATCTCCTTGGTCTCAGAGACTCAAGAGAGCTTATTAGCTGTAGAGGGAGCTTTCAAAACACTGACATCAGATGGAACTGCTGAGTTTTCTCAACACAGTTAGGATCATTTGATAGACTGCAAAAGTTCTTAATACATTTTTTTCAGCTGGTTTTCAACCAACTTATACAACAGATCTGTTCCCATAAGGTTTAGCCAGAATTTGTATGGTGTATTTTGAAGGAATAATGTTATATTCTCACCACCTGTCTGTTAGTTCATCATACTGTGGTGGCTTGTGCATTGCTGTGATGCTGGAAGATATGTCACTATTATATCAAATGCCAGCAGGGATACCCAAAATGAGCAGATTCCATCAAAGCTTCCAGACTAAGAATAGACAATGCAGAAGGACCCCACAACCTTCTTCAGTGGAAGAAGCTTTGAAAATCGTATGCATACCTTTGAAGCATTGTTGAATACTAACAGCCTAAGGAAAGGAATTAGGAAATCGTTGAAGCTGCTTCCAGAGTATGAGCCCCTCGGGTTCGAGGGTACTCTAAATGTGACTGAAATGGAGCTGGTTTCTTGTAGGGGAGTCGGCCATAAGGACTCTGGGAGTGGAGCCGTCAGGATCTTCATTTGCTGATGGGGCATGACTCAAGGAAAGAGAAACAGCTGCAAAAGTCTTCTAATGCTCAAAACTGATTATTTGCATACTGTAAATTTAGGGAAATTGGAAGGGACCAAAGATGAAATGGGATGCTTGAAGTTTGCTTGGTACCCTAGGCATTAGTGAGCTTAAATGGACTTAAATGGTATTGCAATTTGATCAGGAAATAATAAGATTTACTATGCCGGGAACAACACAATGAATTGAAGGGGATGGCATTCATTGTCAGAAAGGATCTTGCTAAACCCATCATGAAATACAGTACTGTCTGTGATAAGATCATATCCACCTTCAAGGAAATCCAACCAATACAACTATTATTAAACAGTACTTGAAAAATGCATTTGCTGTAAACTATAACATACAAACAAGTGAGGTATAACACTAATAATTAAAATTATATTTTATTTGCTCCTTCCTCCCCACTTTCTGCTGCTGAGATTTCAATTCCATTATTATGCATCCTACATGAAATAGGTCTGATTTTACATATTTCTTATACATTAATCTTGCATTCCTTTGTCATAAAAATTGATAAATTCAAACAGTGCAATGGACAAGCATCCCCAGACCACAACAAGAAACCAGTCCTGTCATGGAGGTCTAGACAAAGACATGTACATGCAAATATATATAGGAGGATGGGGAAATAGATCTATGTGTCTATATTTATAGGTCAAGTATTAAGGTGGCGGAAGGACCTTGGGCCTCTACTCAAACACTCCCTCAATGCATGAATACCTTCTTTTATTAAATTGGAACTCTATGATGCTCACTCTCCCGACACAATGGCTGGAGCCAAAGTGGGTAAACAAGTAAATGTGGTGAAGAAAGCTGATGGTGCCCGGCTATCAAAAGAGATAGTGACTGGGGTCTTAAAGGCTTGAAGATAAACAAGCGGCCATCTAGCTCAGAAGCAACAAAGTCCACATGGAAGAACACACCAGCATGTGTGATCGAGTGGTCCCAAAGGGATCAGTTACCAGGCATCAAAGAACAAAAAATCATATCATTGACTGCACACCTCCATGATAGGATCGCTAAAGACAAATGGGTGCATAAGCAAATGTGGTGAAGAAAGCTGATGGTGCCTGGCTATCAAAAGAGATAGTGTCTGGGGTCTTAAAGGCTTGAAGGTGAACAAGCGGCCATCAAGCTCAGAAGCAAAAAAGCCCACATGGAGGAAGCACACCGGCCAGTGCGATCACGAGGTGCCAAGGGACCAGGTATAAGGCATCATGCAAAAAAAAAAAAAGATATAAGTGTGTGTATGTATGTGTATATATGTGTATATGTATATATGTATGTGTATATATGTATATGTATATGTATATGTATATATATACCATATTAAATGAAGGGGGAAGTGCAGAGTGGAGACCCAAGGCCCAAGTGTCGGCCAATGGAGATCCCCTCATAGAGGCGTTTAGGAGAGGAGATGGGTTAATTAGGGTGCGAGGTAGTACCGATGAAGAACACAGCTTTCCCCCAGATCCTGGATGCTTCCTCCCCCCAACTACCATGATCCGAATTCTACCTTGCAGGCCTGGATAGGACAGAGGCTGTACACTGGTACATATGAGGGCTGGAGGTACAGGGAATCCAGGGTGGATGATACCTTCAGGACCAAGGGTGTGAGGGACGATGCTGGGAGAGTGGAGGGTGAGTGGGTTGGAAAGGGGGAACTGATTACAAGGATCCACATGTGACCTCTTCCCTGGGAGAGGGACAGCAGAGAAGGGGGGAAGGGAGACTCCGGATAGGGCAAGATATTACAAAATAACGAGGTATAAATTACCAAGGGCACATGAGGGAGGGGGGGAAGGGGAGGGAGGGGAAAAAAAAGAGGACCTGATGCAAGGGGCTTAAGTGGAGAGCAAATGCCTTGAGAATGATTGGGGCAGGGGATGTATGGATGTGCTTTATACAATTGATGTATGTATATATATGGATGGTGATAAGAGTTGTATGAGTCCCTAATAAAATGTAAAAAAAGAAAAGAGGAGAAAAAAATGATTAGGGCAAAGACTGTACAGATGTGCTTTATACAATTGATGTATGTATATCTATGAACTGTGATAAGAATTGTATGAGCCCCGAATAAATTGTTAAAATTAAAAAAAAAAAAAAAAGAAACCAGCCCTGAAACCATGCATCTGCACCTACTCCTGAGGTGTGTCCTGTGATCTGTAGCTTCTGAGCGCCCCCTGCAGCCCAGGTCTCTCCCAGCAGGGAGTTTGTGACACTCGCCCCCCTCCCTCTTTTCTCACAGAGTATACTCGATGGTCTTGCCTTCCATTTTCCAACCTTCTATTTGCCAATAAACTATGTTTTTGTCATTGTCTCTGGAGGTGGTTAATCGAACCTTCATGGAGTCTGCATAGTTCTCAGTACAGTGACGGAAGTATTTACACAGAGAGCTAAGGAAAGGCTACATACCAAGGTATTTCTTAACCTCCTCCCTTGAGGGGCTGATTTAATTTCACATTATTATAATGATAATTTCACAGCAAGTTTTTTTCTTTGATTTTCATCTCTAGCTTCATAACTGGTAAATAAAGAGAAGATTCAACTAAATATTCCGAGTCCCTGCCTCAGCGAGTACAGCTGCCTTCCCCTCAGGTGACCTGACACTCTCAGGATGTGGATTTCTACAGTGTGTGTCTCACACAGGAAGAGGTGGCAGTGTCCTCGGAGTTCAGGCTGCCAATCTGTAGATAAGCTGTGCTCAATGACGCATTCGAGGAGATGTCTTCTAGCCCTGTGCAAAGCCCCGGACATATGTTGACTTCCCAGGGTGGGTGTTGATCCAGCCCATCCACTAAAGGCCTTTTCCTGGTGCTTATCACACCCGATTCATACCGTAGCTGGAGAAGGTGTATCCGGAAGTCCTGCAGGACACCTTCACCTACTCCTGGCTTCTGCACCTCGGCCTCAGCCTGCACTAACTGCATCTGGGCATGCGCACCTGTGAGGAAGTAAATCAGGTGAGGGCTCTGGAGCTGCCACAGTCTTCTCTCCAGCCTCATCCGTGTCTTATCTTACCCAGGGCAGCTGCCAATAGGAAAATAACACTCCACAGTCACTCCTTGATGCATGCACTTTGGTGTTAGTGGTTTAGGTACAACCTAAGTGGCAATGTCCTTGCTTACTGCTGTATATGGGTGATGGCTTCACCTTTCAACACTATAGGGCACTTGTACATGCACATAATTCACATTCATGAATGCATTTCTGGTCTGCATCAGGTATAAATAAGAGGAAACCTGGAGAACATGGCAGAGCCACACACCAGGATAGCTTCGCTGATCATCTCAAATGTGGTCTGGAATCCTGATGGCAAGTGGTAGATACATCTCATGATCTCATGATGTGGCTGGACAGCTGCTCATGACTGGTACAGATGTATCCACTTTTACTCGACCCCTATAATTTCACTGACTTCATAGATGAGATCTGACAAAATCAGCTTCTCATGGACTAATACTGACCAATCAAGGGGCCATTCCTCTGTGTCTGTGATGATGTATAGTGATGTTTCACTGACTCACTGGGGTGGGTGTGGGGGGAGTCTTACACATTTTACTATATCATCTTCACTATTACTACTTATGGAATGAGTGTGTTTTCATAAATAGTCAGCTATCTCTTCCATGAACTTATATTTTCTTACTCAGTTAAAATAACGTATACCAAAATATTATTTTAATGGGCGTAGTTTGCTTACTTCCTCTTTTCACATAAAAACCAGCACACAAACGTAACATAAGAAAAATTGAAAAACAACCAATTGAATAATACAAAAGTATGTAAATTATTAAGAAAACATTCACAATCAAGCAATACAATCTTTGAAATATAAGGAAATATTACTTTATCATCATAAGTCTGACAGTATTCAGATTAGGAGCACCAGGAAGAAACATGTGGTTAATATCTTATAGGGAGAATCCAGACGGCATCATATTTGAGAATGACGTGTTGTTTTGTATACGTACCGTCCATTTTGACTAAAGGTCACCCTGTATAGAGACTGAAACTGCCCCATACGGATCTCTAAACTGTAATCTTTTTGGACACAGATTGTCAGTTTTATTGTGCAAGGGACCAGCTGGTGGGTGGTACCTGCTCACCTTTCAAACAGCATCCACGATCTTGAACTTTGTGTCACCAAGGATTGCTACCTCATCACTTACAAATATGTAGAGAAACACAGTTTACAAAAACGTTTAATTGGCATGTAAAAGGTTTAACTGTAAGCAAGGGTTTTTCCATCTCAATCCTATCACCCACCTAATCTGGGTTGAGAGCAGTAACCTCTATTAACAGGAAATTAACCTCTATTAAGCGGGAAATAAAGGGAGAACATGCTTTCTGTGATGTTCATAAAGATGACTTCATTATTTTCATTTCTTTTTTTTAGTATTACACCTTTCTTTCATTTATATTCATGCTTATGCAAAATGAACCACATAATATATTTCAACACATGAAAACTGTCTTGTCTATCACACTATTAATTATAAAAGTTTATAAGCGAACATTCTATTGAAAAAACAGAATTGTTGGTCCTAGTTAGAATATGAAAATGAAAGTACCATTGCCATGTTCACACTCTAAATCCAACATTCATTATAGAATGCATAATAAATAGAAAGTGTAGACAAGAGTCTTAAATGACTTCAGGGTATGTAATAAAATTCCCAGAAAAGGATAAAGGCATGGGTCTTAAACAGAATTGGAAGTTGTCTCATATGTGAATGTCAGTAGGTTGAGAAATACCCAACCCAATGTAATCAATAGAAGAAATATATCCCAAACATCTGTACATATGGTAAGAGGGAAAATAAATTTAAAAACTAGGTCTTCTACATAAACATCTATCAAGAGTGTGCCAGGCCTAAGACTGGCTTGCCATTTTCTGAAACTACAGTGTGCACAAAGGACCACGGAACCCATCGCCTACATTATGCAGAGATATCAAACCAAAAGAGGAATTCCCACTTAAAATGAGGAGCACAAGAAATAGTCTATCATCTCTAGAGGAGAATTTTCCAATTAGAACACCAATGGCAATGCTGAACCTGCCTTGAAATCCACACCAGTTAATATAATTTCTGCGCAACATACCCGCCTTCTCCTTCCCTCAGGATCATAGTCTTCCAAAAGTTGTGAAAAAAAAAGGAAAGCTTTTTACTTTTTAATTACATTTCTCAGTGAACTATTTGAAACTCAATTATCCTACTCTCATAGATTAAAAGTTCTCTCTTCCCTGGCCTCCTCAGAATGGTGTGATTTACCTTTAAAATAGAGAGCCAAGAGGTCATTTCCTGGCAATATTCAGAAAAAAGATTAAGATTTTCTATTCTGTCATTTTTCATCCGCAAATTAATACACACTTTCCTCCTGTCATCATTTATATACAAGGAATATATAGAGATAATAGTGTATAAGTTTATTAGCTCAAAAAAAAGTAGATTGGCTTAATTCTGGATAATTACATGTTACTACTGAAAATGTTCTCTGAAGATCAATTTAATAATAATAATAATAAGCCACCATTCCTGGCAGGTATAGGCCACCTATGGGTGGGTCTCATTGATTAATAGCTAATATCATTCCAACATTTCTCAAAAATGCCAAGTACAAGAATTTAAAAATAATTACTAAACAATCCTGTATAATAAGTAGTTTACTTACATCAGACTATAAGCTAATGTTCACTTTGGTTCAGGCAAGATAAATGATTTCTAACAAAAGCTGCCTCTGCAATCATTATATTAGAAATAATTATTATGAAAAATATATAGATAGGTCCTAGTAAATGCCAAAATATTTCCAAGACAAAGTTTTATAACAAAAATAAGGGAGGGGTTGGCGCATTTAATATAAATTCTGAATACATATTGTGATGGAATTCTAATAATGCTGGCTTTAGGGAATAACATACTTTATTGAATGAGACTTTTTGGAAAATGAGGGATCAATTCCTTCGTTATTTAAACTGTTCTACTTGAAGACCAAAAACGTGTGGTTAAATATACAAAATAGTTGTCAACACAGCTCATTTTAAAGAGCAAAACACGCATCAAATGAGATTTCTGCAGTTATATTCTCACGGCAGGATCGTTTAGAATATGCACCTTTTTCTAACTTTGGGTTAAAGTATCTACAAGACTGTGGTCTTCGAGGCCTTGTTCCATTTGCCAGTTCTTTCCGATCCACAGGAGACAGTAGATGCTCTCTCATTCCACTCATCACCATCTTAAGGCACTCAGGGTTGTCTTGAATGAGGGGTTCAACTCGGACGGTTTTACATCAGAAATTCTTGGAGATGAGAAGAAATCTGACGTTAGCGAGGACATCCACCATAAAAGGCTGGCGATTCGGCGCATCGTGTCTCAGGCCCCTGACGGCAGCATCATAAACCTGCTCTTCTGCGCTCACGGTTAGGGGTCCTGGTTGAGCAGACGTATTACTCGCTGAGCATCCAGTTGGAGAAACTCCTCAGTTTTGGAAACGTCAGTGAAATGCTGGTGAATAAAGGCGTCTGCAGTGGCTTTCAACTCAGGACAGTCTAGACGCGCTGCTAGAATGCTTAGACCGAGACAGTTTGAAGCATCCACTTGCCCTTTCAAAAAATCAACACACATGTTCTTCACAGGCTGAATCTGTTACTGGTTTGCGGCATCCAACAGAGACTGCACGTTGTTGCTATTCACAGAGATCCTAGCAGTGTAAGCATATTCCACCAGGTGCTCAATAATGTCAGGTCGGAGTCTTTGAGTTCTACATCAAAGGACTTTGATTCCAGCGTGTCAGTTGTGAACATAACATTAAACACTGGGCTGGATGCAGCCAGGACCACACGATGAGTAGGGATCTCTCTTTCCTGATCCATGAGAGTCACATCACACAAAGTTCTGCGTCTTCGCATGTCATTCATGACCGCCATGGAGCCCGCCAACAATTTCGCTTCTTCCCAAGCAGCAGGTTTTTTCTCGGTTTTTCTCCTGCTGCTCCACGCCACCCCAGAGGCTGACATCCTGCCTGAGCTCAGCTCACGTCCAGGGCTCACTGGGCCTGGTGTGGGCTGCAGTCTGTGGACTGAGTCTTTGCAGCTGCAGTCTCAGCCACAGGTGTGGGCCCTTAGGCGCGGACCGCCTCTTCCTGGTTCCTCCCCGAGCCCCGCCCCAGGCGCGCCAGGCCCCGCCCACCCCACCAGGCACCTGTGTTGGAGAAGCAGCAGAAATGGGCGGGACAAAAGCTGCCTTGAGAGGAAGTGAAAGCAGAGACCCTACTCCTCCCTGACCCCGCCAGCTCCTCCCACCCCGGGTCACGCCCAGAAAGGGCCGGAAGTGGCGGTGTCTTATTACGAACTCCAGTTCATAGCAAGGCTCCTACGGTCCATGCTCTGCTCCTGGTGCCAGAGAAGCTCCCACAGCCTGAGAACCTTGTTGCCGGCGCTCCCAGGTGGGAGGCTCTGGGCTCGGGACTTGCGAGTGGGCAGAGGCTATTTTAGGGTGCCCCTGCTGCACACAGCAGTCCTGCTGACTAGGGTGCAAGCGCCCTTTCTCTCCACCAGGAACCCTGCCAGCGCTTCTCTTGGTGAGAGGTGGGCGGGTGTCTCTGAGGCAGGTCCTATTTCCTCGCTTTCAGATTGGTTGGGGTTCATGGTGGGAGTCCCTGTTGGAGAAAGGGGATCCAGGCTGGGGTTTTGGGCTTCAGGGTTCCCTGGTTATCTTTGCGGGTCTCCTAACCCCCCTCCCTTGTTTCCTTCCACACAGTGACTACTCCTCCCCGAGACTCCTCCGCCTCCTCAGCTCAAAGGTGAGTCCTGGGGTCTTGTTCTGCTGACCTCCCTGTGGACCCGACCAGAGTCTGTTGTAGGTGCAAGATCTCTTGCTGGTCCGTGACAGAAACGTCCTCTCTGGCTTTAAAATATTGATGGTGGGCTTATTTCTTTATGTTTATGTGTTTATCTATATATTACAATGTTTTGTTTTTCCTTCCCACTAAAATTTGTTTCTGATCGTTATCGTTTCTGTTGGGTCTCACAGTTTGTGAAGCACAGGAGTGGATCCCTACAGATAAGAAATGATGCGAGGATTTGAAGGGGATGTCCAGTTGGGGTTGGGGTGGGTGGTGTCTGAGTTGGGGAAAGGAAGGGACTTTGGGGAGCAACGAATGAAGGAAGGAGGGAACTGAGCACTAGAACTAATGGTGATGACCGAAGTCATTTTAAAGGCGATTTAATCATGGTGGGAAAAAAGACAGTGCTGTGAAATTGATTGTTGTACTAATTGTACAGTTCTTCTTGAGATGTTTGAATGGTTGAATTGTGGGATATGTGCATTAAGTGTCCCAAAAGGTATTCAAAAAGAAAAGAAGGTCTCCATCATGAAAACCATAGAACTAAATAAACTATGCATGAGTCAAAAACCAAAGCGAAAAAATCAAACCAAACACTAGGTAGTGCCAACGTGTTTGACTTCTTTCTCTGGGACGATAACGGAAGTGGCCCTGAAACGGGCCCTTGGGTTTTGAACGTTGTGAGGCTGAAGGACAATTTACTTGGAGCTAGTGTGGTGGGCAATGGCCTTGGTGCCCTCGGTCACGGCGCGCTTGGCCAGCTGTCCAGGTAGTAGCAGGCGCACAGCCGTCTGGATGTCCCAGGCGGTGATGGTCCAGCAGTTTGGAATATGTAGTTGAGATGCCTGGTGGGTGATTTGCACGAAGGTGTCATTGGTCAACGAGTTCATGATGCCCATGACCCTGAACGAGATGCTGGAGTCCGTGTGGACCTACTTGAGCACCTTGTGCACATACACAGAGTAGGTCGCCTCACTCCTTCGCTGGTATTTCTTACTGTGCTTCCTTTGAGCCATAGCTGCAGCCTCCTTGGGGCCCCTCCTCGGGCTGGCAGGGCCTTAGTGGGGTCAGGTGGGTTGTTTGACTGGGACAGTACACCTGGAAAAGGTAACGCAGGTGTCCTAAGGCGAGCTCAGGGAGGACAGAAACTCTTGTGGAGCAGAAGGGCAAAAGTTCGCTTAGTCTTAATTTTCAGTACGAATACAGACAATGAAAGCAGGGCCTAATGATCCTTCTGACCTTTGGTTTTTAAGCAGGAGGTGTCAGAAAAGTTATCACAGGGACAACTGGCGTGTGGTGGCCAAGCATTCATAGTGACGTCACGTTTTGTTCCTTTAATGTCAGCTCTTTCAATTGCTGTGAAGCAGAATTCACCAAGCACTGGATGATTCACCCTCTAATGGGGAACGTGAGCTGAGTTTAGACCTTCTTGAAACAGATTAGTTTTACCCTAATAGGGATGTTACCATGGTAACCCTGCTCAGAAAGAGAGGAACCGCAGGTTTCCATTGGGTGTTTGTGCTTAGATGAGGAGCCAATGGGGCGAAGCTGCCTTCTCTGGGATTAAGACAGGAAGACTCTTAAACTGCAGGAAGGATAAGACACCGCCAGGGAGCCTCCATTGGGCTTGGATAACCTCCAACCCTGCTGGCCTGGGCTGTGGCTGTCTGTGGATGCGAGTCCCCACTGTGCGCTGGGACCAAAACGGTGGCAGCCCCCTCACCCGTCTGTCACACACCTCATGTGAGTGGTGATCCTGGTGCTAGAACATTGGTAGACAACCTGCTTCTCGTCAGGGTTTCCTATGGAGCAGGGAAGCTCCCTTCCTGCGATCTATTGCTGCCCTAACAGGACCTTCCAGTTGACCTCCCAAGTGGCGACGAGAAAAATAAGTCTCCACTCATTCCCAGTAGAAGGGGTCATGGCTCCTAATGGACATGCCCATGGCTCATGTACACATCGGAGCATCTCCAGCCGGTTGCCCGAGTGGGACTTCTGGTCGAACTCCCAAGTGGTGGCGAGAAAGATGACTAAGCCTCACCTGATGCCAGTCTATCCACCTTTTGCTGCAGGAGCAGCCTGAGGTCTCAGATGAGGCCAACAGGGACTTTGATAACAGGTTATTTCTCGTCTCCTAGAAAGTATTAGTGAGTGTTCTTCCAAAACTATTGTTATTTATGAACCCAATAACTTGAACTTAAACAAACAATAAACAGGGGGGGAAAGTGTTTATTCATCCTATGTGAATAATCTGCTCTCTAGATGCCAGAATCTTTAATTTTTATTTGTCTTACAATTAGGCTGGAAGGGTCTCGTGAAATTTTATTTTGATTCAATTGCACATAGACCTTCTAAGCAGCCTGAAACCCACTCAGCTATCATTAGTCTCTTGTTCTGCTGGATCCTTTGATCTCCCATCTGACCCCTCAATGTAGAGGCCTATATGATTTACACTTCCCTTGAAAGACAAAATGTCACTTACAACCGATGACGGTGTGTTGTCCTTACACTAGAGCCCACATTCATGAAAATGCTCTGCCGTATGGCATCCTGTGTGGAGCTTAGAGAAGTGCCTTCAGCTCACCGCCAAAAGAATGGTATAATGAGGGGTAGGAAGTCCTCACTGATTTTGTTGTCACCTTGTTTGTTTCTTTTTCAACTAAAGAAACCTCTTCCCTCTTTTAATAAGAGAAATAATAACTTTGTAAACATAACTAGCATGTCTTTGTGCATGTCTTGGGCATTTATTTGTGGTTTCTGAGGATGTTGTCATATTAGCTGTCATGGAGTCAGTTCCATCTCACAGGGCCTGAGTGAACAACAGAACAAAGCACTGCACTCTCCTGTGCCAACCTCACAATTTAGGATGAACCCATTGTTGCAGTCACGTTGTTAGTCCATTCAATAGAGGGATTCCTATTTTTCACTGCCCCTCTACTTTCCCCAACTTAATGTCCTACTCCAGGGACTGTTCTCTTGATAATTTGTCCAAAGTATATTATACGAACTTTCACCATCTTTACTGCTAAGCAATCCTCTGATATTACTTCTCTGATATTACTTCTGCCAAGACACACTTGCTTTTACTGTGGCTTTCCCTGGTACTTGGGGTATTCTTGGCCAGAACTACAACTCAACCACATTGATTATTCTTCTGCCTGCCTAATTCAGTGCCCATCTTTCACATGCAGAGGAAGCCATTGGCCATAGCATGTTTTGGTCAGGTGAACCCAACCCTCAAGGTAATACCTTTTTTTAAAAATAATTTTATTGGGGGCTCCTACAATAATTCTTATCTCAATCCATACATACATCCATTGTGTCAGGCACATATGTACATTTGTTGCCATCATCATTCTCAAAACGTTTGCTTTCTACTTGAGCCCTTAATATTGGCTGCTCATTTCCCCCCTCCCTCCCTACTCTCCTCTACCTCATGAACCCTTCATAATTCATAAATTATTATTTTGTCATATGTTAGACTGTCCTATGTCTCCCACCGCCCTCTTCTTTGCTGCCCATCCCCCAGGGAGGAGGCTATTCATAGATTCTTGTAATCATTTGCCACTTTCTACCTCACATTCCCTCCACCCTCCAGGCATCGCCACTCTCACCACTGGTCCTGAATGAGTCATCTGTCCTGGATTTCCTGTGTTTCCAGTTGCTATCTGTACCAATGCACATCCTTTGGTCTAGCCAGATTTGTCAGGTAGAATTGGCCTAGACAGATTTGTAAGGTAGATCATGATAGGGGGTGGGGGGAAGCATTTAAGAACTAGAGGAAAGTTATATGTTTCATCGTTGCTACCCTGCATCCTGACTGGCTCATCTCCTCCCCACAACCCTTCAGTAAGGGGGTGTCTGGTTGGCTACTGATGAGCTTTGAGAGTCCCCTCTGCACTCATCCACATTTACAATGATATGATTTTTTGTTCCTTGATGCGTGATACCTGATCCCTTCGACAGCTTGTGGTCACACAGGCTGATGTGTTTCTTCCATGTGGGCTTTGTTGCTTCTAAACTAGGTGGCCACTTGTCTATCTTCGAGCCTTTAAGACCACAGATGCTATATCTTTCGATAGCCGGGCAAGATCAGCTTTCTTCACTTTTGCTTATGCACATGTTTCTCTTCATTGATCATATCAGGAAGGTGTGAACCCACTGATAGGATTTTTAGTTCTTTGATGTCTGATAACTGGTCCCTTTTACACCTCGTGGTCAGACGGGCTGGTATACTTTTTCTATGTGAGCTTTGATGCTTTTCAGCTAGATGGCTACTTGTTTATCTTCAAGCCTTTAAGTCCCCAGATGCTATATCTTTTGACAGTCAGGCATCATTAGCTTTCTTCCTCAAGGTGACATCTTTCCAGCGCTGTAAAGAAGTGTTGTTCAAAAAAAAAAAAAAAAGGTGTTGTTCTCCTGATACATCCAATGCAATGTAGCTGTTGATCTCTTGACTGTTACTATCACCATTTGGGGTGTTATTTTTGTGGGGCAGGGTTCATAAACTAACCTTTTCTGGAAGGAGTTAAAATTACTCAAACTTAGATTAAGCATGTTGATCAAGGTAGGATTCAGATCATGACAGTGGGGGCAGGGGGAGGAAGCATTTAGGAACTAGAGGAAAGTTGTATTTTTCATCGTTGCTACATCGCACCCTGCCTGGCTCGTCTCCTCCCCAAGACCCTTCTGTAAGGGGATGTCCAGTGGCCTACAAAAGGGCTTGCAAGTCTACCTAGACCATGTAGGGAACTGCATATCCCCACCCTGGATTTAAGCCATGTACGACCTTTATAAATTTACTCAGTTTCCTGCCATACAAACTGCCCTGAGATTTTACTGTCCTTTGTTCCTTTCCCGCCAGAGTGTGGCTGCCTTGACCCTTGCTAGGATTGGTGCTCTTTCACTAGCAGCTGGTATGTTCATTGGTCAATACATGACTGGTGGCATCTCCCCCCAGGCGTAAGGTATGCTTCATTAGCATACTTACTGTTTGATCGGTTGCCCGCCATTTCTTGCTTATTTAGAGATGCACGACTATTGGCTACCTCAGCTGTACCTTATTTTACATGTGACGTAATGGTGCCAGCCCTTCGTTGGCTATTTAAACCTCTGCTCTCAGCTCAATAAATGAGGCTTGATCAGATTCCTATCTTGCCTCCATCTCTCCGTGCCCTTGCCCATCTTCATTCCCAGTCCCTCTTTCAGGTACCCACGTTGTTGATGTCTTGCGGGACGGGACAAGACCAGAGGATATACACTGGTACAGGTGGGAACTGGAAACACTGGGAATACAGTGTGGATGATCATCTCAGGACCAGTGGTATGATTGGCAATACTGGGAGGGCCCAGGGAGGGTGGGTTGGAAAGGGCGAACCAGTTTCAAGGATCTACATGTGACCTCTTCATTCGGGGACAGACAACAGAAAAGTGGGTGAAGGGAGACGTGGGACAGAGGAAGATATGACAAAATAATAATTTATAAATTATCAAGAGTTCATGAGGGAGGGGGGAGTGAGGAGAAAGGGGAAAAATGAGGACCTGATGCCAGGGGCTTGGGTGGAGAGCAAATTTTTTGAGAATGATGAGGGCAGTGAATGTACAAATGTGCTTTACACAATGGATGTATGTACAGATTGTGATAAGAGTTTTATGAGCCCCTAATAAAATTATTTTTTTAAATGTTGATCAAGTAGGTCCAACCTTGTTCTTTAACCAGCCTGCTTCAGAGCTCTGCGATTGAAACCTGGACTTAAGACTTAGGGGATTGGTGAGCCTTATAGTCCAGATATTTATGATGAGTGTGCATGCCAGAGTCAAAAATAAATTGTGTTTTTTTCTAGTAGGCTGACTTGCATACTAGTTTTATAGGGGCACAAATACACACCCCTGTCAAGTAACTGCCACTTCACAACTCCCTGACTAAGAAACCAACTAGGGGTTGAAAAGGGCAATGCCAATGGCATCAAACTAGGATATCCGACTAGCCACTTCAGGCTAATGTCTCCCTACTTTATCACAGCTTAGCCTCTTCCCGTCACATTCATTTTGTGTTCCTACCCACCCCCCCAGGCTCCTGGTGGAGCAGGTTTCACAAGTGCATGCCAAGATACTAGCTTTCTATCTCTCCCTAGAAGTTCAAAACTATGGGTGAGATGTGGGTGTTATAGTCTGATAATCAGGGAAAAGGATTACTAAAAATTAAATGTTAAGGGGAAGACATTGTTGCTAGAAAGGTACACAGATAGTATCAGCACCGATAGCATTGATCACACCTCATAATTCTGTAAATTTTTAAAGTACATTGTAAATGTTTTTATAGCAACAAAACTAGCATAAGAATATTGTAGCAATGAGTTTATTGACTTGGCTTGAAAACATACATTCTTCCTGAAAATTCACCTATTTTGATAACGAATTATGGTGCATGGGTTCCTCTTCGAAGTCAACCATTCAAAACCTAGGCCAACACTCAACTGAAGCATTGAACTCCCAAGGCTCTACAGTAATCCAGGGTCATGATTACCTTTCAGGAACACCTGGAATCCATTCATCCTCTGAGACTAGGAAATACCTGCTTCTATTACATGAAGAAGAGAACCTGACAAAGAGAAGAATGGACTTTATTAATCTAGCTTGAGCTCTGTCTTTAAAACAAAGACCTAATCTTCAGCTCAGGGCGCAGGGTGGTCACTCCTTACGGCAAGAAGTGCAGGCCAACACCCTGACATACCTAAGTGATCACTCCTCTTCTGTTTCAGGTTGCAGATTGGCAACACATACCAAAATACAGTCCAGTCTAGGGAGCCAGAAACCTGGGACTGCTGTCTTGCACACTTAAGCATCACAAGGATTTGAACTTCTGAATGGTTGTGAACCAAATCCATTCACCTAACTCCAAATTTCCTCGTGTCTCTGCTGGTTATTTAGAGTGCATTGATTTTTATTTCTGAAGCTGTACTACAAAATGGTGAGTACGACAGACACCTAGGGCATTTGCATTATACAGAGTAAGGTCAGATAGGAATCACTGGAAACCCGAGGTTAAATTATAAGGTAAAAGTGTGATGGGCGAGGGACAAGGGATGGAGCTTTCTGAAGCTGTCTATTGCTATCAAATGCATATGTGGTTCCAAGCACTGGACAACTGTGATGGTCTTCCTTATGTGCCTTGAGGCTTGTTGTATAAGGTATCAGCATACCAGACTGGGCCTTGGTTTTTGAAATGTGCAGTAAACTTCCTGAATAGAGTCCAGATATAAAGGTCTACCAGAGGACATGAATTCTTAGCTCATCCAGAGTCACCATTGCTTCTTCACTACAGTTTTCTTTATTCCGTCAGGCAGTGACATATTTTCTTTAGATTTTTAAAGATGGCAGATTTGGCTCTTACACTGTTGGACGTATCCTCTGATACCTTCATCAAAAGAATGAGTCTGATTGAAATGTGTCCAGTTGGTCAATAAATTGGAATTCCTATTCCTTATATTTATTTATGTTGATAAAAAGCCCTGCAGAAACATTCCTCACTGGTAATGTCCCTTTATACAACAGATGAAATCCTTCCTAGGCTTGCAGTATCTTTACCTTGCCTTACATAATTGACATAATTATTGTGCTATTATTAAAAAAACAGCCACTGAAGATGGTTTATTTTTCTTGAACTTTTTAAAAAAAAACAAACAATTGTTTCTCTTTCTTCAGAGGATCCCATTCATAACATGTCCCATGTATTGAGGATGATACGTCATCATCTTTGCTTTTTAATAGCATTTGTCCTGTACTTTTTTTAAAATTAATTAATTTATTTATTTTAACAATTTATTGGGGCTGATACAATTCTTTTCACAGTTCATACATATACATACATCAATTGTATAAAGCACATCTGTACAGTCTTTGCCCTAATCATTTTTTTCTCTTTTCTTCTTTTACATTTTATTAGGGACTCAAACAACTCTTACCACAATCCATACATATACATACATCAATTGTATAAAGCACATCCATACATTCCCTGCCCCAATCATTCTCAAGGCATTTGCTCTTAAGCCCCTTGTATCAGGTCCTCTTTTTTTTTCCCCCCTCCCTCCCCATTCCCTCCTCCCTCATATGCCCTTGGTAATTTATACATCGTTATTTTGTCATATCTTGCCCTATCCGGAGTCTCCCTTCCCCCCTTCTCTGCTGTCCCTCTCCCAGGGAAGAGGTCACATGTGGATCCTTGTAATCAGTTCCCCCTTTCCAACCCACTCACCCTCCACTCTCCCAGCATCGTCCCTCGCACCCTTGGTCCTGAAGGTATCATCCGCCCTGGATTCCCTGTACCTCCAACCCTCATATGTACCAGTGTACAGCCTCTGTCCTATCCAGCCCTGCAAGGTAGAATTCGGATCATGGTAGTTGGGGGGAGGAAGCATCCAGGATCTGGGTGAAAGCTGTGTTCTTCATCGAAACTACCTCACACCCTAATTAACCCATCTCCTCTCCTAAACCCCTCTATGAGGGGATCTCCATTGGCCGACACTTGGGCCTTGGGTCTCCACTCTGCACTTCCCCCTTCATTTAATATGATATATATATATATATATATATATATATACATATATACACATACATACACACATATCTTTTTTTTTTTTTGCATGATGCCTTATACCTGGTCCCTTGGGCACCTCGTGATCGCACTGGCCGGTGTGCTTCTTCCATGTGGGCTTATTTGCTTCTGAGCTAGATGGCCGCTTGTTCACCTTCAAGCCTTTAAGACCCCAGACACTATCTCTTTTGATAGCCGGGCACCATCAGCTTTCTTCACCACATTTGCTTATGCACCCATTTGTCTTCAGCGATCCTATCATGGGGGTGTGCAGTCAATGATATGATTTTTTGTTCTTTGATGCCTGGTAACTGATCCCTTTGGGACCACTCGATCACACAGGCTGGTGTGTTCTTCCATGTGGACTTTGTTGCTTCTGAGCTAGATGGCCGCTTGTTTATCTTCAAGCCTTTAAAACCCCAGTCACTATCTCTTTTGATAGCTGGGCACCATCAGCTTTCTTCACCACATTTACTTGTTCACCTACTTTGGCTCCGGCCGTTGTGTCAGGAGTGTGAGCATCATAGAGTTCCAATTTAATAAAAGAAGGTATTCATGCATTGAGGGAGTGTTTGAGTAGAGGCCCAAGGTCCTTCCGCCACCTTAATACTTGACCTATAAATATAGACACATAGATCTATTTCCCCATCCTTCTATATATATTTGCATGTACATGTCTTTGTCTAGACCTCCATGAATGCCCTTTGACTCCTAGCTCTTTCCACCATCTCCCTTGACCTTCCTCCTGTCCTACTACCATGCTTCATCGCCACCTGGGCTAGAGTATACCTCTTCTCTAAGCAACCTTACCCTTGATCATTTCCCACCAGGCCTGCCACTCCCCCTTCTCTACCATTTGGGGTCCCATGTTTTTCCCTTGTCCCTGGGTTTGTTAACACAACTTCCTTCCCTCCCCTACCCCCACACCCCAAGTCCCCCCGGAACTGTCGGTCCCGTTGTTTTTCCTCCAGATAGTTCATCCAGCCTGTCCTATTCAGACAGACCTGTGGAGTCACTAACATGCACGAAAACTAGACAGAGGAAAACAAAGCAACAGTATACAACCAGATAATTGAACTGTTTTGTTCTGTTCTTTGTCAGTGGTTTGTTTTTTTTTTGTCCTGTACTTTTTACGAGACCAAAAACAAAAGGTACAAACTCACTGCCATAGAAAGGATTCCAACACAGAGTAGCTTTAAAGTTGTGAGTAAAACTGCCCCGGAGGTTTCTTGCACTGTAACTATGTATGGACATATAAACTTTGTCTTCCTCCAGTGAAATGACTGATACTTTCAAAGTACTGATCCACCAGTTAGCTCACAGTACTACCATTGTTCCATTATCCATGATAGGTTTGTGATAAGAATTGTACAAGTCCCCTATAAAATGATTTTTTTTAAACCCGTCTCTTAATTTCCAATGAGAATTCTGGATGTCCTGCTTCTGCAACAGGTCTCTTTGAAGATATTATTATTACTTATTTTAAGAGGTACACCACTAACTTCCCTTTCTATCTCTTCATTCAGTAACATATCACTTAGCATGCTCATTGTTTTTTATATCCATCTTTACATACAGCTTTGTGGTACTTTTGAAGACATCACCGAAGACCACATTTTATTTAGTCTGTTAATCCAGAGACCACAAATCTGGGATGATTTCCAAGCTCAGCCCCTTCAAACGCCTTGTGAATAACTGCCAGCCTGCCTTTAGGAGAACACAAGTAGATGATGATCCTGGTAGTATATACACTGAGCTTGTATTCATTTAGTTTAACAAGTAAAATGCAGAAACATGAAAGGGAGGTCATCATGTGCTTCAATATTCTCAATCTCCAATTCTTATTTGTCTCATTCATATGCAATCCTTGTATGAATATCCTGTGTGAGAACTTTGTATGAATTTGTGTAACCATAAGTTTTCCAGGATATAAGTACCAATAGATATTGGTTTCAACATATTTGTTAGCCTGGGTAGACTAGAGAAACAAATTCGTAGACACTCATATGTGTATAAGAAAAAAAGCTTTACATACATGAGCAATTGGGTATTAAGAAACATCCGAGCCCAGTGCAGATCAAGTCCATAAGCCCAATGTTAGGCCACATGTACAATACTAGTCCATAAATTTCTTGTTACACTCACACAGGCAAGTAATGAAGGGTGCAGGAGTATCACAGGCTAATGGGTGAAACATCTTGTGAATCCAGTGGCAGTAGAAGCGCCTCAGCACTGGCAGGGGTTTCCACATGGCTCCTACAACTCCCAGGGCTCTGGCTCCATCAGCCTTTCTCCATGTGGCTTGTCAAAAGCGATGTCTAACCAGGGGGGGAGGTGTAGGTCCCACCACCAGTGATCTATTTGTCTCCTTAGCGCCTCCAAAGAGGTCATCAAGCTGCTACCTGATTGACAGGCTAACCTCCACCCCTTTCGCTCTTAAGTGTGTGCTTTTTATTTTGTTTTGTTTTTTTTTGGTTAGGTCGGTTCATTCATTTCCAACTCATAACAACCCTATACGCAAAAGAACAAACCAATGTACAATATTGAGTCATCGTCATTATGGTTCATAACTCTGAGCCCATTATTGACGCTATTGTCATTCCATCTCCTCATGGGCCTTACTCTATTTGACTGCCCTGTACTTATGCCAAGTATGATACCCTTTTCCAAGTACTGTGCTCTCTTGATACCATGTTCAAAAAATGTGAGATGAAGTACCATCATCCTTGTTTCTAAGGAACATTCTGGATAAAACTACTCCAAGAAAGATTTGTTTGTTCCTTTGGCCAAACCAAAACAACTAGCATTAAGTCAGTGCTGACTCATAGCGACCGCCCTGTGGGTTTCCAAGACTAACGGTTTACAGGAATAGAAAGTCCAGTCTTTCTCCAGAGGAGCTTCTGCTGCTGGTGGTTCATCAGTTAACCTTTACTCTGCGATCCACATGGTTGGTTCCTTTGAGAGTCCATGGTAATTCCAGTCTTCCTCAATAGCACCTCAGTTCACCTGCAATGAGTCTTTACTCTTCTTTATTCAATGCTCAACTTTCACAAGCATATGAAGCAGTTGAAAATACCATCACATGAGTTAAAATTCTATGAAGACATATGGCAGTAAATTTAAGTAAAGACATGGTTACCCAATTTAGCATTATTTTTGGTGATTTGGATGCTGTCTGACCACCCCACAACATTCCATTGTTTAAATATAGACTAATGTCGGTGTCATGAATCAGAAGGGACATGGCCCTGGTGTGTGGTGGTTATTTTCATTAGCTATCTTTACATAGTCATTTATCCTCCTTTCTGTCTCTCTGTTTGTTTCTCTCTCTCTGTTGATATCTGTCTCTACTTATCACTGGGAATAAAAATGCCCTCGCTCTGTGGCTGCATATAGCTCCCAGAACAGACTGTACTCTTGTGTGAATTCAGAGAACTCTGCAGCAGATAAAGTGAAGACTTCAGAAGAAATCTGGGTTACCCTAAAGGCGCTGCTAGCAGCATTCTTTGAGTGGGAGGAGCAGACCCAGGGGCCTCACTTTATCCTGTTCACCTTGATGTACAAATGCACTTCCAACATGCAAATACCTCTTTGGCACCCACATGAAGCCACAGCACGCGTATACTTAAATTCAAAATCCTCGTTACTCTCGAGAGCATTTTGAGGTGTCCTAAATCTTATCCACATGAACATGAAGCATGTGTGGGTTTTTTTCTGGTGGCAACTCTGGGAGGTGAGTGCTTCAGGGATTCCTACATGAAATCTGGGGATGCAGCATCTGAGCACATGACTCTCTGTTTCTCTTCATCCCCAGGTGTCCTGGCTCAGGTGCAGCTACAAGAGTCAGGCCCTGGATGGGTGAAGCCCTCACAGACCTTGTCTCTCACCTGTGCTGTCTCTGGATTCTCTTTACCTGTTATGTGCACTGGATTGCCAGGCTCCAGGAAAGGGCCTGGGGTGAGTTGAGGTAATAACATGATGGGAAAATATACTACAATCCATCTCTCCAGTCACGAGTCAGCATCAACAAAGGGCATTTCCAAGAGCCAAGTTATTTAAAACTGAGCTCTGTGAATCCTGAGAACACAGCCATGTAGTGTGCTAGAGACACAGTGATGGTAAGTCAGTGTGAGCCCAGACACAAACCTCCCTGCAACAGGCCATGGTTCCAGGACATGCATGAGAGAGGAGTCAGGGACGCTTGCCTGTCAGCAGCTACAGTTTTCCCCCCATGATTTCAGCACATCTCTAGGGATTGTCATGTATATACTCTGGGGAATCTTCATGTATCTGAAAGTGCCTTTTCATTGGGATGGGCTTTGTCTATCTTTGACCATGTATATAACAGAGTTCACACTTATGTGTCTTGATATGTCTGCAATTGACTGTACTAACTAGAATTATTTGTTGTCAAAGCCAGAGACATTCCAAAACACCAAACACCACCACAGAGTCTATGCCAACTCACAATGATGCCATTGTGAGTTTCTGAGACTATACCTGTTTACAGGAGTAAAAAGCCCTCTCTTCCATGGAACATCTGGTTATTTTAAACTGTTTACGTGCAGATCTCTGCCCAAAGCATAACTACTTTACTCAAGAGGGATCCTTAAAGAAACCTTAATACAGGAAAAATCTCTTATGAGCCCCAAGTTTTCTCTAAGCAATCAGATGTATTCATACATGCTCACACATGTATATTTATGTAATAATTTTAACTTACAGTGACCTGGATAGTATTGCATGTGTTGATATTATTAGGTACGCTTGAGTTGGCTTCAACTCAGAGATCCTATGTAGAACAGGATGAAATGCTGCCCAGGTGTGCCCTATCCTAACAATCATTCCTCTGTTTGGACTGATCATTGCAGCCTTCTCATTGAAAGTCTCTCATTTTCATTGACATTTTACTTTACCAAGCATAAGACCATTCTCCGGGGACTAGTTCCTCATGACGACATGACCAAATAAGTGCAATGAAGTCTTACTCGAATGCTGCAAGAAATATTCAAGATGTTGGACAACAGAAAAATGGGTGGGGAGACATTGGACAGTGTAAGATATGACAAAATAATAATGTAATAAATTATCAAGGGTTCAAGATGGCAAGGGGAGCGGTGATGGAGGGGAAAAATCAGGAGCTGATAATAAGGGCTCAAGTAGAAAGCAAATCTTTTGAGGATGGCAACAAATGTGCTTCAGACAATATATGTATGTATGGATTGTAATAAGAGTTGTACGAGCCTCCAATAAAAATATTTTTAAAAAATTCAAGATGTGTTTATGTGAAAACAAACCTGCTTGTCCTTCAGACCACCCATGATATATTTAATGGTATTCCCTAACACCATAACCTACATGCATCAATTGTTCTTTGATATTTCTTACAGGGTTTGTAATTGGAGTCACTCTTAGTTTTCACAACTGCGGCAGCTGTTTCTGGCACGACAGATAGTGTCCGAGGTGCTTCTAAAATCATAAACTGTGTAAGGCAGCACCACGCAATAGACACTCAGGAGCAGAAAATAGCAATAGTGCTTACATTGAAGAAATCTATATCATGTCTAAACATGAGGCAACAAGAAGATACACATTCATCTGCAAAAATAAAGGTCAATGTATGTAAGTTATATTTAGATGAACCTGGACCACAAAATTATGTGGCACAATGATTAAATGCTCACCTTTTAGCCAAAAGGGTGACCATTCAATTTGTTAAAATTGATTCAGTTTGTTGAAGACATGATTACTTTCTCCCATGAGTATTATGGAAAAGAAAATCCTTTCCAGCCAGTTCTTCTCTTTCATGGAACGTCTAACCACCATCCTGAACCCAAACAACCTTGGAGCGAAGAACTACCATCCTGAACCCAAACAAAGTTCTATAAAGGTTGACAAGACATTTTCCACCACCAATTAGCCAAGACACAGTGAGCTTCAACATATGGGCAATGATCAAGACAGTGTATTCTTTTACAAATTTCCCTTTGTTAGGTGTGTTTCCCACATAAAACATCTCCCCGTTCCCCCAGCATTGTGATTCAACCTGAGAAGAATCTTGTGTGCTTTGATTTGTTTTGATGTTGTTAATGCCAAAGTCCATTCCAATTCTAAGTGATTCAATGTGCAACAGAACAAAATAATGCCTCCTGAGCCCATTGTTACACCACCGTGCCAATCCATCTCATGATGTAGCTTCTTCATTGATCCCCTACTTTATCATGAGGATGTCTTTCTCAAGGGACTGGGATCATGATAACGTTGCATGAAACAGTCTCACTGTCCTTGATTCTAAGGAACTCTGGCTGTATTTCACTCAAACATATTTCTTTTATTGAAAGGTTGTCCCACGGTACTTTCATCATTCTCTTACAACATAAGTCAAAGTTCATCATTTTTATGGATTTCCTTATTCATATTAATAATATTAAAAATTATGACTTGGCTTCTAAAAGTAACATTTAGAAAACCCTTGCTCACCACAAGGTAAGGGATTCAAACCAGTCAATAGTTCCCTGAGTAAGATGACTTTTATTCCTGTAAATAACTGCAGTTAGAGAGAGCCTAATGAGCAGTTCTCATCAGTCTTCTAGGGTTCCCATGACACAGAAGAGATGCAATCCCAGTGGGTTTGTTTTTGGAGGAAGAGCTAGTTCATTTCCTAGCTCGGTTGCTTGCCTTATTGGTTTTCCCTCAGTGCAGAAGAATGTTTGGTGTGTTCATAACTCTCAGATCCCACAAAGAATAAATTAGTGCATGAATTAGTGGATGCATATGTTCAAATCAAACCATAACGCTGCACTGGAACTCATAATTTTCTAATTGCACATATTGGAATCTAAGGAGCTTACTAATTCAAGGCATACTTGTGGGTCACATCACTCCCATCTCTGTATCCAACTTGTTTCAACAACCAGCTCTGGAGACACTTTGTTGTGGAGCTGTGGTGCCTGTGCATTAGCATACTGTTGATAGTCCCCCACCTCTTATAACAGCCAGGAACACTCCTTGGCAAATACCTGTTGTGGTTTCTTACTTAATGAGACCATCACCGCGCTGCAATCGGGAATCCAGAGCCATCTGAGTTAGGGAGCCTTTGATAAAGAAATGTCTGCCTCCTTTCTCTTCCTCCCCCTGATGGTGCTGGGTCTCCCATTGGGTCAGTGGCAGGGAGATGCAGTGGGTCACAGCAGACTCAAAGGCCCATGGGTCCTTTAATGCTTGTTCTGACCTTGTTTATCCTGGGTCTATTTGCCTGGTTTTTTAAAACTTGAGTAATTTCCATGTCCTTAAAGATAGATGCTGGAATCTTGTTCAGAATTGCATTATAATTATAGATCGCTTAGAGCAGTGGTTCTCAACCTGCCTAATGCCACAAACTTTTAGCACAGTTCATGTTTTTCTTGCTACATCATAACTGTAAGTTTGCTACTGTTATGAATCGGGAGAACCTTGTGAAAGGGTCATCCAACCCCCAAATGTGTTGTGACCCACAAGTTGAGAACCACTGTTGTAGACCATATTAACCTAAATAATTTTATGTCACAATTTTAATTTAAATGAAAATCAATCACTTTTTATATAGCTTTCACTTTCTTTATCTCATGGCTTTCAGGAGACACTCAGGGACCATGTTGGGCAGAATCTCAGTCCAAAAGAGAGATCTAAGTTGTAGGTCAAGGCCCTGGCCCTCAACCCTGTATGTATTCCTATCTTACAGCCAGGACAGCATGGCAGACTTAAGGCAAAGCCATCTTGGAAGAAAGGCTCCATTCATTTGTTGAGCTTTTCAATCACGCACTAGATAAGACCTGGAAGGGGATCTTCTCCTCCATGCCATCTCTTAGTCATACAGTCAGAAAAACAAAACAATAACAAAGCATTTAGAATTTTAACCTAAGTTTTATTCTTGTTTGCCAATTAACAGAACACAACTGCAGTCAATTGGATTGTATTTCCCTTTGAATCATATTTTCTACCATCATTCCCACATTTCAGAATATTGGGAGGTTTAGTGCACCTTGAGGATGACTGACCTAATCTAAGTCCTAGCAGTGTTTGTGACTATTGTATGCGGGTTCACAGGGAATCAGAACTGACTACAGGACCCCTAGCAATGACGCAGCATCATCAAAACAAGACCTGCTGTGTTTGAGGCTAGCATTGCACTCACTGTATCAATGCATCTCTTTGAGGACTTTACAGAAGGAAAGGTCTCCTCCATGGTTATTTCAGTCAGCACAGGACATCTTCAGATTATCAGACTGCAGTCTGAGGACACTTCCACCTATGACTATGTAAGAAACAGTGAAAACCCACATCCAGAAAATGCCAGCATCCCGGGACAGAGGGAATGACGTTGACAAATTTGTTTGCTGTCCTTTGACTCAACTCACACAATTAGGCCATAAGCACAGTCACCGAGTCAATTTGAACTCACAGGGACATTTTAGGGTCTGGATTGTAAATTTTTGGGAAGCAGACCCTTTTATCATTCTTCCTGGAAGCTGGCTTTCAGGCGGTCAATGTCCTACCACTGTGCATCCAGGGTTTCTATATGCTTATAGCTATTAAACAAACCAAAACCAACCAAGTACTGTTTTAGATTCCATGGGGGTGATTCTGATTCACTATGTCATGTTGTGCAAAGAGTAGAAACTGCATTTCTATTTTAAAGGCTGAGACCTGTGAGAACTCATTCACTAAGCCTGACTTCCAAGGCATCTGGGTGAGTTTGAATCACCAGCCATTTGGTTCGCAGTGCAGTGCTTTAAGAACTTCTCTTGACTCGTGTTCCCCTGTTAAAGAATTTTGAAAATGCTGTCCAGGCCTCTTTCCTCACTAAAGTATGTAACCTCTTTCTCCTCTACACCTACTTTTCCCATGTTGCAGTGTATTATTACCCAAATGTCAATATCATCCAGTTCTCAGTATGTGCCCTGTGTCCCATACCCCAGTCCACCCTGCCTCAAAAAGTTAAAAAGATTAATGCTTATCTTAGCTTCTGTAAACTGCTTGCTGAAAGGAACGTGGAACCCCCAACAGTCCCCTGCTTACCCACTGCTATAGTTTATTGTGCCAGCCTGGCTGATAAACACAACTGGGATTAACTGAAGGGCAGAGGGATAAATGGCTTGCTTGGTCTGTGCCTCAGTTTAAAGGGGTACACTACCTGTGGGATGCCTAGCATGTGGACTGTGTCACTGTAAGTTGAGATCCCTTTAAGCCCACACGATTGGAATGTTCATCTCTGGAGCTGGGGACTGACAGTTGGGGACTTGCCCTGCAGTTTGCTGCCTGGGTATATATAGCCCAGCTCTCTCTACAGAAGGGTAACTGGCAGCTCTCAAAAAACTTGAAGGACTGCTAGTGTCTCACTACTTTATAACATAACTGTTAATTTCTTGTATTATCTATCTGTATATTATTTAACAGTTTATTTCTTGAATTATATATCTATCTTTATAAATATATTTATATATAATTACTAGCAATCTGGTTTGTCTCTCTAGAGAACCCTGTCCAATACATTTTGGTACCAGGAGTGCTTCTAGAGAAATAAACAATAAATATGAATTTCTTAAATTGGTTTTCCAACCTATTTAGTCTTGACGGGGATACGTCTACTACCCGTACTAATCCATGGTGTGAAATAGCAAAGATAATACCTAAAGTAGCACCTAAAGTAGATGACGTGCTGGATAAAGGAGATGCTCTAGGCAATCGCATATTTGATATTTTCCAGAAGTTTTGTGATAATGACAAGTATAGGGAAGCTGGTTGGCTGGCCCTGCGTACAATGGAAAGTGTTATTAAGGAGAGGGATGATATCAAAGCCTCAAAAGCACACCTCACGTGCAGACTAACAGATTTGAAAACTTCCATCTGTGCTACAAAGGAGAGCCCTCTCTCCTCTAGTAAAAGAGCTGACATTGCTGAGAACCAGGTCCAGAGTCTCATTATACGAGTGGCTGAATTACAACGGCAACTGAATTGCAGATCTGGAGTAGTGTCTGAAACCAAAGTAAGGGAATTAATTGGGAAAAGTTGGGACCTTGAAACATGGGATGGGAACATATGAGGTGATGATGCAGAAGAAGAGGATATTGAGCCCTTAGAAACACCTGAGCAGATTAGCCAAACTATTCGAGTTGATATGCCAGGTGGGGCTGCATCAGTAGCATTACCTGAGGAAGATGTCTCGCAAGACATTGCTGAGAGCACCCAGGAAACACCCTCACCACCCATAATTTCAGCTAGACCTGTCACTAAAATTAAGTCTCAGAAACCTCCTAAAGGTAAGGTTGAGAGGATTATCCAAGAAGAAGTGCGCTACACACATAAAGACCTGCTTGAGTTCTCAAACAAGTACAAGCAAAAGCCTGGAGAATACCCCTGGGAATGGTTACTAAGGGTGTGGGATACTGGTGCACGAAATGTAATATTAGACCGGTCTGAGTTTCTGGATATGGGACCCCTAAGCACAGACGCTTCTTTCAATGTCTCTGCGAGACAGGCTAAAAACTGATCTACGTCTTTATTTGGTTGGTTCAATTAAGCATGGACTGCCAGATGGCCTAGATTAGACCAACGTGAAGTACCTGACCTACCTTGGTACACTGTAGAGGAAGGCATCCAAAAGCTTAGAGAAATTGGTATGTTAGAATGGATCTATCAAGATATTCCCATAGATCCAAAAAGGTAGTGTCCTGAAGACATACCCTTTACCACAACCATAAGGAACAAGTTTGTGAAGTGGGCCCCAGCATCTCTTAAGACTCCTGTAATTGTTATTCTATGTGCAACAAGATTAACAGTGGGCATTGCCCTAAGCGAACTCCGACATTTGCCCACAATGGGGCTGATTGGTCCCCGTGATGGTAGAGCGCAGGTGTCAGCACTGAATCAACAGAGACAGGGTGGGCGTGGTTATAATAGACAACAAGTTTTCAATAATAATCAAAGCAACCTGTCTTGTGTGGAATTATGGCATTGGCTACTTAGCAACGGTGTCCCTAGGAATGAAATAGATGGGAAGTCTACTAAATATTTACGTGATCTGTACAGGCAAAAGAATGGTGCATCAGGTGAACAGCAGAATAGACAGTCACGATCACTCATTCAATTCCCAGACCTGAGCCAGTTTACAGACCCACAACCCCTTGAATGAAGGGGAGGCCGGGTTCCTTGTAAGGAGGATCCTGCTACATCACTGAAGGTTTATACTGTTAGTCTTTCTTCTAGCCTTCCCCCAAAGGGACCTGCGGCCTTTCACAAGATTGACTGTTCATTGGGGGAAAGGAAATAATCAAACTTTTCGGGGATTACTAGACACCGGCTCAGAACTGACACTAATTCCAGGAGACCCAAAATGTTTCGAAGGCCCACCAGTCAGAGTGGGGGTTTATGGAGGTCAAGTTATCAATGGAGTTTTAGCTCAAGTATGCCTCACTGTGGGTCCAGTGGGCCCCCGGACCCATCCTGTGGTTATTTCCCCAGTTCCAGAATGCATCATTGGAATAGACAAACTTAGTATCTGGCAGAACCCCCATATCAGATCCCTAAAATGTGGAATAAGGGCTATCATGGTAGAAAAGGCCAAGTACACCATTAGAATTGCCATTACCTCGGAAAGTAGTAAACCAAAAGCAATACCGCATTCCTGGAGGGATTTCAGAGATTAGTGCCACCATTGAAGACTTGAAAGATGCAGGGGTAGTGATTCCTACTACATCCCCATTAAATTCACCAATTTGGCCTGTAAAGAAGACAGATGGATCCTGGAGAATGACAGTGGATTATCATAAACTTAACCAGGTGGTGACTCCAATTGCAGCTGCTGTCCCAGATGTGATTACATAGCTTGAGCAAATTAATACTTTTCCTGGTACATGGCATGCAGCTATTGATCTGGATAATGCCTTCTTCTCCATACCAGTCTCAAAGGACCACCAGAAGCAGTTTGCCTTCACCTGGCAAGGGCAACAATATACTTTAACAACCCTCTCCCAAGGGTACATCAACTCTTCTGCCCTGTGCCATAATTTAGTCCAAAGGGACCTTGATCACCTGTCTATTCCACAAAATATCACACTGGTCCATTATATTGATGACATTATGCTGATTGGTCCCACTAAGGAGGATGTATCAAAGACTCTAGATTCATTGGTACAATATCTGCGTACAAGGGGTTGGGAAATTAACCCAAAAAAGATTCAGGTACCCTCCACATTAGTAAAATTTCTAGGAGTCCAGTGGTGTGGGCCATGTCGAGATATTCCTACTAAAGTGAAGGATAAGCTATTACATTTAGCTCCCCCAACAACTTAAAAAGAGGCACAACGCCTAGTGGGCCTCTTCAGATTTTGGAGGCAACATATTCCTCACTTGGGTGTTCTACTTCGACCTGTTTATCAAGTGACACGAAAAGCCTCCATTTTTGAGTGGGGCCCAGAACAAGAAAAGGCTCTTCAACAAGTTCAGGCTGCCGTGCAAGCTGCTTTGCCACTGGGACCATATGATTCAGCTGAACCAATGGTGCTAGAGGTGTCAGTTGTAGATAAAGATGCAGTGTGGAGTCTTTGGCAGACCCCTATTGGTGAATCACAGTGTAGACCATTGGGATTTTGGAGCAAAGTCTTGCCATCCTCTGCAAACAACTACTCCCCTTTTGAAAAACAGCTGTTGGCCTGTTACTGGGCCTTGATGGAGACTGAACGCCTCACCATGGGCCACCAAGTCACCATGAGGCCTGAATTACCTATCATGAACTGGGTATTGTCTGACCCACGTAATCATAAAGTTGGACGTGCGCAGCAACACTCCATTGTTAAATGGAAGTGGTATATACAAGATCGGGCCAAAGCAGGACCTGAAGGAACAAGTAAGCTGCATGAAGAAGTGGCCCAAATGCCAAGTCCCCACTCCTGTCACATTGCCTCCTTTCTCCCAGTCTGCACCTATGGCCTCCTGGGGAGTTCCTTAACATACTGTAAGTGAAGACCAAAAAAGTCATACTTGGTTTACGGATGGCTCTGCACGATATGCAGGTGCCACTCGTAAGTGGACAGCAGCAGCACTACAGCCCCTTTCTGGGATCTCCCTAAAGGACAGTGGTGAAGGAAAATCTTCCCAATGGGCAGAAATCTGAGCAGTGCACCTGGCCGTTCAGTTTGCATATAAGGAAAAATGGCCAGATATGAGATTATAGACCGATTCATGGGCTGTGGCTAATGGCTTGACTGGATGGTCAGGGAATTGGAAGGACCATGATTGGAAAATTGGTGACAAGGAGATGTGGGGAATAGGTATGTATATAGACCTCTCTGAATGGGCCAAGAAAGTAAAGTTGATTGTATCTCACGTGAACACTCACCAAAGGATTACCTCTGAAGAGGAGGACTTTAATAATCAAGTGGATAAGATGACATGCGCTGTGGAGACTGGCCCTCCTCTTTCTTCTGCCACGCCTATTATCGCCCAATGGGCACTTGAACAAAGTGGACATGGTGGCAAGGATGGAGGCTGTGCATGGGCACAGCAACATGGACTTCCACTCACCAAGGCTGACTTGGCCATTGCCACATGTCCCATTTGCCAGCAACAGAAACCAACATTAATTCAAAGATATGGGACAATTCCTCGGGGAGATAAACCAGCAACTTGGTGGCAGGTTGATTACATAGGACCACTTCCATCATGGAGGACACAGGGGACAGCGTTTTGTTCTTACTGGAATAGACACCTACTCTGGCTATGGATTTGCCTTCCCTGCACGTGATGCTTCTGCCAAAATTACTATTCGTGGACTTAGAGAATGCCTCATCCACCGGCATGGCATCCCACATAGCATTGCTTCAGATCAAGGAACTCACTTTTCAGCAAATACAGTGTGTCAATGGGTCCATTCCCATGGAATCCACTGGTCGTATCATGTTCCTCATCATCCTGAAGCTGCTGGCTTCATAGAACGATGGAATGGGCTCCTAAAGACACAATTACGGTGCCAACTAAGTGGCAACAACTTGCGGGGCAAGGGCAATGTTCTCCAGGAAGCTGTATACGCTCTAAACCAGCGGCCAATATATGGTGCTGTGTCTCCAATAGCCAGAATTCATGGGTCCAGGAACCAAGGGGTGGAAGCTGGAGTGGCACCACTCACTATTACTCCTAGTGATCCCCTTGCAGCATTTTTGCTTCCTGTCCCAGCAACCCTGTGTTCCTGAGGCCTGGAGGTCCTGATCCCGAAGAAAGGAACTCTCCCACCTGGAAACAGCACGGATTCCACTGAACTGGCAGCTGAGAATGCCCCCTGGACACTTTGGACTTCTCATACCTTTTTATCAACAGGTCAGGAAGAGTGTCACCGTACTAAGTGGTGTGATTGATCCTGATTACCAATGAGAAATTGGACTGGTACTACTTAATGGAGGTAAAAAAGATTATGTCTGGAATCCAGGAGATCCCATAGGCCAACTCTTAGTGTTACTGTGCCCTGTTATTAAAGTAAATGTTAAGTTGCAGCAACCCAATCTTAACAGGACTTATAATGACCCAGACCCCTCAGGAATGAAGGTCTGGGTCACCCCGCCAGGTCAAAAACCACAGCCAGCTGAGGTGCTTGCTGAGTGCAAAAGTAATACAGAATGGGTAGCAGTAGAAGGCAGTTCTACCTATCAATTACGACCACGTTATCAATTGCAAAAGCAAGGCTTGTAATTGTCAATGTATTTTCTTTGTATGTGATTATTGCATATATTTCCTTTGTTCAAGTATGTTATATCAGATATAATTTGACTCAGTGTGTTTTCATCTATATGTATGATAGATGATTGATGATAAGTATAAGTGTGATTTCATTAATATCTGGAAATTACATAAGTATGTATTGGTAAAGAATTGTGTACAGGTGCCAGGCTGGCAAGGGGTGGATTGCTATAGTTTATTGTGCCAGCCTGGCCGATAAACACAAGTAGGATTAACTGAAGGGCAGAGGGATAAATGGCTTGCTTGGTCTGTGCCTCAGTTTAAAGGGGTACACTACCTGTGGGATGCCTAGCATGTGGACTGTGTCGCTGTAACTTGAGGTCCCTTTAAGCCCACACGATTGGAATGTTCATCTCTGGAGCTGGGGACTGACAGTTGATGACAGTTGGGGACCTGCCCTGCAGTTTGCTGCCTGGATATATATAGCCCAGCCCTTTCTACAGAAGGGGACTGGTAACTGGCAGCTCTCAAAAAACTTGAAGGACTGCTAGTGTCTCACTACTTTATAACTTAACTGTTAATTTCTTGTATTATCTATTTGTATATTATTTAACAGTTTATTTCTTGAATTATATATCAATCTTTATAAATATATTTATATATAATTACTAGCAATCTGGTTTGTCTCTCTAGAGAACCATGTGCAATACACCCACCAAAAGAAATGTAAAATTCTCAATCCCTCCTGATAGCCAAACCAGCTTCGGTTTTTGTCCTTATAAACCCGCCTGAATATCATTGGGCCTTGAGTAATTTTGGAGAGAATTGAATCATCCCAAAAGCCACTGGCTAGAATAAAGACTCCAAATTTGGACACAATGAAATTACACCACTTATGCCCATCAGAGGACTGCATGAAAAGAGAGAAATGAGAGCCCATGGGTTAGGAAATGATTTTTGCCAACGACACATCAGACAAAGGGTCAAATACAAAAATAAGAAGAACCCTATAACATCTCAATAAGAAAATAAGAAGACCCAATAAAAATGGGAGGATATGAACAGATCGTTCACCAAAAAAGAAATAAAAATGATTAACAAACATAAAAAATGCTCATGATCACCAGTCTTCAGGAAGATGCAAATTCAAACCACAATGAGCTAGCACTTAACCCCTATAATGCCATCCCAAACCAAAGAATCAAAACAAATGCTGGAGAGGATCTGGAGGGATTGTGATTCATACATACTGCTGGTGTCCTTATAAACACATACAGCCACGGAAGAAATCAGTGTGGCACTACTTAAAAAGAAACAGAATTTGAAAAATCATATGATCCAGTAATATCGCGATTAGGCATCCTGGAATTCATAGACAGATAAATATATTTTAAAAAGCAACAACAAAGTTAAACAGAGATAAACCTCAATCCAAAAGAGGAATATTAAAAAATACAATAGATTTAAAATGGGTCAAAAAGAATCTCAAAGGATAAAGGGATATATTTTAACTTAACTGCATCTAAAATAATCCATCTTCCAAAGAATTCTGCATGAGAGCAAGGTCATTCACATTCCTGCTCTATGGTCACAGTATTTCTCCAGTTGACGTAGTTAACATGGGTCAAAAGAGAGATCAAATGTAAATCAGACATTGGTCTTGATATCAATGTACATATGCACACAGGATGAGTCTATCGGGCTTTCCCAGTTTCTACATTCATGATTTCCTGCAAGATTTACATTACAGTCATACAATGTAAGTACAGACATTTTGTTCAGTCCTTTTTCTGTCCAATTAGTGCATCAGTTTATCCAATGGAATTTGGGGAACATAAAAGAAAATGTAATTGGATACTGGAGGCACTGCCAGTCACTGAAGGCCTATGAACTGCCACATTCTCTATTCATATGCTTTCTCTGCTGTACAAATCCTCTATTTTCACATGACTCCTTTCAAGCTAAAGGCCAGCCAAATTGAACTACATTGGTTAAAATCCTAATGTAGTTTACTGACATGCTGAGAGAAACGAAAGAGGGTATTTGCAAAGTCACTATATTGCCAGAGCTTTCCTTCTGCATGAGATCACTGGTATGTGATGCCACATAACTTCCTGTGGAGTTTCCCATCTTGACTGAATTTAAGGCTTGTCAATTTTGTGTGTTTATGTCAAGAAAATTTAGGAACACAGGTAAAAGTTTGTTAAAGTTTGTTATATTACAGCTACATGGTAACTGTCCTACATAAAATCATTGATGAGGCATGAACTCTTCATTTTTTATTATTTGAAACATTACAGAGTAAATTGGTTTTCAATTCAACAATTCATACATTGACTGTGTTCCCCGAGATATATCGGCCTTCTTCCCACTTTCACCCTCCCTTAGTTTTTATATTATTCATCTTTCTTTCCTGTTCCTTCTTGTTCCACAGTTTTGATCCATAAGCAACTGCTGTTCCTTTGATTTTGTACAGTGATCTTCCAGGGAGTGCATGTTATTCTTCCCCTCCAAGCCTGTATATTGCTTGGCTGAAGCAGAGGAGTACAGGTCCAAGAGTGAATGGCCACTAAAGGCCATAATCGGCGGATTCCAAGTCTCCTTCAGACCAGTAAACCTGATCTATTTTATGATTTTGGTTTTTTCCACTTTCTTCTCCCACTCGACTCAGGGACCCTCTTTTGTGATCCCTTTCAGAGTAATTAGTAGTGGAAGCTGAACACCATCTAGTTCTTTGGTTTCAGGGTTGTGGAGGCTGAGGTTTGTTGTGGTCCATTCATCTTCTGGATTAATTGTTCCGATACATCAAAGAGCATGCAGGTGGGGAAGGCTCAAGTGGAATCAGGGTGGGCATTCTACTGCTTGGTATAGCTGTGATCCGGAAACACCAGGTTCAACTCTCTTGCCACTGAAAGCTGGAAGAGCAATGAGGTACCCATGTACCCTGTAGAAGTCTGGAAGATCCTCTCCCCACAAACGTGGGTCATGTCAGCAGTGCCGAACATGGGTCCCCATAAGTCACAACTGTCTGTTCCTATGCTCTGCCCAGGCCAAACTCTAACACCTCTTCCTCGGTTTTGAATCCTTTGTTACACTAACTCCAATGAAAGTTTTTCTTGTGGGGAATTTTCTCATATTTAATGAACTCAGACTTCCACATATAAGATTTTCCACATTTAATTCATGCAAAGGGCTTTTTTCCTTTGTGAAATCTCGGATGTGCTGTAAGGCATCACATCTGCCTGAAAGTTTTAACACACTCACCACATACATAGGGTTTTTCTCCTGTGGATTTGTAGATGAGTTTTGAGATTTCCTTTATGAATGAAGCTTTTGCCATATTCACTACATATATGGGGTTTACCGCCAGTATGAGTTCGCAGATGAACAGTGAGAGCAGTCTTCTTGATAAAGGCTTTGCCACATTCACCACATACATGGGGTTTCTCTCCAGTATGAGTTCGCTGATGAACAGTAAGCTTACTCTTCCTGATAAAAGCTTTTCCACATTCACCACATACGTGGGGTTTCTCTCCAGGATGAGTTTGCTGATGAACAGTAAGCTTACTCTTCCTGGTGAAGCCTTTCCCACATTCACAGCATACACAGGACATTCCTAACACATGAGGTTCCTGATGTCCCTTGAGGTATGATACACGGTGAAAACTTTTTCCACATTGCAAGCATTTTCCTAGCTTTTGTCCTTCATGACTTCTTTGATAATGTGCATTGAGTTTGAACACTTTCTTGAATTTTTGCCCACACTGACTGCATTCGTAGGTCTTACCTAGTACATCAATAATCTGTTGCTCATAGAGCACAGAATCCTCAGTGAAGGCTGTCCCACTTTTATCTCCTGTGTGTGGTTTCTCAATTTCATCAGACTCCTGATGCTGAATGCATTGTGACTTCATGAGCCTGGGTGGTTCACACTCAGGGAGTTTCATTTCAGTACAAAATTGCTCTTGTTCAATGTGGAGAAAAGTTATCTCATCTTCACTGAGCACAACTGACTTCTGTATTTTGTTCCTTCTGTTCTTATTTGATTCCAGAATGATTAAATCTGATCTTACGATTTTTTCATGTAAGCCAAACATCTCATAATTTTCCTTTGGAAGAAAATTGTTTTTGTGCTGAGAAACAATACTTTCCAATGTATTACATTTATAGCACCATTCCGTTCTGTCCATGCGTCTTTCACATTGCAAGTGCTTAAGCAAATGATCATCATCTTTCTGGATTTCTATAAAAGGAAAGAACATTGACTCTTTTCAACATCTTTACAATGGACATCTTAAAAATATGCATTGAAACAAAGTTGATCTTTAGTGACATCCGTTATATGAATATAAATAAAATGCTATGATTAATGTTTATTGCTGCCTGGAAGAAATACAATGTTGTAACAATCCAAATGATAAAAAGTTATTGTAGAAATCAGGTTGGATATGAAAGTGATGAATTAACATGGATTTGGTATTTGCTTAAAAAGGTACTTGAAAATGTTCAACAAAATAATACAAGGAAGACACAGAGACCAATAGACTGCAGGGGTGCTAAGGCTTGATAATTCCAGTTGGTAGAGGTCAGATATATTCACTCCATCAATCTTTACTGAAAGACAACTGAGTACTACATAAAGTTGGGAATGTGAAAAATGCAGAATGTTCAACTTGGGAGAAAACAATTTTCACAGGTATAAATGAAAGGGATTATGGTACAGAAACATTCTTTATGTTTGTGGAGCCTGTATTCTAGCTCACACCACTCATCTTTCAGTGTTATCTTGTGGTGGCTTGCATGTTTCTGTGATGCCAGAAGCACTGCCACCCAGTATTTCAAATACAATCAGGATCACCCATGGTGCACAGGGATTAGTGGAATCTCCAGAAATAGGGGCTGGGAGGAAGACTTGGTGATTTATCTACTTCTGGAACATGAACCCTTCAGATTTCATGACAATGGATAACACCGAAGAAGTACTAAATTCTCAAATTACAGTCAACGGTAATGATGTGGATGGAGGGGAGCTCTGGGGACCCTCAGTGGTTGACATGCCTTGACTGAAAATGAGAAAAAATAGCTACAAACATCCTCTAAAAATTGGAAGTTGGAATATATGAAAGTGTATCAAGAAAAAAATTTCAAGTTGTCAAAACAAAATGCAGTGTTTAAAAATTGATAATGTATGAGTTATTCAACTAAATAGACTGGAGTTGGCTATTTTTAATCAGATAATCAAGTGGTTTATAAGGTTGAGGCTGACAAATTAAAGAAGACTGGCATCACATTCATCATCAAAAAGTACACTGCAAGATCTTCCCTGAAGTACCATTCTGTCAGTGGACGCTTAATAGTCATATGCCTGCAAGTAAGACCAGTTACTACAAGTGTTATTACATTTGTGCACCAACTGTTTAAGTAAACATAAAGCATGGGATGCAGCCCCACAGTCGAAATGGCTCGTAGGAATAGCATGTGCAATTAAGGAAGATAAAGCAGACAGCAAAACAGCGTAGAGTGGCTTCATCTCTGATGATGGAATAAGATAGCGAGGTCATTTAACAGTGATTTCATATAGTACCCAGGTGTGCAAGCCTCCAAAAGGCACAGGCACAACAGAATGGACAAGTGGAAATGTGGGCGTCCGTTGAACTCTTTTAGAACACTTTTTGAGAAGTATCAGGCTGTGGGAAACTGAAGACCAAGAAAGGAATGGATGCAGACTGATTCTTTATTCTCAGAATTAAAGAAGATTGCAAGGCCCAGTATCTGGTTGGAGTGAGGCATTCACATTTGTAAGTTAGAGAAGAGTCCCAGTCACATTCTCCTAATTAAAAATCATCCTCACAACATCCTCTAATTATCGTGCTACCTTAATGATGCCTCATACAAGCATCATTACTATCTGCCACCAGCTTTAACTACAAGAACAGAAATGTTATTGTTCTCCCTGACCAGAGGCCAGTTTCTCCCCTTCACCTGCCCTCAGCCTCAGCACTGGTCTTAAGCTGCTCACCCAAATTAGTTCAGGGACCTGCAGGGTAAAGATACTGCCTACCTTGTTATATAGGTAAGTGTGTGTGTGTGTGTGTGTGTGTGTGTAGGAGGTGGCTGCATGCCCTGAGACTATATAAATTGGTGAAATAATACAAAGCCTTTCTATATCTGCCCTTCAATTACACAACCATCCCTTAGAACCTATCCAGAGGGCATTTAAGAGACAAACGGACAGTTGAATCCTTGAGTGATAGCGACAAAGGGAACCTGATTGCTTTTAAAACTAGGCATCTTTTAGCTGAGTAGCAAGAAGAAAGGCGCCTGTAGGGGCTGTATACTAGCGTCTTACTGGAGGGCAGTTATAGTGAAAACTCTATCTGGAGATTGTGCATTACCAGCTCTAGCTTTAGACTTGGGGCTGCGGATGTTTTTTTCTAACATTAGTACTGGTTGTCCAAGCCCTGTGGTCAGGATATAGGGATAAGGCTGCTTACACTTTGATCCAGGTTCTGTTTTCCACAATAAATAAATTGAGGGTGGGCGAACGTGGGGATAAAGCGGAGCTAATATCAAAGAATTCAAGAAGAAAATGTTTTGAAACTGTGGTAGTAAGTGTACAGCACTGCTGGATGTGCAGAACTGCAGAATTTTGTGATGTCTTTAAGGGCTCCCAATAAAATTAAATATATATACCTATATAAATGTATATGTATATATAGAAAATGTCACATAACTTTTGCAGGCTGACATTGATCAACATACAATCATGTACACTGATGATTGTAAAATTTGGGAATGGTATTAGTAATTGGAAAATGTGGCCTTACTGACAGAAATGACACATAAGTTTACTGATAAAATTTTGAGACCAATGATGAATTCACAGCAAATTCCTCATTAAACAACAGAAATGGAAACTGAACACATGGATCTTTTTGAATTGAACAAACAAAAATCAAATCAACCACATCTATTGAATGAAATGATGGAGAAGATCATTAGTCAAAAGAAGGCAAGACTGATGTCTGAAGACTAATGACTGAAACAAGGTGAGTTGTGGGATGTCACCAAGGACAGCATCACACATATAGAAACATAAAGACTACTCAAAAGACAGAAAACAAGAGAGTGCAATGTTGAATAGACAGAAAATGAGAGGACGATATTGAATATACTGTGCATTATATGAATAACAACAAAAAATATCTGTTGGAACATACAGCCGAACTGCTCTTTAAAAGCAGCAGAGGTCATTTTTCAGGCATTGGACCTGTTAAGAAGAAGGGGTGGGCCTAAGGAAGGCATACTGTATAGTAAGGAATATATAGCAGACATGCATTTAATAAAAAAACCATGAATGCAGGATATTAAAAATGCCCTTTGCACTTACAAAATTATTAGAGAAACAGACAAATTTTTTAAAATCTTACAAGTAGAAAAAAATTGGAGGTACAATGGTAAAATATATCCTAAGCTGATAAGACTTTTCTTGTTAGAAAGATGATTTTAGATACCTGAAAATAACAGAAGTTATAAATGTGGTTCACCAAAAGGAGTAAAATATAAAGAAATACGTCCATTAAGGAATTCCAACAGAGAAGACAGTTTGACCATCTCTATTAGAAAACAGAAAGAACTTATTTCACCAGAATGAAGAAAACTTTAAAGGGACAAGAGAACAAATGAGAAAATGGACATCAAAACCTTTAGGGGAAGCCAAGGAAGCACAAAGGAAATCCATTTACAGTGGGAGCTCAAGAGCCAAGATGGTGCTGCATACTGCAAAGGGCAATCGTTCTTACTCAGTAGGGGAGGAATGTGCTGTATTCAGAGGACAGTTACAAATTCAGAGTTCTCTGGAGAGAAGTTTGCAAGATGGATTTTCATAGTAAAGTGCAAGATGGATTTGAGAATCTTAAAGAAAGAAAATTATAGAAGCAAACATACAATAGTATAAATCAAATAAATGGAAATCTAATCTCATAAGAGCTACAGAAGTTCTTCTCTCAACTTATAGGAAAAGTGACCTCTCACGTTCGAAGAAGCACACACTTTTATGCATTTTCCAATACCTACCATGGATATGAGGCCTTCTGCCAGTTGAATCAACTCTGCCAGTCAATTCCCCTTAAGGTATTTTAACCATACATCTGAAAAATTCCACGACAGCTTGTTTCTAATACCGACCAAAGTTCTCATTGTTGGAAATGAAAGTTTCTCAGTGTCAACCAGATAACAGGTTTACAAGAAATTACAGAATATTAGACACACCAAAATTAGCCTAAAGGTTGTAAAGCCTGAAGAATGTTGTATTTCTAGGAAACTCATATTCAAAGGAACAAAATAAAGGGTGTTCTCTCAAGGATAGAAGACCTTATCCATTAACTCAGGCCCAGAGAATGCAATGAGAATCTACCTCCTTGGGAACACCACAGACACTGCAAAGATTTTAACATATAAGATAGGAAAAGCCAGTGACGAGGTCAATGACTTGAGAATTCTCCTCACCAATGAAAACCAGGTTGCGATAGTTCTCCAACATCACATCCTGGTATAGGGTCTTCTGAGCAGGGTTCAGGAGCTGCCATTCCTCCCGGGTGAACTTTATAGCCACATCATTGAATGTCAGTGATTCCTGTAGTAAGGGGAGTCTATTTAATGATGTATTTTTCATTTGAAGATTTAAAAAAATATCTTACACTAAAGAAAGCATAACAGTAATGAAAACTGTACATTTCTTAATGTGTAGTAAACTGAGAACTTGGTAGAAAGTGTATTTGACCTTATTTTGACATTGGCAACCATGGGGATGGAAAACTAGCCCTATTTTCAGAAAGATCTCCTTTGTTCTAGAAATTAATGTTTTCATATACACATTCCCCAGGCCAAATAATGTGCTCCCCCAACAATAGTTCTCCATTAAGGAGCAGTCTTAAAGGAGCTACCATACTAGATGAATCATTTCTGTGCCTAGCTACTGAGCCAGAGTTCAGAATGAGCTCATGGAATAGGGATTTGCCAGCTTCCAAAAATTTATGAGTCATTTTCTTGAATGGTAACTACAAACTGCCTGTGTGACCTGACTTGAGAGCTTCCTCCACTCCATGAGCCAGCAGCTTGCTGTCTCACCTTCCCATTTGGATTCCTCACTCCCTGCAACCTATTAGCTGACCAGATTCAACAATTTCACTTTGTGAGGCAGTGGACTGTTGTCTGACCTGATGATGTGGTTCATCAGCCTTTGCAAACACATTAATGAGGAGAACCCTCCAGACTGATATCTGATCTGTATATAGATTTGGGACACACCTTCTTCCACATCTTGAAGAGGGATTTATTTATTTTGTGACTATTTAGTTTTTTGAGATGCTGCAGAGCAAATCATGGACCATCTTGAACCTTTACCTCACAGGGACTGGTCTACTGCTGCTCCTTCAAAATGAACTGTACTATTTGTGACACTGTGCCTTGTAACAGTAACAGGCAGCTCACCGGTAAGTAAGGCCTGTTTTCATTCCTGATTCCTGGTTAGGAGCTCTCCACAGTGAGACTTATGGGTGACGGGATGCCGTTGCGGCCCCGGACTATGACCACAACAGTGATGACTGTGGAGGTCCTTGTTTTATGGGAAATCCCTAATTTTGAAGTGAGAGTGAATGTGGCCGGCCACGAATGCTTATAGGAAGTTTGTATGTTTGTCTGACTGGAAGCTTGTCATTTTTATTATTAGGATTGTCTGTATTATTCTTCTCTTTAAGCTTAATTATGGGCCAGGGAAATTCTAAGGGCTCCGACAATACCCGCGAATGTTTAGTGGACGGCTCGCCCACCCGGCTTGAATGTTTGTTAAAAAATTTTTCTGATTTCAGGTGTTGAGGGGACAGATATGGTGTTTCTGTAAATGTTTTTAATTTGAGAAAATTCTGTGAATCTGAGTGGCCCACTTTTGGAGTGGACTGGTCCCCGGAGGGCTCTTTTAATCCCCTCCAAGCTTCATCAGTCCAGCGAATTTGTTATGGCACTCCGGGTTACCCAGATCAAATTCCCTATATTGATACTTGGATCGATATCATTTATGATAACCCTAAGTATTTAAAACCTTGTGGGTGCCCACCGGAACCAGCAAACCGCTTAGACTCCCACCTGCGAAGGCCAGTCCTTCTGGCCGGAAAACTGCCGGGACGAGGGTGGGCCTCCAAACCAGTCTTGCCCTCACCCCCAAAGGATCCCCCTGTTGCCCGCTGAGACAGACCTCCCCCATATGCCGATCCAAGACCGGCTACACCAGGAACCCCTACACCAGCCACCACCACCGGAGCCGTTTCCCCCGACTCCACCCAACCCGATCCCCTTAGGCCTCCCTATACCCTGCCATGATCCCCTTTTGGCAACAACCCTCCAGCTGCCCAACTTCCACTACACGAGGTTGGGGAAGTTGACAGCCGCGGGCAAAATTTAAGAGTCTACCTCCCTTTTACCACTTCTGACCTTTATAATTGGAAAAATCAACCCCCCACCCTTCAGTGAGGACCCTCCAAGCCATGAGTGTTCTCCTAGAGTCTGTTTTTTACACCCATCAGCCCACCTGGGATGATTGCCAGCAGCTCTTAAACACCCTGTTCACTGCTGAAGAGTGAGAAAGAATTAAAATGGAATCTAAGAAAAATGTTTTAGATGAGGACGGAGAACCCGTCACTGACCCAGCCCTCATTGAGGCCGCATTCCCCTCCACCCGTCCCGAATGGGATTCCAACACCTCTGCCGGGGAACGGGCTCTCAATCGCTACCGCGGTATCCTACAAAAGGGGGTCAAGGGGGCGGGCAAAAAGCCCATCAATCTTTCAAAGATAGTTGAGACCAGGCAAGGACCTACAGAGAGCCCAACAGCGTTTCTAGAAAGGCTATGTAAAGCCTATCGGACTTACACCCCCATTGACCCCACTGCCCTGGCAAGCCAGGCCGCCCTAGCAGTTCAATTTGTAGCCCAGTCTGCCCCAGATATTAGAAAGAAACTCCAGAAATTAGAAGGGTTCGAAGAAAAGTCTTTGTCTTAATTATTTGCCATAGCTCAGAAGGTTTTTGACAACAGAGAGGACCCTGTGGAAGCCACCCGCACGCTTGCCCAGAAGATGGCCCGGGTATTGCTTGCCAGTGACAGGCCTCCACAAAATTCCAAACATCCACCAGCGCGAGGCCCCCGTAAGCCGCTTGGGAAGGACCAATGTGCCTATTGTAAAAAGATGGGCATTGGAAAAAAGACTGCCCAGAGAAGGCCCCGGCCAAGAAAGGACCCCCAAGTAACCTTAAAACTGGGGGACCAACCAGTAAATTTTCTCGTAGACACCGGGGCTACTCACTCAGTTTTGCTCCAACCCCAAGGCCCCCTTTCAAATGAACGGACAAAAATAGTGGGGGCCACGGGAAAAGTAAAAGCCTACCCTTGGTCTGAAGCCCGCATCACCAACTTGGGAAAGGGGACCATCACTCATACCTTTTTGGTCATCCCTGAATGCCCAGAACCTACTATGGATGTGAGGCCTTCTGCCAGTTGAATCAACTCGGCCAGCCAATTTTAACCATACCCCTGAAAAATTCCACTAAACCTTGTTTCTAATACCGATCAAAGTTTTCCCTGTGGGAGTTGAGAGAAACCATCTTGAACCTCTACCTCATAGGGACTGGTCTCCTGCTGCTCCTGCACAATGCACTGTACTATTCATGGGTCATTTGCTGCACCAATGGAGATTATGACCATGTCAGAAAGGACACAGTGACAGAGCCAATGGTGACAGGTCCAGAAAGGGCTTTTCAGCCAAGATAGTGGGACAGGCAGGCACTCTGAAGAAGAGGATATCCCAAAGGAGTTGAGAGGAGCCTATAAAGATAGAACTAAGAAATGAGCCTATGTTTAGAAGGAAAAATGTATGAAAGGGGACAGGGAAAACAGGCCTTCCCTGAAGAAGAACAAATGTGCCTACATGGTCCTTTAATATGAATGCCAATGTGTAGCCTATTGATTCTGATACCAAATTACACTGTTACCGAATAAAACTTGTACCTGTGACTCTGGACTATAATTAGTCCATGGCTACTGCATAAAATTAATGAGCTGAGTAGGAGCGGGCTGTGGCAAAGATACTGGTGTCATAACTGGAAAACTGTAGGGTACAGGTATGTTTAAGCACTGCCTCATACAGGTATGCTTAAGCTCTGCATCATTGATGGTTAATGCTCTCTCCTGCATCCATAGTTAGAGGAGGTGAGATGCTGTCAACTATTTTTAAACCACTATTGCTACAAGGCCCATTTAAGATGCATTAAGGAGAATGTTGCTGTTTGGGAGAGTACGTAACACATCACCTTCAGAAAGAAGCATTAAAGAAACTTAATCAGACAAAAATCAGATGGAATAGTAAACTCTCCTAAAGAAGTGATTTTATTTCTCTTTAAAAACTGTGCATAGCATATAATTTCAATGATTCTCAGAAGCTGGCCATAGAAGAATGAATTATGAGTTGGAAGATGTCATCCAAAGCATCCTCAGTTACGTATTATGTTGAATGTCCATAGTTCAGTGTTAATCCTATGATCAACATATCCTAATCTTCTCCAGCAAAATGTTGAAGTCAGAGTCAAAGTTTATCTCTAACTTCTACTATTTCAAATCTCCACTTTGACAATGAACTGAATCAGTATTATACAGGCTTCTTCAATTCCAATAAGAAAAACAGAAAAGGATAAAACACATCAGAATCACCTGAGCCTTGGTCATTTTCTTTGGTCCTTAGGACACTGCTGGCAACTGGGATGTTCTGTTTGTCTTATCTGGATCACTTCTAATGATGCTACAAATTTCAATCTCTAATGAGGACATTCCAAAAGTAATAAAACCAGGCACTTATTCCACCTTCCTCTAAGCTGCTGGTGATGCACCATCTGCAGGCTAATGGGAGAATACAGTGTGAGTAACACATAACCTGTAGGTCCAGATGCTGTTACTGTTCTTTCCCTCTTCTTAACACACAAAGTTCTCAATACTGTTAACGGTGCCCTTATTGAGTGATGGGCAGCATGCTTCTACCATGAGCAACAAAATATAAAACTCATAATTTTTCAGACATGTGAATAAAAGATGACTTTACAACAAATAGAGATTGGGTAATCAAATAAAAACATCAAAAAAAGAAACAAAAATGTATCCCTACCTCACAGCATACAAAAATATCCATTTCTAACTGTGTGACTCTCAAGGAGAATGACAAGTCAATGAAACTTTATGTTAATTAAAGCTTTAATTAACTTTATGTTAATTAAAGCATTTGGAAATGTATTAAATGGGCTATATAAAGAGCCATTATAAACTAAAGATTGACCAGAGGGACTCTGCAGAATTCAGCCCAGGAGAGTTGCTTAGAGGGAAATTCAACACTGCTGGAGCACAGGAGGAGCATCATAACAAGTAGGCACAGACTCACAGGGTTTTGAGGGGCTGGGGGCTTTTGACTTACCTCTGTGTAGGCCGATTGGGGCTTGACTTTGACCCTGCCACTGTCTCTGCTGGAGCCTGGGACCATTTGGATCCTGTAGGGCGGATTGGTCTCAAAACAGCCACAGTTTGCTACCACCCACCTTGGGGCAGGGCCCGGACCTTGGTGGCTCCTCTCTGGCAGACTTGGAGGTCTGCCCAGGGGCCTTTTCTCAACACAGCCATGGATTGATGCTGCCTGCTCTGAGCAGGGACTAAACCCATGTAGCTCCACTGGCTGGGACTGCAACTCAGATACATTGTTGCTTTGTTTCCATCTCTTCACTGTATCTCCCCTCCCCACTCCCCACAGGCCCAGAGGGCTTGCCTTTTAACTGGTTTTTTTTTCTCCTCTTTGTCTCTTTCTTGATCTCTCATACACTACTGCTAACCTCCAGACCACTCACCTTACCCTAGGGCATTTACACCTGCAACACCCCAGCTATGTGAGTTCCACCCTGAGTAGCTAGCACAGGGTGGGGGAAGGCCCTGTACACCGCCACCAGGGGATACTCTGCTCTACTTCTTAATTGGGATTTCCTTTCTGTGTGCCTGGGGTCCTAAGGTAGCTCGGCCAAAAATCCTCAGTGCTCCAAGCTGCTGCAGTAACTTCTGCCCAACCTTCTTAACACCAAAGCAGGCAACCCACCAGCTGTCTGGGTCACTCCCCTGATAGGGAAGGCACAGGAGGATAAAGTGGTAGGCTAATTCCATAGTGAAATAAGCTATCGGCAGTTTGAAGAAGCACTCCTACAAGTCTCTCACGGAGAGCCAGTGCCCTCTGACTCCCTGGAAAATGGTACCTGGCTCCTCTAAAACAACACAACGCAAACAGCTATCATCCCCAACGACCTCAACAAAAAAATGGGAGAAACAAATGGCAATGGCAGAAGATGTCCTAAACATAATGACATGCATAGAAGAAGCAATCATGGAGCTGCCACAGAAAGGAATTTCAGAATGCTTCTTGGAGTCATACAGGATATGAGGGAAACAATACAGAAAATAGATAAAATGATAGAAGAGGTAAAAGCCATAAACCAAAGGGAAATACAGGAGCTTAGGGAGTAGATAACAAAACCAATAACAGCCTGACGGACCTTGCGAAGCGACTGGAGGTATCAGAGATCCCCATCAGTGACTTGGAGGACAGCCAAGCAGACTTTAACAAACACGAAGAAAAATTTAATAAGATCGTCAGAGAAGCTGAAGAAAACTTAAGAGCTATGTCTAGATGGTATGATGCGGAGCAATATTAGAATTATTGGCTTACCAGAGGAAGACACAACAAAGAAGTCATCTGAAACAATAGTGAGAGAATTCTTGGAGGAAAGCTTCCCCAGCATAATGAGTGAAAACCAGGCAACCATTCTGGAGGCTGAAAGAACACCAGCTAGACTAAATCCCAAAAAGAAGTCACCAAGGCACAAAATAGGTAAATTATCCAACTTTGAGGAAAAGGAGAAAATCATGAGAGCAGCTAGGGAAAAAGAAGCAATCTCATATAAAGGTTCCCAAATAAAAATATGCTCAGACCTACAGCAGAAACTATGAAGAAAAGGAGAGAGTCGAAAGATATTCCAAAAGTTGAAGAAAAACAATGCAAACCCAAGAATATTCTACCCAGCCAAATTATCGATCAAGAGAGATGGAGAAGTAAGAGTCTTCCCAGACAAGGAAAAAACTCAAAGAATACGTTAGAACAAACCCAGCCCTACAAAAGATCCTTGCCGACCCAGTATGGGCAGAAGAGCAACACTCACCAAGCATACATAAGAGACAACCACATAGAACAACCTCACCCAGAGGGCAAAAAAGAGAAAACAGACCTCAAGATAGCATTGACTTAAAGATAGAAAACTTCAAAGGCTGCTGAGGTAAGCTTTAAACAAAACAACGGATAAAAGGGACAAAGGGAAAAGCTACGGTATACAAACATTCCTGGGGTGAGGACAAGGTAATATAGCAGGGACCAGACCAAATACAGGGATACACATGGTAGACAACTAAAAAGGAGGTGGGGAAAGGATAAAATAATAAAAAAGAAAAGGGTACTGGGGGCACTGGGCACTAAACCACCCAGGGGAGGGTATTGTTTGTGTCTCCATAGGGAAAGAGGGACCAGACTTCAACCCGGTGCTCCAAGATGTGAATGCAACATGTCAGCATGGAGTAGGGAACCAGTGGAGAGGCCTGTGGGGTCAGTCCCAACACCAACTAATAATTGGACACCTGCCCCTCCCCTCAGAAGCATTTATTTCAAATGACGGGACTAAATCTACAACTCTGGAAGAGGGACATATCTGATTGGACCACATGGGAGCAAATGAAGGGGAAGGAGGAGAGAGTGGAGCACATCATGGCCCACCAGGCCAGGAGGTCGATGTTCCCAATTAGAGCATCCAGTGGACAGAGGGGTTCACATGGCTGGCCCCATTATGAGACATGACGTCCCTCACTGACCCATAGCCCTACAGGGGACAACATCGGAGACACAGTGTGGGAATTGCACCTGATCAGATCCCGCCACAGCGAGGCAAAACATTAAGGGGGTGCAACACAACAGCAAGGGGATGGAGCAATAAGGTCCCCAGGGAATGCTGAAAGTGCAATTTGGGGCCAGGACATGGTGCCCCAACAGACTGCACTGCAAAACACTCCTAAAGGCCAAACAATCCTTGAACCAACTAGAAGCTTTTCTTTCTTGTTGTGTTTTTGTCATTGGTTTGTTGTTGTTTTGTTGTATACTGTTGCTTGGTTGTGCTTTGTCTTGTTTTGTGCATGTTATTATCTCCGCAGGTCTGTCTAAATAAGATATGCTGGATGAACAATTGGAGGACAAAACAATGGGACCAACAGTTCCGTAGGAACATGGCAGAAGAGGAGGTTGGGGGAAAGGTAGTAGTGTTAATAAACCCAGGGACAAGGGAACAACAAGCGATCCAATTCGGTGGTCAGTGGGGCTTGGAAGGCCATGATCAAGGGTAATGTAACTAAGAGGAATTGCTGAAACCCTGGTAGGGACTGAGCATAATAGTGAGACAGGAGGGAAGTCAAAGGAAATAGAGGAAAGAGCTGGGAAGCAAAAGGAATTTATAGAGGTCTGGATAAAGGCATGTACATATGCAAATATATTTATACATTAGGATTGGAAAATAGATCTATATGCATAAATTTATAGTGTTAGTATTAAGGTAGCAGAAGTACATTGAGCCTCCACTCAAGTACTTCCTCAATGCAAGAATACTTTCTTCTATTAAACTGGCATTCTATGATGCTCACGTTCCGGACACAACCATTGAAGACAAAGAGGGTGAACAACCAAATGTGGTGAAGAAAGCTGATGATGCCCGGCTATGAAGAAATATAGCATCTGGGAGAAGGTAAACAAGCAGCTATAGTGCACTTTTGCATCCCAATACAAATAATGCTGTTAATGTAGTATTATTTGCTATTACCTAATGCAGTTAGATCATGGTTCTCAATCTATGGTTCGAGACCCCTCTGGGGGTAGAATGACCCTTTCACAGGGGTTGCCTGATCCATAATAGTAGCAAAATTACTGTTACAAAGTAGCAAAGAAAGAAAATTTATGATTGGAGGGTCACCACAACATGAGGAACTATATTAAAGGCTCGCGGTATTAGGAAGGTTGATTATCACTGAGTTAGACAGTTGGCCTATACAAGTATACAGTCTTTCTAGCTATGTCCCCTTAACTTCTCCCAAATTACTTGTGTGGGTTTGTCGCCCGACAATGTGAACGAGGAAAGAAGCCCATCATAGTGGTGACTGCTGGACTGTAACTGTAATGTCAGCAGTTTGAAACCACCAATTTCTCCTCGAAAGCAGGATGGAGCTTCCTTCTCCCACGAGTGACATGGCTTTCTACTCCGCTACAGAGTTACAGTCTTGGAAACCCACCGGGGTTATTCTACCCTGTCATACAGGCTCGCTATAACTCAGTGTTAACTTGATGGCAGTGAGTTTGGTTTTTTGTTTGTTTGTTTGTTTGTTTAAGAGGATTGGGCAGCTTGCCCAACAATAAATTGGTAACTTTGTGCCTTTTGGTTACGAAAATGAACTGTCTGAAACCAAACCTGAGGATTAGTCAAATTGGAAATCGTGTTAGGACTAATTGAGTCATTTCAGAGAGAGAAATTGGGATCTCACTACCATCAAAAAAGAAGACCCAGGAGTAGGGGCCTATGGATCCCAGATTTTTGCATTGAAACTCTTCAATCCCAAAGACAGAGAGCTGTGACACAAGAGAGAAAGTGATGGGGAGAAGCAGCAACACAGACATGGTGGCAGCAGAACCAAGAGTCTGAGACAGAGCAGTGCAATCCCAGGCCACAGGACAAGAGAGTTGAGTGCCTTTGGGCAGAAGGTTAGTAGGAAAAGTGAGGTACATATGATTACTTATCTGGGGAACTAGATTTGCCACCCTACACAGAGCTGAGTGTGTTTGGTGTGAGGCTAAGGTGCAGAGTGAGCATTTATCTGCAGAACTAAGAGACCTTTGTAACGTTTGCACATTTAGGACAGAAGACAGGGGGTTGCAGAACTTGACCTCACCTGCAGGGATGGCTGTCAAGATGCTGTCCCAAAGAACTGTACCTTGAGTCATTCTGATCCTAAATTGTGTGTTAGAGTAAAAAAGTAACCCCTTTGTCAAATATAAATTAAGGAGGAGATTTATTAAACAATAAAAGACTCACATATCATATGGATAAGGGAGGCCAGTAATAGGAGGTAAAAATGCAATTGAGGATTCAGTCGGGACCTTGGATAATAGGGCACAGAACACAGATCACGATTGGTGGCAGATCAATACATCACAGATACAGGTGGGACTATATCAGCAGGAATGGGATAATTTGGACCTGCACATTATTAGAAAGAAAAAATTACAAGACTGGCCCAGGGCGTTCAAACTGAGGCAGTCAAGGCCAGACTCATGACAATGGCCCCTGTGCTGTCCTCAGTAAGGTGAGCTCCATCAAGGATACATCTAGGCAGGCCCTTGGAAGGGGCTGCATGGAGAGGAGTGGAGGCAATCTATTTTCTAAGGCATTCTCCCCAAGGGGAAGATGATCTACATTCTGGGTTAATGATCAGCAGGAATTTAATGGAGGCTTAATCAAAGTGGGGATGCAACAAGTGGACAGTTGTCACTGTCATCAGCAACGCAAACCTAAAACCCAGCTCACTGCCACCAAATGAATTCTGATTATAGCAACCTTTAAAAGAAGGTGGAACACCAATTTGTGCGTTTCCAAGACTATAACTCTTTATAAGATTAGAAACCCTGTCTATCTCTCCAGGGGTGATTTGTAATTCTGAACCACTGACCTTGCAGTTAGCTGTCCATTCTGAATCCACTATGCCACCAGCCTTTTGAAAGTCAGAGTGCTCACAATTTAAGTTCTAATACAATTATTAAACGGTTACGTAACCAGTGCATTCTATCATTCAGCGACATGCACAAAGAACTTGGACGCTGATCATTGGGGCAGCCTGGGCCCTTGTATGCTGGCTTTTTCCTGGGTTCAGACCCCAGGAAGCTCGGATTCCTTCTGCTTCCCCTCAATTTCCTCCACCTAGCGACGCCCCTAGGAACTCCAGAGTTGCTCAACCTGTTTGGTGTCAGGTGAATGGTTTTGGTTCACAACCCAGTCAGATGTTGAAATCCTTCCTTGTGATGCTTCAAAGTGCAAGACAGTAGTAACAGATTTCTAGCTCCTTAGACTGGTCCATATTTCTCTGTGGCAAATCTTTGTTCTGAAACAGAAGAGGAGGCAATGCTAAGAAAGGCATGTCAGGTTGTTAGTCTGCACTTCTTGTGCTAAATAGTGACCACCCTCAACTCTCGGGATCAAAGTCCTACTCCAGTCTGAGGGTGTTTGCATTTAACAAGAGCCCACTCTATCTTTACAGAGCAATTTTACTAATTTCTCAAATATCATTATCAACTTTGGATCTACATCCTATATATACAATATTTATTTTTAGAATAAAGTGGAAGTATTTAAGGCCTCAAAATTCTCAAGCTCCATTGAAGGTAAATATCTTCTTTTCACCAGCAATCTAACTGAAGAAAGGAATTATTTTATGAAGAACATTCTTTACCAGCCTCTACTGCACCTCAGACCATAACCCTTGACATATTTGACTAAAGTGATCAAGCTGAATCATGCTCATATATGCCACTCCAGCCAAGTGTAATCCAAGTTTAACCTGCTCCAATCCCCTTACATCCTGGGTACTCTTTAAAATATATCTATTGTGTGTGAAGAAATCCCTATGATTGGGTAGCCTATTTATGCACAATAGTGAGGTAAGTAGAGAAACTTGTTTTAGAGGTGGACAACAAGAGACAGAGGGACACCTATAGGACATCCTAGAGGTACCTTGACCAAGACAGAGATATTCTAAACAAGAAAACAAGTCAGGGGAACCTTATTTACTACTCTCTTAAGCGCTTGTGTTTATGGATGTCTAATTTTAAAGCCTTTGGGAAAGACTGCAGCCTACAGTCAAGGAATGTCAAGGGGTAGGTAGATAGGTGATGCCAAGAGCAAAGGTAAGGGCAGAAGCTTAAAAGAACAAGATGGATCCAGGAAAGAGATGACTGAGCAACCATTGTGTCATCTTGGCCTAGATTCTGGATTCCAAGCTTTCTTGGTAATGTTGAACGATGGCAAACAACACACACTGTAGGAAAGAGCTTATTAGCTTGGGTTCTAAGATGTCCCATCCATAGTCTCAGGTGTGAGTGACTATTTGTCAAGATTAGTGTAAATCTTTTATCACTCTACACCGAGGAGTCAGCTGCAAGACCAGAGGATCTAGTCAGAGCAAGTGATCTGAGAGTTGAGTGGGTTTCAGGATGCTCAAAAGGGCTATAAACAACTGAATCAAAATTAAATTCCAAAAGGTAACTGTAAGATTAAAATTGAAGACTCTAGCAACTAGACACCAGAGTATTCACATAGTATGAATAAACACTTTATGTTTCTTGTCCAAGTTCAAGTTATTGGGTAAAACATAACAATGGTTATGAGAGTACACTTACTCACATTTTCTGAGACCAGAAATAACCTGTTAACAAGGTGAGATAATGATACTTCAAGAAAACTGTAGAGCAATATTGATAATGGATTTTCAAGAACATGAAAATGTTCACCAAAAATATTGGTAATTGAGTCAGGCAACACATTAAAATAATTACATATGATGATTAATTGAAATCTGTCCTACAGTTGACTTACCATAAGAAAATAAGCACCGCAATATACCAGTTAATGTAAAAAAGAATTAATAATCAAAATAGAAGCATAAAATATACTGAGTTAGTTAATTGTGCCAACCTGGCTGATAAACACTTGTGGGGTTAATTGAAGGGCAGAAGGATAAATGGCTTGGTGAGCCTCACCTTTCTAGTTCTCAGGTTTCTTGCTTTCTGATGGTGGGACCAGGGTGCAGGTGCCTTAGCCAGTTCCCTGCTTTAGCTAGCAAGGCTCACTTCCTGCAAGTTATCCCTGAGGAGGAGCCAAATGGATTACCCCGATGCAGCCCTGGGTGCTGGAATAGCCGTGTGGAGACCCCTGCTAGTACTGAGACGTTTACACATGCAATGATTCAGCTTTCCTCCTGCAGTTGGCATCACTGTGTCTGTTCTGTGAGATGGTGGAGGAATTTGTGGATTGGTATTGGACACATGGGTTAATATTGGACTTGTGGGCTTGGGCAGCACTAGGTTTGGATGTTTTCTTGATGGGCACTTACCTTTATATAAAACTCTCTTTTATTCATGGGTTTCTGTGGATTTGTTTCTCTAAAGTACCCAGACTATCACACATACTAAACAAAGTCAAAGGCTTTTAATGCTAAGAAAAAAAATTCTACAAATCTAACATAAAACAGATATAGTTCAGTATGTTAATAAGGTAGTATACATTCCTAAAGCAGAAAAAGTCAAAATGTCACACTTAGAGGAGAGAGAAAATACATCACTACACCTCAGAAAAAGGACAAACATAAATGTCCACTTTTACCAACAATATTAAAAACTGACTGTATGTTCTAACTACAGCAATGAGATTAACATTTTTTAAAGAAGAGGCCTCCAAAAAGAAATTAAAATTCCTCTAATCATAATTTAGTTATCGTATCGATAAAATATTAATGATATGCCATAAATAACTAATAAATATTAAAATGCTGTAGGCTACATTTCAACACACAGTAATAACTTTTGGTACAAACTCACTAACCATTAATTGCTAATCAGGAGGGTAAAGGGAAAATGGTGGGAGAAAGGAAACTGATCACAATGATCTACATATAACTCCCTCCCAGAGCGATGGAAAACAGAAGTGTGTGAAGGAAGACATCTGTCTGTGTAAGACATGAAAAAATAATAATAATTTACAAATTATCAAGGGTTCATGAGGGATAGAGGGGAATAAAAATGAGAAGCTGATAGCAAGGGCTCAAGTAGAAGGAAAATGTTTTGAGAATGACTATGCCAACAAATGTACAAATGTACTTGACACAATGGATGGATGTGTGGATTGTGATAAGAGTTTTACAAGGCCCCAATGGTTTAATTTAAGAAATACAGCATGATCAAAATTACAGCATTTATCTTACAGAACAAGAACTGTAAAATTATTCAGATCAGAACCCTGAAACAGGGAATGTTACCAGCCACTTTGTGATGAAAGTCATGGATTTAGAGTCCTGTAGTTTTCTGTAGTGTTGAAGGTCCTCATATACTGATGAATTAATGAATGAAAACAAGAAAATTCTGTGCACATATTAGTGAATATATATGGATTTACATATATAGACACACATATAGGTATATGATACACACACATATATTAAGCTAGACAGCAAAAAGGATTGATGTTCACACAAAAACTGAAGTTTGGGGACTTGAACACCCTGAGCCATGGATGCACCAGCTAGCATTGGACCCATGGGCTTCAGTTGAACTGGGCTGGATTCTCTTGATAAAAGTTTACTTCTTGATATAAAGCACTTTCTTATGCACATGTCAGTGTCTATAGTTGTATTTTTCTAGACAACCCAGCCTAACACAAGTCTCCACCACATTGGTGTCCTATGAGGGCGAAAAGGTGTATCTGACAAGCTTCTCTTGGAGAAAGGCACATCACCAGGAAGTCTGAAAAGATGATCAACAATTCCCTGACATCGAGCCAGTCCTGTTCCTCCAGGGCTGTGGATTTTGGGTGGGTGTAAATCTACTTATAATAAAAGTATCCTGTTAAGCTTGTAAAAAACACAGAGTACTTACAAGGCACAACACACATATTCTCTGTACCAAACGTCAACACTCACATTTATAACATGTAAAGAAACATAGTAGACTCAAAGTCACACTTGATGTAAGAAGTTAGTATAACACTAAGAGCTTTATATTCATGGGGGAAGCATGACATGCACACTTCTGAAATTACTACACTTGTTTATGTAACAAGTATTCCCATTACTCAGCTGACATCCTACAGTAGCATCAATAAATATCCCCCCCCCACACACACACACATTTTCCTTTTTAATGAAAATATTCACAGCTACTGAGGCCAGGTTTCTAAAAGATTCCATCATCACATGTCTATAGAGTTTCCTCTGTAAAGGACCCAGCAATGCCCATTCTTCCTAGAAGTCCACAGCCACCTCTTCAACAGCCACAGTGTCCTAAAACATCCCATAGATTCTGTTTCGGCAAGGTACCATGCATTCCACTATGTGAAAGCATGAAGATAACAGTCCTGGGAAAGGGAGACCTCAAATGGGGATTAGACACAGGGGTCTTGTTCTCCTAAGGTTTACCATCAGGGTCTAGCTACCAGCCTCATCCTTTCACCCACTAGACCAGCAGTTCTCAGCCTGTTGCTTGAGACCCCTTTGGGGGCCCAACGACCCTTTCATAGGGGTCACACAATTCCTAACAGTAGCAAAATAACAGTAATGAAGTAGTAACGAAAATAATTTTTTGGTTGGGGGGTGAGCACACATGAGAACTGTCTGAAAGGGTCGCAGCATTAGGAAGGTTGAGAACCACTGCACTACGCATACTTCCTCACTAATTACATGCTATCCCAACAACTGCATTCTTCTGGCATTATGTGTCTATCTCTGTACAGTTTGTCTGTGACCAACCGCAAACTTAGTCTTCTCTATGTGGTTCTGAATAGAGAACAGTCAGAACACATAACATAAATCAGACAAATGATCAAAATGAAAGCCTCAATTCCACATTGACATCCTCTCTTCTATTGGAGGGAGGATAGAAATTCACCTCCTTCCACAGGACCAACCAGAATATTTATCAAAACACGAAGCACAGGGTGAAAGGAACATAACAACTAGGAAACACTGCAGAACTTGTATTTTTCCCTTTAGCCCCTCCTTAGTCATTGGAGAGCTGCAGGTATGAACTAGCAAAGTAGCAACTCAAAGCCATGGATTCACGGTATCCTCTTGGAAAATTCTACGTGATCAAGTGTTGGCGTATTACCTTCTGAAAGAGATGGTTATTTGGGGGATTATGAAATTTTCTGAAGTGTTTCTATGTTACTTGCCTACTTTTCAGTCACTCTACGGTTGCCCTCTTGTATATTTTGTACCTTTGTGGAGATATTGAAAAGGGAAAGGGGGCAAGAGTAAAGGCAACAATAGAATATAGATACCCTTAATAAAAACTTCCTTCTCTAAAAAAAAAAAAAGATATCCTTAAAATCATCCCACTCTGAGACACAAAGCTACTGTCGTGTAATTATTATGGACTGCTCCCCTCCAAAAATACTGAATACGCACATCAATACACACTAAGCTCATAGGATATACTGACAAAAGAGCACAATATGGGCAGTATCATAATAGCATGTCCTTCTTTTTGCTGATTGGGAAAAGTTATTTAGGTTCCAATTTCCTTATAAGTTGCCTGAACTGCAGTGCATTTGACTGTTAAACTGTGTTAGGATTCTAGGACTTACACACCAGGCTTTGAGACGGGCCACTGTAAGATTTTTCACATTTGCAGATCATGGAAGGCCGACCAGCTGCACATGATGACCACTAGCATTCTCTCAGCTGTGAGACTGGCCTCTATGACTTGTCATACTTTTGTTCCCACATTTTGTCAGGAGACCAGTCTCTAGAGAAGGACATCGGTGGGGAGCAAGGCCAGCCCCCCACAACTAATCATGGGTTCAGTAAGCGCATTGTATGGTTAAGATACATAAAGATTATAATAAAGTCATAGAGAGCATGAGAGATAAGAGATTGGAATAATGGAGTTAGACACATTTCATGGTAGCATGCTCACCTCATGGACGACCATGATCTTAGCAGCCAGGTCCACACACATCATAGTCCGAAGGCAGGAGAGCAATGTGAAGTGTATCCATTTATTGGTCCCAACACGTAGTTAACAGAGGTTTATATCAACTTAGGGGGCATGATTACAGGTAACCACACATGTCACAGGAAGGGGATGAACCATAGGCACTACAAGCAATAGGAGGGGTGATATACAATGGGCATAGGTGTAACAGGAAGGGGATGAGCTAGGGGTGAACACTTGATGGGAAGGGGAGGGACTAAGGGTATACATGTGACAAGAGCAGCTCCCTAGACTCAATATGGCAGCCTAACCTTGATAAACCTTGAGTGGGCTTGACCTCCCTGGGTTCTCCTTCAGAGAAACAATTTACTACTCTCCTTATCAGAAGAGAGTGGGACCTGCTTGTTGTGGGATAAACAGCAGTGTCTGCTTGTTCTGAATTGCTGATAACTCTTAGGGAGAATATTCCTTGATCTACTTCTGTTGACCCCCAAGTGTAGTCATTTGACACATGTAACAAGCAGCTAAGTTTGGCATGTATTTTGGGGAGACAACTTGGGAGAAATCCTCTGTTTCCCCCAGACATTGTGCTTGGTAAGGGAGAGAGAGGTAAAGAAGAGAAAGACCTTCCAACAAAATGGATCGACACAGGGGCTCAAACATGGGAACATTTGTGAGGATGGTGCAGGACAGGGCAGTGTGTCATGCTGTTATATAGAGGGTTTTAGGGGATTGGAATGGACATGAAGCCACCTAACAACAACATAGAAGAGGCTGCACTTTGATGCTAATATTTCACAGCATCATCAACTAGCTATAAGATAAAGTCACATGAGCTGCCACGGTCACTCTACAATTCTGCTACAACAGTGTGACATAATGTCGATCCAAGAAGCCTTTCAAAATATCATCTACAGCAATGCATCAGGTGACATTTTTTAAAGCTTTCCCAAGCCAAAAGTTCATTCCTTTATGATGAACAAAAACAAGATGTAGTGCTGTCAAGTATATTCTAACTCATTTTGACCTTCTAACAGGGAATGAAGCTGCTCATTAGTGTTTCCAAGACTAAATCTTTATGAGCACAAGTAGTCTCACTGTCCTCCCTTGATGGGCCTGGTATGCTGGAGCCACAGAGGGTCTGACCAGCAACCAATCGATTAAACCAATGAACCACTAGGGTCTCTTTCACACAACATGTTCATGATAAAATATTGCATTTATTCAGCAACCATGATTTTGAAGCAATTTCCAAAGAGATTTCGACACATTGGCTCATTTAGTCCTCTTGTCTCTTTTAAGCAGATGTTGTTTCCAATGGGATACAGCTGAGGAAAGTCACGAACTATTAAGTACATGTTCAGTATTGCTCAAATGGAAATTTGTTGAATCAACTCAGCATGCAGGTCCATGTGTCTACCTACAATTAAGTGCGTTGTCAACTACATTTCTGTTCATATGCCGATAGTCTGTATTCTGTCAGTCATCAGTTACAGAGATGATCTAGACATCTTCTGAATAGCACAGAGAGGAGACAAAGAAAACAATCTATTCAATTCAGATAACTGGAACTCATTGCCCTGGAAAAGCCAGGACTCTCAGACAATACTGCTTACCTCAGGACCGTATAACTGGCTCTTGCATTTATTAGACTGATTGAAATAATATAACACCCAGGCAAAGCATGGAGGAAATCAAAAGAAAACAAGATCAATCTGCTCAGACAGGGCACACCATTCCCAAACCAACAGAGTTCACCCTGGACACAGGAGGTGGCTATGAGTTAAAAATGACTCCACAGCAACTACTAAGAACAGAAGGACAAGGTCAAATAGTAACAACTTGTATGAGAAATGCAACAAAGGTGGAGCCTAAGCATTAACACATGCATATTTACATTTCGTGAGCTAGTGTAGGGAGAAATAAAATGATCACTTTAGGAAACACTAGCCAGTGAACGAACCTTGGTATTATAAGGAAATTCTAACAACATGGGAAGGTTTTGTGATGAGTTTGCAAATGCTCAGTTCAATTTCCATTTCTCAAACATACAAGCAAAGGAATCAAAGAGCACCCAGGTCTTCATGGGCAGGAGAGAGAAGCTGCATGGTCATCAACCAAATGCAAAGCTCATTAGCAATAAGTATTCATGGAAATTCCCGCTCGATAAAAGTAAACGGTGCATGAAGAAGCACTAGCAAGAAAGTCAAACAAAAGAGGCAATAGTTACAAGAAATGCAAAGGAGGACTTTCAGGTTTATGACCAATATGTGAAGAGCCCAAAGTCACAGTTCCAGTCTCAGAGAAAAAAAGCTGACTATGTTGACGTCAGAGTATGGAGGTCACAGGGCATGTTTTCTTTCTGTTGTACATTTTAAAAAAGTCATTGGGTCAATTCTGACTCAAAACATCCCTAAAGAGCAGAGTAGAGCAAGCCCTGTGTGTTTCTGAAACCACAGTTCTTTAAGGGAGTAGAAAGTCTCATCTTTCTACTGTCGAGCAGTTAGTGACTTTGAATGGCTGAACATGTGGGCACATGTTCAACACACAGCCCACTACATCACCAACTAAACACAGAGCCCACTACCTCACCAACTCAACACATAGCCCACTACATCACCAACTCAACACATAGCACACTACATCACCAACTCAACACATAGCCTACTACATCACCAACTCAACACATAGCCCATTACATCACCAACTCAACACATAGGCCACTACATCACCAACTCAACACATAGCACACTACATCACCAAATCAACACACAGCCTACTACATCACCAAATCAACACATAGCCCACTACCTCACCAACTCAACACAGAGCCCATTACATCACCAACTCAACACATAGCCCACTACATCACCAACTCAACACACAGCACACTACATCACCAACTCAACACATAGCCCACTACCTCACCATGGGTGCACAGTGCTGTTATAAATTGGAGAAAACTAGATGGCAACTAACATCAAGAGAGGCATTCTCTTCAATGCCTCTAATTAATTAATCTAGTTAGGACCCAGAGCAAACATCTGTCCTCAAAACAGAGGGGAAGGGAACATAGGTACTCTCTCAGCTGATTTCCACTGTGAAATCATTCTCTGTACCTGCCTATGGGGCCCTTTTGTTCAGTGGTGGTTTTAATCATCTGCCCTTAATAGTCTAATCAATTGAATTCATTGATAACAGTGATTTGAAGGATATAATGAACTTAACTAAGGGATAGCCCAAAAGACTTTGCTCCAGGCGGAGAAAATACCAGACCACAGGGCATCAGGAGGGGGTGTACTTGTTATGTTTTAAGGATAGTCAAATCCCAGGTTGACCAAATAAATCTTAATAAGGATAAAGGATGTCAGAAAGGTGTATCATTGACACTTCAATGAAGAAATATAAACAAGACTGAAATCAATAAAAAATTAGCATGTTCCAAAACAACTCTCCTCCACAAATAATCAGTACCCAAAAGTGTCACAAAAAATTTTTTTCGCACTGCATAAGAATCCACAAAAACGTAAATTTAATTGCATTTAGCCTCAAATAGCTAATAAGTGGTCAAGAACAAGGTCTGGCGTTGTCCACACATAACTCCCTGCCACGTTTGGTCCAACTCACAGCAGAGCTACCAGACAGAGCAGAACTCCCTGTAGGACTCCCACACCTGCACATCTTTACTGGAGCAGGCAGACTCATCTTCTCTGCACATTTCTGGTGAGTGTGCACAGCTGCCCTTGCAGTCGGCAGCCCAATATTTAACCCACTGGACAAAAGGGCTCCTTTGTTCACGTGTCCCACATACAATAAAGTATCGTTACAGGAACTCATGAAAGACCTACAGAAAAAGAAAAGCAGCCCAGAAAGGCCCACCAATTTGTAAGGGAAGCTAATTCCTGACACATCAGGCCACACAGGGCTCTGCCTGCAAGCACTCATACTTCAAGATGCAGGTCCTTAAATGGAGTCCCTGAGTAGTGAGAGCAACTGAGTGCTCAGCTACCAAACAAAAGATTGGAGACTGAAGGCAACATAGCAGTACCTTAGAAAAAAATCAACCAACGTCTGAAGTTAGCCAATGAAAATCTTACGGAGCATAGTTTTACTCTGAAACCACATATGGTCACCATCTAGAATCATAGGGTAGGCAAAATGATTGCTATTTACCAATTATCTAATTGAGATAGAAGGAGCTCATAGGTAGCCAATCATTCATGCCATGAATGCACAAGGGGTTTTCATAAAGGTCATGAAAAATGGAATAAAGATAATGGAATTTATCCATGAAACTTTTGAAGCCACTGCATAGCTGTTCCTAATAGATTATACTAAACAGAATAATGTGATACATTTTATTAATTCCTCAAATATTGTAAATATTAAAAATCTTTAGGATGCTTGTTTATCTTCCATGAAAATTCAGGAAGAATATTAAGCTACTTACATATAACATCTCTCTTGAGGATCTATTAAAGTTGATACTAATTTTATTCTCTAGCTATGGTAAAGAGACCAGTTAGGTTACAGTATATATGTACTATTCACAAACAAACTTGATAATTGAAAATTAACAGAATGACTTTATTTTTCTGGGTCCTGCAAATTTTACAAATTCAACTGTGTAGTTTCTCATGTTATAGTTAGAAACTCAACCCCATATTTTAGAGTTTTCCTTCTCTGAAAGATTTCAAACTTACATAGGTTCTGGCTTTCCTAAGTGTGTGTACATGCATGCATGTGTGCCTTGCTTCATTTTTGATGTCTCTGAGCATTACCGACGGGTAACATGGATAGGTGCTCATGGAGAGATTGGAAGTTTGCGTCTCCTCAGAGTCTCCAGGGAAGAAAGCCTGGGTGATGCACTTTGAGACACAGTCACTGAAACATCTCTGCAACATCTCTGTGCTCTGACACACATGGAGCCTCCAGGAGTTGGTGTGGATTTGATGGCATCTGCTTGATTTGGTTCATTTCCAAGGGGAAAAATGAATTCTGGCTTCATTTACTACCCTCAAGGCTGGCAGTTCAACCCCACCAGCAGATCTAAACGAGGAATGTGAGGCTGATTGCTCCTGTATAGATCTCAGACACCTATAGAGGAACACTATGAGTCAGAATTGACTTAGTGGCAGTGAGTTAGTTTTGGGGGGTTAGGGACAATGAATGTTTCTAGGTGGCACAAACAGATTAGACTGTTCCACTGAGGATTGATGAGGTAAACTCGGCCTGCATTACTGTGAAAGAACAGATCTGCTTCCATAATCATGATGCTCCAGAAAAAATATGGAACTGTTCTGCTATATAACACATGACGTAGACACCAGATGGGACTAACTCCATGACACCTAAGAAAAGGGGAAATTGAACATGATGAGCGCATATCATATCTATGTATGCACCTGGATATTATGTTGAAAATATAACTAAATCAGAAACAAACGTCATTCCCATTAAGAATCACCATGTCTATAATGAACAACATGTCAGCGTGGCCTACTTAAATTAGTCCGTGAAGAAGCCCTACTGCTCCAGTAGTTAAAGGACTGGTAGCTCCATGAAATGAAAGCAGTTGTGATCCATGAGGTGGCCATCTGGTAACACACTATTGAAGCCCAGAAACCCCAAGGAGGAGTTTATGACAGAATCCACCGTAGTGCAGTGAGCATAACAAGCCTCTTATCAAGAACACATGGATAAAAGGCTAGAACATTCAAACATTACCATGCACTGGGTCACAGAGGAAATGGTATCTTATTTCAAATAAGATCCTATCTTATTATATATGAGAGTTATATATCTGGATGTTGCCTTGTATTAGAAATAATTATGACACAATTTTTAAAATGAGCTATTAGTAGGACACATTTCTTGTACAGCAAATGCAAACAAATTGAAGAGACAGCTAACTTATGAAAAAAATTAATCAAAAGGATAAAAATAATTTACATACTTAGAATTTGGTTACAAGAAAATGTTATATCCAGGTCTGAAGACTAATCAGGGCCACACGGAAAAGGACCAAATGAAAAGCTTTACTGGAGCTGGCCGCCAGGAAACGGGTAGGGTTCCATACATCCGGGCCCCAAGCACACTACTTGAATTCTGGTTTATGGGTGGGCATACTTTTCTCCTCCGATCACAACTGTACACGCTGACTAAGGGGGATGGAGCAGCTAGGGAACTTCCTACTAATATCCAACATGGGCATGGGCAGCAGCCCACTAACATTTTGAATCTGGTGGGTCTTGGGACCAATGAAGAAATAGCAAGCTTAAGCAATGGAAATATAGAGAGGCGAGTGTCAGCAGGTTAGCAAATGAGACTTAGGGTCGTTCAGTCACAGTATTAAGCCCTTAGGATGTGGATGAATGTCCACCATTAATGATTTCACAATAAATCATTGGGGGAGAGGGGGTTGAGGAGGATGGGTACCAACTCAATTAAGCATAAGCTGGAAAATATAGAAGCTAAATTCAGCTGGTTAATTAATAAACATCAGGATATTTCAAAACACTTTCTGTATCCAGTAGGATAAATGATTGATTCAAATTCTATGAAAATAAAATAACTGAAATTACCCCAAAAGTGCTGACCTTGACCACACGTGCCACTAACTTACATCAATTCTGACTCACAGTGACCCTTGAGAACACAGTAGAACTGCCCTGTGGATTTTCAAAACTGAAAAACTACAGGGGAAGACCTAGTATTTCTCCACATTAATACATAAAATGACCTCAAAATAAGTAAAATAATTGCTGGGTCCTGCAAATCAAAAGGATGTAAAAGGAAACCCAAACTCCCTATTAAAAATATGAGTGGATATTAAATCTGGGCCAGCAAGCTCTAAGAACCAAGAAGGATCATAAGAGGGCAGCGGCAGGGGGGGAAGAGCGCAGTTTAAAGAGAGATGAGCCATCAACGAACCAATCTCTGAGGTGACGCTTATTAGGGGAAACACCCCCCCCCCAACACACACTTGACAGCATCTGCTGCCATCTGCTCCACCTGACCACGTCTCTCCGGCTTTTCACCTGGACGCCTCTGAAACTCAGACACTGATTTCAGGCTCTGCTCCCTGTGCTTCAGGCTCTGGGCCCTGTATATGATCAGGTGAGCATCAAGATGGGGAATTCCTGAAAATGCCAGTTGTCCAGTTGTATTCTTCTCCCCTGCTCTCTCCCTCTCCTCACTGCTAAAGATTTATTTACCCCCAATCTGTGGGTTCTTATCTTCACATAGAAAGGTTTCAACCTTTCTATGTCAACTGTCACACTGTGCCCTGTAACAAGAGGCAGCTCACCCCCCTGCCCGGTCAGGAATGGGTGCCCTGTAACAATAACAGGCAGCTCACCCCCCTGCCTGGTCAGGAATGGGTGCCCTGTAACAACAAGAGGCAGCTCACCCCCCTGCCCGGTCAGGAATAGGTGCCCTGTAACTGTGACAGGGAGGTCACCCCTCCCCCCCACCCAGGTCAGAAATGGAAAAAATTTTAATTGCAGCCTGAAACAGGTGTAGCCCAGCTCAGGATGTTTACACCCCAAGAAGCAGCCTAGCCTACCTACAGTATCTTTGGCAGACCACTGGGGACAAACTGACCTTAAATGTAGAACATACTTTGTTAGACTTAAAAACTGTTTTGTTTCACTTTTCTGAGAATGCTTTGCCAGTTTCACACAAGAACTTGCCTTCCCCCTCCCCTTGCTTGGCAAGACGCCCCACAAGGAAGTATAATAACTTCCCTTTGAAGCTGTTCAGGGCTCTCTCCTTACAGACTGAGCCTGCTTCAGTTGCTGGTGAGGGCCCAAATTCGAATCTGTCTGAATAAAGCTTTACTGTTTCCATCTCTGTTTCACTGAGTGGTCTGGGTGAGGGTCTCGCTTGCTAACATGAACAAGTGTCTATTTTGACCAAGTTACAGTCAACTAATTGTCCTACACAGAATGTGTTTCCTTTAATATATTTCATGTGTTGAGGTCTGTCCTTTCTATTTCTATGTTATTGAGGCTTTATCAGGAATAGATATTGTCAAATGCCTTTTATGCATCTATTAATATGATATGGTTCTTATTATTTGTCCTATATATGTGGTTGGTTACATTAATTTTTTCTAATATTGAAACATCCTAGTATCCCTGGTAATAATCCCACTTAGTCAAGTTGAAATATGCACTCAAAGTCAGGGATAGGCGCTCTCTAACTCAATCCATCCCATTTCCATAAATGTAAAGATAAACTGGTCTGATGTATGATCTAATCACTCACCTAAACCAATAGAGTTATGTAATCATCAAATATGTTCCTTTATTGTTAAAATAACAGTATAATACATTCTGTTGTAGGGTGTATTTTGTAAATAATTTTACCCCATATTCTCTGTAGTCATAAAATTTTCTTTTAAAGTTTCTCATGCATTAAAATAATAAATAAGGTTTCTTGTACAAATCTACATTTATTCAATTTTGTCCTTTACTATTGATTCATCGTGCAGGTATACATATTAAAACCATGATTATATTTTTCAACAAGATTCTGGAATGATTATTACTTTACTGCTTATTTTAAAAAGAAACACTCTAACATTTCAGTATTTATTGTACATACAGTCCCTGTACAAGAGAGATTGTTGTTAGGTGTCACTAAGTTCCAAATCATAGTGACCCTATCACCACAGGGAGAAACACTGGCTTGCCCTAAATCGTCCTCATAATTGTTCTTATATTTGAGCCCATTGTCTCAGCCTCTTTCAATCTAAAAAGTTTTCCTCTTGTTCAAGCTCCATGGTTGAAGTGATATATCTCTTGTTTTTGCCTCCGGTTTGCAAATACACAAAACCCTAAGGTTTTACTTATATGGAATAAGAAAATTCATTTAAAAGAAGAATAATAAAGTCAGAGCTGTTGTGTGAATTCTGACTCATAGAAACATAGAGAGCAGAGTAACAGCTCCTTGGACTTTTTGTGTTTTACATTTTATAGAACATGTTTCATCTTTACCACAGCAAGTAGTGTCCTTATAGACAATAGTCCAAAACTAGACAGGTGATGTAGTGGTTAATTTTCTGTCTGAGACATGTATAAGCACCACCTGGGAGTTAAAATGTACTTGAGTATCCAAGAGCTGAAGAACATATTGTTTGTTTTGTATAAAATTGTGTCGATATTGTAGAAGTGTATTGTTAATTGTTTTACGTGGCTGTGAGCACAGCTGTGGGGTTCTGGTTGTAAGAGAATGACGTCCTGACCCACTATCACAGTGACTCAGGCATCGCCTTTTACCCTGTGGATATTCAGTGTCACATAGGGAGGTTGGTGCCTTTAGTTCAGTCAGTGCAGTCTATGACGGGTGTGACTTTGATCATGCATCTGATAATAATCTGTTTGTCCAGATAAGAATCTGGTGGGTCCCCCCCCCACAAAGACCTACACATTGCATTATTTCCAATTCATCTGAATTCTTTCCTGTATGGTCAGTGTTATGAAGAATAAACTTTCAAATATGTTGGTGGGAATTTAAGCACCAAGAACTACTGTTTTTGATGTCTCTGCCACATGAATATTAATCTCTGCCACATCCATATTTTCCTGAATATCTCCGCTAAATGAAGTCTAAATCCTGACTGAATTTCACTTAGGTGTTTGCCGATCACACCCATGACTATGACGGAAGTGAGGGTCATAGCGCGGTTCCTTCTTGCTGTGCACGGAGTGTGGAGCCAGAGAAGTGTTGCAGCCTGAGCTCTGTATAGTCGGCGCGCCCACGTTGGGGTCATGTAGGTGACCAGTTGCATGGTGAGATGTGGGAGGGTGTCCCAGAGACTGGTCCCATCCCCCTTTTGGGGATTGGTTGGGATTCCTTGTGAGAATCCCTGTTGGAGAAAAGGGGATCCCAGACTGGCTTTGGGTGTCAGTGTTCCCAATTAATCGCTTTGCAGATCTCGCCTAAGCCCCCTACATTGTCTCCATACAGCGGTGCCTCCTCCCGGAGACCCCTGGAACATCTTCAGCTCAAAGGTGAACCCTGGGTCCCTTTCTTCTCTCGCTACGAAGAAGTGAATGCTCCTCAGGAAGTGAGTGGTTGCAGCTGGTGCACAGAATGTTAGGGCTTCCTCCTGAGTTTTACCCAGTGTTGTCACCTGTGCAGTAACTTCCCCCCGGAGCAGGGCTCGGGGTGAACCAGGGTCTGGAAACACCCTGGCTCCTTGCCAGTCAGTAGGACGTCTACGGGGAGTACACCCAGCCTTGAGGGTGTTGAAGTGATATTCCAGCGCACCCACCGCGCATTGAGACATGATTGGCATTCCCAGGTTGCTGGGCTAAGTCCTTCCAGGACTGGGGGCCTCAAGGGAGGTGACCCAGTTTGGTGGCTATCAGTCAACAGTCTGGCAGGTGGCAAGTGAAAGGAGAAAGAGATGGGCCCAGCTGTACAAAGATGGGGTTCTGTGAGCTGGAACTCAGCCAAAGTGAAGGCCAGTCTTTCTTTGGGAAAGCGTATAGGTCTCCAAAAGAAGGACAAGACCCCTCAAGTACGGAAGATCTCCCGTTCCCACGTACACTATTCAAGAATTTTGCCTGTTGTTTCTTTAATTTTTACAAAGCCGGGGAATGTGGGAGCTGCTCCTGCTTATTGCCCAAAGGTAAATTTCTGTTTCCTCTGAAGAAGTTTCTAGTAGCTTGTCCTATGTTTAGACTTATGCCGACTCCATTTTAACTGTGTATTCCCACCTGGAGTCATTTTATCTCTATTTTAATTCCCTGAGTGTGTTGCTTGGTTGCTTTTTAAAATTTGTTTTTATCTTGCACACTCATACAAGGTTATATCTTCAATTTCATTCCATTCATTTGCATAGGGAAAGTATTTTAGAATCATTTCTTGAGGTAGTTCATCTGCCTGGATTAGTGAAACTTATTCTGCTGCGTGACCCTTGGCTCACCTGTTCTAGTATAGTCTCTAGAAACTAGCTAATTCACATCCAGAAAACCTGAGACACAAGTGAGTGGGTTTTTTTCTAGGTAGACATTTCCAGAGAAGACTGTCTTAGGGATTCAGAGACAAGTCTAGCGATAATCCACTTAAACTGTGATTGTCCCTTTTCCGCATAGGTCAATCTCAGATGGAGTTATAGGGATTGTCCCCCTACCCCCAAACACCCAATTTACTGCTGTTGAATCAATTAAGACTCATAGAAACTGTACAGGACAAAACATCATTGCCCCTTTGGATTTCTTAGACTGTAAAACCTTCCATGATCAGAAAGCTTTGTCTTTCTCCTGAGGGTTAAATGCTGGTCTTGAACTACAGAACTTGCAATTAGTAGTCTATTGTGTAATCTACAACACCACTGGATCTCCTAGGTATAGGGTGTCTGTGTAGTTTTGGCCTTTTTAATGACAGACTTGTTTCATTTTTTTTAAGTTGAAGAGTAATTTTTTTAATAAATCATTTTATTGGGGCTCATACAACTCTTATCACAATCCATACATGCATCAATTGAGTAAAGCAACCTTATACATTCGTTGCCCTCGTCATTCTCAAAATTCTTCCACTTGGGTTCCTAGAATCATCTCATTTTCCTGTTTTCCCCTCCCCCTCCCTCCTTACTCCCCCTCCCCCATGAACCCTTAATAGTATATAAATTATTATTTTATCTTATTTTACACTGCCCGGTCTCTCCCCTCACCTTCCTTCCCCAGAGGAGGTTACTTGTAGATCCCCGAGATCCTTTCTATACCCCCTTCCCTCCAGGTGTCGCCACTCTCACCGCTGGTCCTGAGAGGTTCATCTGTCCTAGATTCCCTGTGTTCCTAGATCCCTACTGTACCGCTGTGCATTCTCTGGTCTAACCCAGCCCCCAAGGCAGAATTGGGATCATGATAATTGGGAGGAAGGAAGCGTTCAAGAACTAGAGGAAGGTTTTGAGTTTCATTGTTGCTACACTGAACACTGAGTGACTCCTCCCCACTATTTCTTTTAAAATTTGGTCAGTAATTTCCATATCCTTGAAGATAGACGCTGGGATCTTGTTCAGAAGTTAATTAAAATGGTAATTGCATTATAATTATAGATTGCTTAGAGTGTGTTATTTTCACAAAGCTGAGCCTTACACTTCATGAACATGGTCCATTATTCTCATTATTTGCATCCGCCCCCCCACCAGCCGACCGCCTTCGGGCCCGCCTCTGCTGCTCCTGACCAATCACCGCGGAGCTGCTTTTCTTAATTTTCAAAAGCGTTCCAACCTAGCTGGCAACCAACGGGCAGTGAGTGCCTATTTGCATTTCTTTCGGTACCTTGTAGTAGTGTTTTTCTTACAGTTTTCTTTCTACAAGACTTTGGTTCTCTTAGGTTTATTCCATTTATTTTATCTTTTAGGTAGCTATTGTAAATGGTATTATTTTCTGATTTCCTTTTCAGAACTTTCAACAATTTTCTTCTAGGGCTTTTGGATTCTCTATGTTTAGAAAATCATCAGCAATTACAGAGAGTTGTCATCAGCAATTATAGAGAGTTTTACCTCTTTGTTGCCATTTAGGATGCATTTGGTTTTCATTTGTTGACTGATAGCTATTGTTCATAGTTTGTGTTAGTCAGAGTGGACTAGAGAAACAAATTCATAGACACTCAAATCTGTTTAAGAAAACCTTTATATAAAAGAGCAATTGTATATTGAGAAAACATCCTATCCAAGTCCAGATCAAGTCCCTAAGTCCTATATTAACCCATATTTCCAATACAAATCTAAAAATACCGTTTCAAACTCATGCAACACATGCAATGACCCTGGATATAGGAAGATCACAGACCAGTAGGTGGAAAAACTTGTGGATCCAGAGGCAATGGAAACTCTCAATGCTGGCAGGGTTGTCTCTACAGGCTCCTCCAGATGCAGGAATCTAGTGTAGCTCCATGTGTCTTATCAGGAGGAATGTTTCGCAGGGAGTATGAGGTAAAGGCCAGCCTCCCACACTAATTGCAGGTTTGATAGGCACAATTGTACAGTTGAGATATACAAAGATTATAATAAAGTCCTAGAGAATAAGTAGAGATTAGAAGCGAGATTGAAATAATGGAGTCAGACACATTTCCTGGTAGCGTGCTCACCTCAGCTGCACTTGGTGGTCCACATGGAGATGGGAGACAGGAGGGCAGGAGAGAGGGGGAGGGGAAGGAGGACAATGGGAAAGGGAACAGGGGAGCAAGGATTGAGGGAGAGGAAGAGAGAGCTGAGAGCCAGGGAGAGGGGAGAGAGCATTTTATTGTTAATCCAGGCTTATGTATCTTGTTTTGGGTGGGGCATGCAGGCCCCCGAATTACAGGTAAAGACATATGTCAGAGAAAAGGGTTGTGCTATAGGTAATACAGTAGTGGTAGGGAGTGATATAGGGGTACATACAATATAGGAAGAGGAGGGATTAAGGGTTTACATGTGATAAGATGGGTGGATCCTAGATTCAGGATGGCAGCCTAACTTTTGATGTCACCAAGCAGGTTTGACCTGTTTCCTGGCTCTCCATGGAAACCATTAACAGTAGTGTGGGTACTCCACCTACAGTGGGCCAGAGGCCTGCAGGAGGAATATGTCTAAGCATCTGACCTCCCATGAGCTGGTAAATAACCTCTGTTTGGCATATCTTTGGGTGAGACAAAGCTGGGTGGGTCTTTTGCATCTCACAACTAGAGTGAGTGTGTATCACTCCTCTAGCAAGCTATTTATTTCCATAGCGTTACCAAATGAGGTCATCAAGCTGTGACCTGACTGACAGCCCAAATTTCACCCCTTCACTTTCAATATTCTCAAGCTGACACCAGATTATGTAACTTCCACAGTCTCAGCACAATACGAAATAAGATTGGTATTTAATGATAGCCTTATCTGATTCCAATTTGAAAGGTGAATGCCTTCACTTACTCTGCATTGAGTTCAATGTTTGTCATTGACCTTGCATTTTGCTGTTTTAAGTCCTATCAAATCAGTTTGGACCCACAGCAACACTAGAGAAAACAGAACGAAGCGTAGGTTTGCTTCATCCTCACAGTTGTGATGTATGAGGCCTTTGTTGCAGTTACTGTGCCGATCTATCTTGTTAAAGGTTACCATTTTTAATAACCTTATGTTTTAAAAAGCATTAGGTCCTTATCCAATTTCTGATTTTCCTAACAAATGTCCGAAGTACTTGAGATGAATTAATCACCTCCTCCCTTCTTTCTATTAAGCATTGTACATCATTCAATATACAATTGTTTGTTCTTTGGTGGTGCATCCTACCATCAAATTATTCTCTACTACCATAATTAAAGTACACCGTTTGATCTTTCATCTTTTTCATTCATTGTCCGACTTTGACATGCACATGAGACAATTGGAAACCTCATAGTTTGGGCAAGGTACATCTGAGTCCTCAAAGAGACATCCTTGTCCTTCACCTTTGACAATGTCTGTGCAGCAGGTTTCCTCAACTAAATGCAGCAGTTGATAGAGTCAAGCTTCCATGAATATTGATTGTAGATCCAAGAGAGATGAACTTCTTCCAAACTTCAATATTATCCCCATTTTTCCTGATACTTTCCATTGGTCCCAAATTAGGGAGTTTAATTTTCTGTACATTGAATTTTAATCTAAAGTGAAGGCAGTAGTCCCTGCTCTTTATCAGTAAGTTCTACAAGTCATATTGTCTTACTACATGTAGTTTTATGTCATTTGCATGTGCCAGATTATGAACCTGGCTTCCTTCCATCTTAATGTCATACTTTTAAGTTACTACAGCTTCTCAGGTTATTTGCTCAGTACAGCATAATGCACAGTGAAACTACTACAGTTTTCAATGATTCTGTATCACTGTGATGCACAATGAAAATTCATGGAAAAAACAAAAAAATCACACCACAGGTGGCATTAAACATATGTTTAAAAAATATTCCCTGAAAAGTGCTTACAATGTGTTCCAGAAAATATGGCCAGGTATTCTGTAACCATTCCAAGAGAAGGTCTCAAAAACAAAGTCAACCTAATAAACAATAACACCAATGAGTAAAGGGAATTAACATATTTGTATGTGTATCTTTGCAACTGGAATGTCCCGTTTAGTCAAGTATCTATTCATGTCCTTTGCCCATTTGCATCTCAAAACTCTGTACATATCCACCGTCTCAACTCGTGCTAATTTCGATGTTAGGCTAAAGAAAGAGGATTGAATTTTCAAGAGACTATTCAGAGAAATGAGAGAACACAGTAGAAGTAATATCCACTGTCAGCTGGGGGTTAATGAAATCAGAATTTCTTAACACTCTCTAAGCGTTCTGTATCCAGACATTTTCTCCACTCTTCAGTTTAAGGAACTTGAGTTCTCAATAAATGGAAGCCAATTCCGGAGAAGATGAAGACATTACACTTTCTCTTTTCGGTTTTTGAGAAAGATTGAAAGTATCTCTACTTTTTTCTCCTTGGGCTCTAACATGCAGATCACCCATTCAATTTCCAGGTTAAAGTTCAAAACATGGTGAAAGACACCACACTGGTCACCATTCTCCAGGAACTACATAACTTGTCTGCAAGATTTTGTTTTCTTTCATATATTCTTTGGCCTGGAGGTTATGTCTCTCGTAATATCAAGAGACTCTAAAAATGGGTTAACATAAAAGAGGCTTACATTAGTTGTCATCATGAATTTTTCTCCCTGTCCTGGGTGCGCTGTGACAGGTAGAGCATCAGGATTCGAGCCCAGGAGTGATGAATCCCTCACAAATCCTCCTCCTAAGATTTGCTGTCACTTGTGGCTCCATATTTCTGGACCTGAATCTACCACAACCTGCAGAAAAGTTTGCAGCGCTTATTATCATTATGTTTGAGCATCAGGAAACCATTACCCGCCTCAATGCAGGTGACTCTCAAGCGCCAAAAGAATGTCCACCAAGCAGTTCTCCCCACAGCTGAGCGCAATGACCACTGAGAGCACAGCTGTCCATTACTGTGTGAGAGGAACAGTGAGAGGACTCAGTGCCATACAGGTACAACCTTTCCTGTAATAATGACCTCAGTCTATAGGGATCACATGGCCTGCACAAAGCACAGGAGCCAGACTTCTGGGCAAGGGCAATGGGGGAGGCATGGGAACAAGGAGCTTCCTCTTAGAATCTCCGGTTTCCTTTCCCTCCAAAGTATTTTCTCTGAGAATCTTGTCTTCCTAAATATTTATTACAAAAAAACACATCAATTTCAATATTCATTAATTTATATGTTGTATGCATAAACACATTTAAAGATATGTATGCATAAATGAACCCTGGTGGTGTTTTGGTTACTCATTAAGCTGCGACCTAAAATTTCAGGAGTTCTTAAGCATTAGCTTAACAGTCTTTTTTTCTCCCATAAAGAGTTACAGTTTCACAAGTGCTCAAGGACAATGCTACCCTGTCTATAGGGTCATGATGAGTCTGCACTGGCTCATGGCAGTGAGTGTGAGTGATGAATACATGGATATATACTATACTATTTGTATCATGAACATGTTCTTAATGATTTTCACATCCTGGATGGCTGCACTGGATTAAATGACAATGAAATCACAAGACAACAAACCATGGGGTTCATCTGAAGAGAACTTAATGAGGAATTCATAATAACACACAGTTGAATAATGTAGAAGTAAAACTCTGAGATTGATTACTTCAGTTTCCAACTAATGGAACTATTTCCTATGAGCATTCATAGGAAATACCATGGCATAGGTAGTACGGGCCTGGGAGAGGCAATACAAAGTAACCAAGATAAATGAAATAACAGGAACACAACCAGTAAGCTGATTATATGAAAACTGACTCTTTTAGAAGATGAAGAAAAGTGATAAATAGCCAGGTTTCCCGATTATCATAAAAAGAGGAGGATGGGTCTATTTCCCCATCCTCCTATATATATTTGCCTGTACATGTCTTTGTCTAGACCTCCATGAATGCCCTTTGACTCCTAGCTCTTTCCTCCATCTCCCTTGACTTTCCTCCTGCCCTACTACCATGCTTCATCGCCACCTGGGCTAGAGTATACCTCTTCTCTAAGCAACCTTACCCTTGATCATTTCCCACCATGCCTGCCACTTCCCCTTCTCTACCCTTTGGGGTCCCATGTTTTCCCCTTGTCCCTGGGTTTGTTAACACCACTTCCTTACGCCCCCTATCCCCCCACCCCAAGTCCCACCGGAACTGTCGGTCCCGTTGTTTTTCCTCCAGATAGTTCATCCAGCCTGTCCTATTCAGACAGACCTGTGGAGTCACTAACATGCACGAAAACAAGACAGAGGAAAACAAAGCAACAGTATACAACCAGACAACAAAACAACAAAAACAAACCACTGACAAAGAACAGAACAAAACAGTTCACAAGAGAAAAGCTTGTAGTTAGTTCAGGGATCGCTTGCTGGCCCTTAGGAGCGTTTTCCAGTCCAGTCTGTTGGGGCACCACGCCCTGGCCCCAAAGTCCACTTTCAGCATTCCCTGGGGACCTTGCCACTCCATTCCCTTGCTGTTCCGCTGCACTCCCCCAGTGCTTTGCCTCGGTGTGGTGGGATCAGGTCAGGTGCAATTCCCACACTGTGTCTCCGGTGCTGTCCCCTGTATCGCCCTTAGTCACTGAGGGGCATCATGTCTCATAGTAGGGCCAGCCATGTTTTTCTCTCTGTGGACTGGCTGCTCTACTCAGGAACATCATCATCACGGCCTGGTGGGCCAGGCTGTGTTCCACTCTCTCCTCCTGCCCCTTCGTCTGCTCCCGTGTGCTCTGATCAGATATGTCCATCTCTCAGAGCTGCAGAGTCAATGTCGTCCTTTGGAACAAATTCTTTTCGGGGGAGGGGCAGGAATCCACTTAATTTATGGTGCTGGGGCCAGCCTCCCAGACCTCTCCACTATGTGTCTATATTTATAGGTCAAGTATTAAGGTGGCGGAAGGACCTTGGGCCACTACTCAAACACTCCCTCAATGCATGAATACCTTCTTTTATTAAATTGGAACTCTATGATGCTCACTCTCCCGACACAACGGCTGGAACCAAAGTGGGTGAACAAGTAAATGTGGTGAAGAAAGCTGATGGTGCCCGGCTATCAAAAGAGATAGTGACTGGGGTCTTAAAGGCTTGAAGATAAACAAGCGGCCATCTAGCTCAGAAGCAACAAAGTCCACATGGAAGAACACACCAGCCTGTGTGATCGAGTGGTCCCAAAGGGATCAGTTACCAGGCATCAAAGAACAAAAAATCATATCATTGACTGCACACCCCCATGATAGGATCGCTGAAGACAAATGGGTGCATAAGCAAATGTGGTGAAGAAAGCTGATGGTGCCCGGCTATCAAAAGAGATAGTGTCTGGGGTCTTAAAGGCTTGAAGGTGAACAAGCGGCCATCTAGCTCAGAAGCAAATAAGCCCACATGGAAGAAGCACACCGGCCAGTGCGATCACGAGGTGCCCAAGGGACCAGGTATAAGGCATCATGCAAAAAAAAAAAAAACAACGATATAAGTGTGTGTATATATGTGTATATATGTGTATATGTATATGTATATATATACCATATTAAATGAAGGGGGAAGGGCAGAGTGGAGACCCAAGGCCCAAGTGTCGGCCAATGGAGATCCCCTCATAGAGGCGTTTAGGAGAGGAGATGGGTTAATTAGGGTGCGAGGTAGTACCGATGAAGAACACAGCTTTCCCCCAGATCCTGGATGCTTCCTCCCCCCAACTACCATGATCCGAATTCTACCTTGCAGGCCTGGATAGGACACAGGCTGTACACTGGTGCATATGAGGGCTGGAGGTACAGGGAATCCAGGGTGGATGATACCTTCAGGACCAAGGGTGTGAGGGACGATGCTGGGAGAGTGAAGGGTGAGTGGGTTGGAAAGGGGGAACTGATTACAAGGATCCACATGTGACCTCTTCCCTGGGAGAGGAACAGCAGAGAAGGGGGGAAGGGAGACTCCGGATAGGGCAAGATATGACAAAATAACGAGGTATAAATTACCAAGGGCACATGAGGGAGGGGGGAAAGGGGAGGGAGGGGGAAAAAAAAGAGGACCTGATGCAAGGGGCTTAAGTGGAGAGCAAATGCCTTGAGAATGATTGGGGCAGGGAATGTATGGATGTGCTTTATACAATTGATGTATGTATATGTATGGATTGTGGTAAGAGTTCTATGAGTCCCTAATGAAATGTAAAAGAAGAAAAGAGGAGAAAAAAATGATTAGGGCAAAGACCGTACAGATGTGCTTTATACAATTGATGTATGTATATGTATGAACTGTGATAAGAATTGTATGAGCCCCAATAAATTGTTAAAATTTAAAAAAATTAAAAAAAAAAAAAACAAAAAAAACCAGGAGGATGGGAATCTCTCAGATCAGAAATCAGAGCGGAGACACCATTCTGCATGTTTTGTGGACATGCTTTATGAAGAGCTTCCTGTCCACAGTGTACAAATAGCACTGAAATGTGGAAATGCTTAGAAGGAAAGAAAATCAGTTAAGGTTCCCACACAAGAATCAGATAATAGAACGGTCCACTATCATCATGTGTATCCACACCATAAGGGGAATCAGAGAGGATGCATTGTGAATCCTCATACGACACAATTAGAAAGTTTGTTATGTATGTAATATAAAGTTTACAAATTGAAAACTATTTTTAAAGATTGATAATATATAACAATTAAAGCAATGCTTGATAAACAACCTGCTTAAGAGCTGTTTTCTGTTGGGAGTGCTCGTGTTTCTCTCAGTCTGAGGAAGAACTCTTGTCCATATTCTCTACTCATCTGCTTCTAAATATCAGGGGACATGCAAATGCAGTTCTCTGCCTGCTGATAAAACCACCACAGCCCCTGATATGGGGCATCTCAGAGGAGAGTGCCAGTTTCTGTAGTCACTGCTGTTAATATTTTGAAACCAAGGGCTAGTCCAGAGGACATATGAATTTCGTACCAAACTTGGCTTTCATTTTGGCCATTTTACATGGTAATCATTGTAGCGCCTGCTGTGTAATTGTAAGTGCATGTGTTTGTATGTAAGTCTTCTAATCAGAGTGTCTGTGTTTGCAGGTGTCCAGTGTGAGGTGCACCTGGTGTAGTCTGCGGGTGATCTGAGAAAGCCTGGGGAGTCTTTGAGACTCTCCTGTGCAGCTTCTGGATTCACCTTCAGTGACCACTGGATGAGCTGGGTCCGCCATTATCCAGGGAAGGGCCTGCAGTTGGTCGCAGGCATTAGTACTGGTGTTAGTACATACTATACAGATTCAGTAAAGGGCCAATTCACTATCTCCAGAGACAACGCCAAGAACACGCTGTATCTGCAGATGAATAGCCTAAAAGCTGAAGACACAGCCATGTATTACTGTGCAAGAAACAGTGGGGAAGTCAGTGAGAGCCCAGAAACAAACTTCCCCTGCAGGGAGGATACTGGTCTCCAGGGGGTGCTCAGGACCCACAGAGCACAGACCCAGGAGCAACTGGAGCTTCAAGGCTGGTTTCCTGTGGTTATATGTGGATTCTCCTAAATCTCACAGTTCCTCGTGGGAAGTCTCTCATTTAAAATACTTCTGTGCCTACTCCTGGCATCTGTGAATTCAAAAGTTATATTGTAACTAAAAATATATTCTGTCCTACAGCATCAATCAGCTTCTTAACCTTTAAAGACAGGAAATGACTCTGCCAGCGGTCCCTGCATCAGAGTTCTCATGACGCTCAGATAAAATACTTTCCAATCAGACTTCAGGACAATGGTGCCTGGGTAAAGGTATCTATTAAGTGTTTGAGTATTGGCTGAAAGTCTAACAGTATGTTCTTCCATCACACTCTGTGAGGAAATCTGGCAATCATCTAGCTAATAATTTAATTAAATGGTAGGCAGTGTGCCTATTTTATATTGAATTGTTTCTTCAAATGACACAATTTTGGTTGTTGCTGATTTTTGCTTTTGTTTTTCTTTTTTTTTACCCCAGGGGAGAGCGCGAACACAGAGCTCCACTACCACAAATTATTCAGTCGAGTTTCCAACATTTGGGGAAATCTCAGCGGTCAGGACAGCTTTGGTTGTTTTTCCTAACGTTTGTGGCTGTGTGTGTGTGTGTGTGTGTGTGTGTGTGTGTGCGTATCTTTTCTGGAATCCCATCTGAAAATACATAAATTCACCAACTGCATTTTATTATCTGGGTGCTAATATCCTATATCAGCCTATCCTTCAGAACCTGCAGCCCACGATAGTCCTGGAAACACACTACCTTTTTGTGAAAATTCAGGATTCGGGGAGAGTTCTAGGGCCAAAAGGGATCATTCAGTTCTTCATGCTGGATGTTGTATCTTCACCTTCACCGCCCCACAGACTGTCGGCCACTCTTTCTGGTTTCACCCAAAGGGTTCACATTTGTCCTGTTAATCAGCTCATCCTCCTCCTGGTGGCTTTGCTAGTAATTTGTTGTTTGATACTGGTAACAATCCCAGTATCCATTGACATACAATTGTAAGTGAGGAATTTCAGATATTTTTGGTATAAGTTCCTGTATGAAATGTAAGATCGGGTGTGAATAACTTTATTAATGATGACTTTGTGGATAAGAAATGTCTTCCTGTATCAGAGGTAAATTTTTTTTAGTGTTACATGTACTCTTTCCACACTAGAATGACTCCTGAGCAGATGTAGGAGTGTAGTTGTCAAAGAAAAGCTCTTCTGTCTTAGTGACTTAAAAAAGCCATTCCTATTTACAGAATACATTAAATGGGAGCCACTTTTGGCTGAATTCAATGAGATTTCTAGATTTAGCTGACCTTCAAATTTTTGAATATCTAATAATTTTAGGATAATCTATTGCAGAGAGAAAATGTGTATCTGACAATTAAAATGCTCTTGGTTTTGTTCTGAGTATCTTAGAAAGATAATAAGTCCCTCAGAGGAGAGGACTACTGCCTTTATTCCTAAAGTTGTCCTCAAACTTAATTTGTGTCCCCCTCCTCAACCTTCTTCTTCATCACTTTCTGTAGCCTGAAAGCATAGGCCTTGGTCTTCGAGAATGGAGAAGTCATGGAAGGGAATGTGTTCTATGAGGAAGCAGCAACAATCTCATCTCAGATTGACCCCTTTAAACTTTATTACAATGTTACCACTCACATGCAAATCTGCACGTAGTCCATCGGATATAGTCTCATGATGTATTTACTCAAATTTAGGTCTTACACCTGGGAAAATAGGCCTCATTGCCAATATGTCAGTTTCTTCCTCTTCTTGGCGGCAACTCTCAGAAGTGAAACTCTCACGGATTGAAACATGAGGTTTTGTGACAGCTTTATCTGTGCACCTGGCTCATTCTCTGCTGGAGCAGCATATGCAAATAGAGGCCCTCTTTCTGCTGATAAAAACAAAACAAAACACCCCAATCCCAACAATACAGTTCTTGAAGAAGATCCTCAGTAACATAATCTACAAGAGTACCTATTCTGCAATTGGTATAAACACAGAATCATCATGTAGTCTGTACTAAGCTGGGTTTTTCAGGCAGCTATTTTAATAGGTAATGTTATTGAAAGCAAGTTGTGTGAGTGGCAGATAATTGACATATGTGATCGTTTTCATGCCCGACATATACTGTGTTTGCAAATGTCAACTGTAATGTGCAACTGGTTGAGTCTGAAGGAGACTTGAGGGAGCATAAGACAACTTTGAGATTCTAATGTACAAACTCTGGATTCACTTTTAGTAGCTCTTCCATGACCTGTGTCAGCCAAGTTCCAGGACTGCAGTGGGTCTTATTAGTACTGTTGATATCCCATATTATACAGATTCCATGAAAGCTGGTTTACCATCTCCAGAGACATTGCCAAGGACACACTGTATCAGTGAAAGGACAGTCTAAAAGTCAATCACACGTCCATGCATAATGGTGGGGAAGACACACGGAGAGAAGTCAGAGTGAGTACAGGCACAAACATCCTATGCAGGGAGGGAGCTGTGTTGCAGGGCTCTGTAAGGGCATGAACAGAAGGAAGGATTCTGACTCATGAGCATTTGGAGAGGGAGTTTCTAGTCTGGGTTTCTATTGTGATCCAGAGTTCTTCATGTTAGTTTCCCATTAGGAATTTATGTGGTTTTTTTTTTAATTCAGTGCCTACCCTTAATATCTGTGAATTCAAAGTTGTAAGAAAAGAAAACATTTTCAGAGAGAGAAAAACAACCAACCCAAATGAGCTTGTTCCATAGGAAGTAGAAATTTGCCAGGGATGATCAGCAGATAAGAGAAGGTCATTGTGTTAGTCCTGGTGGACAGGAGAAACAAATTCATGGACACTCCTACGTGTATAGGAAAAAACTTTATATTAAGAGCTATGGTATACTGAGAAAACACACCAGTCCAGTGCAGATTAAGCCCATAAGGCCAATATTAGCCTATATGTCTGATACCATTCTGTAAATCCCTCCTCAGACTCATGCAACACATGATACAACGCTGAGTGCAAGAAGATCACAGGCTAGTGGGTGGAAAGTCTTGTGGATCCAGTGGCATTAGAAGCATCTTAGTGCTGGCGTGGGTCTCCACGTGGCTCCTCCAGCTCCAAGACTCTGGCTGCCATTAACATAGCTCCATGTGGCTTGTCAACAGCAATGCCTCACAGGGAGAGAGTGTATCTAGCCCTCAGTGAGCTATTTATCTCCTTCACACCTCCAAATGAGGTCATTAAGGTGCGACCTGATTGACAGGCTAGACTGCACCCCTTCGCAAGTTCACAGGAAATCATGTAACTACCTGAATATCTTTCAGGCAGACTCAGTGTAGTGCCTGGGTAGTGCTAACTGTTCGGGACTCAACTAATGGCTGTAAAGTTCGTGGTTTGAAACTTGGTGTCATTGATTCAAGTACAATATATTGTAAAAAGTTGCTTTTCACCCAATCTAAAATTCTGTTGACATTGATCAGTTCTAACTCATAGTAATCGTATAGGACAGACTAGAACTGCTTCTATAAGATTTCCAAGCCTATATTTCCTTATGAGATTATTCCACCACAAATTCTCCCACAGAGCAATTGGTGGGTCTGAATGTTTGAATTTTAATTTAACAGCTAGGCAAGTCACCACTGTCCTACTAGGGTTGGTAGTTCTGACCTACCTATCAGTGAATTTTGTAAAATATTATATTCTGTCAAACAATTATTATAGTTTAGAATTATGTATTTCATGAAGCCTTGCTGTTTTTTTCCAGGCTCTTCCCCTACATCAGGGGTCAACAAATTTCTTTTTTGAAAAAGACCTCTGAAAAACATGATTTATTATTCCATTGGTCATATAGACTTGGAGATAATTGCTCAACCTTACTGATTGTGAAAGAACAGCAGGCAGTAGAGAAGGACAAGGCTGTGTGCTAATAGAATGTTATTCACAAAGACAGGCACAGGGCTATGAGTCTGTTACCCAAAGGCCTACACTGAGGGTCTGTGTAAGTAACTGATGATCGTCTGTTTCTTTTCTAAAAACAGTTTTATTGGAATGTCATGCACATATGATACAATTCAATCATATCAAGAGGAGGCATACACCTGTCAGTCTTCTCTGCAGTAGGAGCAGCTAGCCTGCCACTACCCTCACCCCTAAAAATTATCACCAGCGCCAAATTCTTCTCCACCCTTCCCCTGATGAGGAGCGCCTCCCAGCTTATGAGGTGACCCTTGTTTGTGGCGCAGAAACAGCACAGACCCTGACAGAGGAGTGCTTCAGCAGCTTAGCAGCCCCACATTCCCTGACCTCACTGATCCCTAGTCACAGCTTCCAAACCAGCACAATCTCAAGGGACATTGACACAGCAGCCAAGCTCATTGGGACCCAGTTGCCACAGTTGGAGTGGCATTTCTGGAGCCTGTATTGGGACTGGGTTTGGGAGCCTCATCCTAGATTATGCCAGGAACCCTTTTCTGAAGCAGCCGCTCTTCTACGCCATCCTGGGCTTTGCCTTCTCAAAGGCCCTCGGGCTTTTCTACCTGATGGTGGCCTTCCTCATCCTTTTTGCCATGTGAAGGAGCCATCTCTACCCCCCACATTTCTCTGTCCCACGTCTGTATGCCCAATATGTTCCTTCCCCGGGAAGCCTGGGGAAAATAATTGGCTCAGGATTTGACAGAGGGAAGACAAATAAATACAGTATTAATAAAGATTTTTTTAAGTGGGGGGCATACAATCATCATTACTATGAAAAGTTTTCCTTCCTCCATGTTCATATCATTACATTTTTATTTTGGCAAAAATGTACACAGCAAAACATTTTCCAATTCAATCACTATTATATGTACAATTGAGTGTCTTTGATTATACTCTTCATGTATACAACCATTATTGATATCCTTTTCAAAATTATCCTGCCACCATTAATATAAACTGACTTCCCCCTAAGCAACAACCCTGTCTCCTTTATTCATAGTAACCCTTGGTCAAGCTTTGTTTCTTTTTTATGTAGTTTTAAAAATAGGTGTACATAATATTCACTTATCATACACTTATATAAATAATTTTAAAGTGTTGCAAAATATTTATGTATATATATGCATATATAATAACAAATTATTATGTTCCCTCCCCACCCACATTCATTGTTTGCTCCCAAAATGTCCTCACCCTTCCTATTCCTCTGCTACCCAAGAGCCCAACAGACCATTGCATCAGTTATTGTCTCTATGGATCCATGCAACTTCTGTGCTTTACAAACTTGGAAAGCCAATAGAAACAACAAAAAACAAAAACAAAATAAAACAGCAAGAAGAAAATAATAATATAAAGATAAAAATGAAAATAAAGAGTAAGAAAGAAAAGACTACCATCAATATTTTAAAGTTCACCAAATAAAAAAATGCTGCCATGGAACAAGTGAGAAATACTTTACCTTAGAGCAAATTCAGGTTGGATCAAGAGGTAGGGTCAACGGACCAATTATCATACTATGCAATGGTCTGATGCACCATGATGAAGTTCATAATCATCTGTGTCTGAGAGTAAAGCTTTTCAAGGGGATCTGCCAGAGGTTTAATATGACTAGATATTCTTCAGATGGATTTCAAGTTCTCACTGTTCACCTACT